>NW_020537646.1:15733344-15857713 GCF_003426905.1 Ctenocephalides felis | reverse complement strand
TGAAATTTTCTTCAATTATTATCGTTATTTTAGATATATTGTTTGGGTTTGTATGTTCAAATAATCTATTTAGATAGTTCTAATTTTGTATGAAACCCTTCAATGCAATAATTTTTTAGTTATTCTTTATTTGCTGACAATTGCTATTTGATTTGACATTAGCACCTGAATTTAATTTATGATTCTGAAAACATTCAATTAGTAAGATGTATGTAAAAACTAATATAGTAACACCAAAGTTATCATCTTATTGTGAAATGGGAAAAACGAGTTGACAAGGGCAATAGATCTTTTAGTTTCATAATAAAAATAATTAGTTTTTTATACTTACACCTATCCCCCATTTTACAGGGTCCTCATTTACATGTATTCAATCTTAGATGGTTTTTTATATTAATTTTTTTAATAAAATTATTACTTTCGCATTTACACGAAATTATAAACACTAAACTATAATTTGCTTGTATCCACAATAACATTTTTTGTTGTTTCCTTTTAAAATACAACACTACAAAATGTATGTCACCATTATCAATTTTTAGTCTATGTCTATGATGCAAATCTATAGATTAAGATTAATCCTCCCGTTTTATTTATAAATTTGAAAACAAAGAGCATCATTGTTTTTAATCTTTGTTTTTAGATAGTATTTATATATAATAGCGTAAATTTATTTGAGATGAATAAATGAACAGAATCTCTTTCAACAAAATCTTTATTTCATAAAAAAAAATATGGTTTGACAATGGCAAAAGATGAAATAAATAGAGTAAAAAGAATGGTTATTATCTACAATCCAATTTTAATTTTAATCTATAAAGAAAATGCAATATTTGTTATAGATTTTTTTATATTTGTTTATCATTGAAATAAATTAATTCTTTATAATTTTATTAATATGTTTGATATTGAATATATTTCATTTTATTTTTTGTTTAATGGATTAGTTATTCATAATTTTAAAAGCTAACAAAAAGGGCTTTTTTGGGGGATAGGTGTATAGACAATCTTGTTAACACAAAATATTTTTATCATAGTTCAATTTAATTTTATTCTTTCTGACAGAATTCCAGAGTACTACTTTTTTATCTTAAAAGTTTTCAGAATAATCTTTTTGTTTTTTTTCTTTTGCACATATAACCTAGCAGCAATAGTAATATGTTTCAATTTAATTTTTTAGTAGAAAATATCCATGATGCTCATGCAACATTAAATTTTTTAAATGATCATATTCTCTCATTATCAACTTGGCATTTTATTTTAATTCAATATCACTATGTTCAGACAATTCATTCGACAGTAGAAGATACTTATATTGCCAGTATTGATACAGGACGAGGTCCAAGAGAAACACTTAGAATATTTGACACTGCAGGAATCCAATCCTCAAGTCAAGTACTATACATAATATAAACATACTTGATTTAATATTATTGTAAATTAATTCATGTTTGTTGTATTCAGATACCGAAACATTATCTTTTGTTTCCTGATGCATATGTATTGGTATACGATCCTAGCCACCCTGAAAGCTTTGACATCATTGCAAGTATAAAAAGTGAAATTGACAAAAATAAAGATAAAAAAGAGGTTTGTCCAACTTGATAATACACAAGATGATAAAACTAAGCTAATTATTGTTAATAATTGATTGCATTAGCTTCTGAAATTGATCCATTGTATATGTTATATTGGTACAAACTAGTGCATTATATAATAATGATTCAACAATAGCAATTCTATATTTAAAATAGCTATATTCATGAACTAAATGAAGAAACGTAATTGTAAAATTTTTGTTATTATTAAACATATCAATTATTTTAGATAGAATTATTGATTTAATTATTTTAAAGGTGGTGATAACAGTTTTATCAAATATGCATACCTCATCAATTCAACCAAATGATACAACAAATTCCAATTCACCTAATAAAAGTGAAAAACTGCCAGCCCATGTAGAAACTGTTATAACAAAAGCTAATACTTGGTCTGCAAAAGAAAGAGTAAGACATTGTGTTGTGAATGCCATGCAAAGGAGTACTCTATATGATCCATTTATTAATTTAGCTATAAAACTATATCCTCCAACAAACAAAAGTACATTTCCACTTGGAAAACTATCAAAAGTAAAAATTGATTCTCATAGCTGATTAAATGAAATTATTTGTTCACCTTATAAAAAATTATATTAACCAATTAACTTTTCAACATTTAGGAAAGTAAAAAATGATTTTTTTCATTTTTATTATATTATATAATTTTTTGACTATTTAAAATATGTGTTTATTTTTATGGTGATGAATACTTCAAATTGTTTCAATTTTATACAAAGTTTATATACATTTTTATGTACAGTTTATATCTATTTAAATACATTTTTTTATTTCCATCATTTTACATAATGGTATGTTGTTTCTTTAAGGAGGGAGCCGGCTTTAGAGGCTTTAAAATATCGCATTTTTTGAAGAATTTTTAGGGAAGGAAACAAAACTTTAATTGAAACGAAACTTTCAGGTTTTGTTTTTATATATTTCAACATTCTTCTCATAAAATATTTCATTAAAATATGTCATTATATATGTATATATATATATATATATATATATATATATATACAGGGCCGGTCCTGGAGTCCATAGCGCCCGCATGCAACTTTTTTTTTTAGCGCCCTCCCCCCTATCAATTTTAACTGTTTTAACAGTTTATTATTAAAATTATATAAAAATTACATTTTTTTAAAAAATTATTTTTAATTATTCTGGATTTAGTACCCGCGTATAAAATATATTGATTTTAAATTTATTTAGAAAATCTAGGCCATTTGCGGGTTGATTATAATCAAATATTTTTGAATTTTCAATTATTTTTAACATATTGCATTATTAATATTTGGGTTTTGAAACATTTTACTTATTTATTATGCTATTTATTCTATTGAGCAAAGCATGCCAAGGAAACTAAAAAAAACTAGCTTTTTGGTCAAAATTTTTTTGACCTTCGACCTTTGACCTCTGCCAATTTTCAGTTTTTGATCAAATTTTTTTTTGACCTTTGCCATGTAACCGTTGCTAGTTGGCTGAAAAAAATCTTTGACCTTTGACCTTTGCTAGCTTGAAATTTTCCGTTTGCCAATTTTCAGTTTTCGGCCAAAATTTTGGTATATAAGACGTTACCTACATTATAAAGCTATGCAATAAAAAAATCTTTGAAAGTTTATTTTCATAATCAATTTCTATGTTTATATATATACGAGATTTAGTCTTCAGGGCAATACATCAATTAAAAACTTGTATGAACTTATATCATTTTTATTGTTTCCATACGTATCGACACATATTTTGTGTCATCTTCAGTGAACTATATAATTGTAATACTCCTAATTATTCCATAATAATGATTGTTCAAATTGTTCAAATGCAAAAGACAATTCTTGTCACTTTAAATCGGAACAATTATATAAATTTTTAGAACGATTTTTTTTTATTGTAGAGTCACATTTCTGTTCTACTGTCGCATCGGACAACGGCTTTGCGACATGTACTCTACAATAAAAAATAAAAAACATACAAAAGAATATGTATCCATACAAATATTAAGTAGTTAAATTCATGAACTATAGAAAAGCAACTGTAACAATGTTAATATAATTATAACAAAATAAGAAAAAACAACAAAAGTAACTTACATAAATATGGTCTTACATCAGTAACTTGCGCAAGGCACATAATTTTGGAAATTTGGAAATATTATTGAGTATCAACTGATAATTTTCACAGGGTAAGGAGATATCACTCCTCTTATTAATACTAGTGTCAGATTTTATGAGGTTAATAATTGCAATCCTTCTTGCTGTCTTCAAAAAATTTTTTGACCAAATTTTTTTTGATCAAAAATTTTTTTCCAAAAATTTCTGTGACCAAAAATTTTTTGTCCAAAAATTATTTTGACCAAAAATTTTTTTGACCAAAATTTTTTTGACCAAAAATTTTTCGACCAAAATTTTTTTCTGAAAATTTTTTTGACCAAAATTTTTTTCACCAAAATTTTTTTGACCAAAAATTTTTTTGACCAAAAATTATTTTGACCAAAAATTTTTTTGACCAAAATTTAATTTTTTTGACCAAAAATTTTTTTGACCAAATTTTTTTTGACCAAAAATTTTTTTCCGAAAATTTTTTTGACTAAAATTTTTTTCACCAAAATTTTTTTAACCAAAAATTTTTTCCCAAAAAGTTTTTTGACCAAAAATTTTTCTTCAAAAATTTTTTTGACCAAATTTTTTTCGATCAAAAATTTTTTTCCAAAAATTTTTTGGACCAAAAATTATTTTGACCAAAAATTTTTTTGACGAAAATTTTTTCGACGAAAATTTTTTTGACCAAAATTTTTTTTGACCAAAAATTTTTTTCCGAAAATTTTTTTGACTAAAATTTTTTTCACCAAAATTTTTTTGACCAAAAATTTTATTGACCAAAATTTTTTTGACCAAATTTTTTTTTCCAAATCAAAATTTCAAATTCAAATTTTTCCAGATCAAAAATTTTTTTCCAAAAATTTTTTGGACCAAAAATTATTTTGACCAAAAATTTTTTTGACGAAAATTTTTTCGACGAAAATTTTTTTGACCAAAATTTTTTTTGACCAAAAATTTTTTTCCGAAAATTTTTTTGACTAAAATTTTTTTCACCAAAATTTTTTTGACCAAAAATTTTATTGACCAAAATTTTTTTGACCAAATTTTTTTTTCCAAAATTTTTTTGACCAAAATTTTTTTAACCAAAAATTTTTTCCCAAAAAGTTTTTTGACCAAAAATTTTTCTTCAAAAATTTTTTTGACCAAATTTTTTTTGATCAAAAATTTTTTGGCCCAAAAATATTTTGACCAAAAATTTTTTTGACGAAAATTTTTTTGACCAAAAATTTTTTTGACCAAAAATTTTTTTCCGAAAATATTTGACCTTTGCCATTTGACCTTTGACTTTTTAGGACCAAAATTCTTTTTTCAAAATTTTTTGGACTAAAATTTTTTGGACATAGAAAACACGTGAAATTTACAAAAAGTCGATTTTCTGCTCTCCTGAGCGAAAAATGTACGACTAATGTTGTGGTATTTATTTATTGTTGAATAAAACAAAATTATTTATACGTTAACAACGAAGATAACCTTAATGCTTACCTTACCACGTCTCGAACCTGCTACCCTCTTCTCTCCAGCGACTCCCACCTCCCAATGCGCGACGCCACGATGATCACATTAGTGAATCGTTACAAAGTAGGTGATATTTTATATTTTAAACGAAAAAAAAATTAACAGGTCATATGACCAAAAAAAGTAGGGTAGGTATGACCTGTGTTATTGGTACAGTGATGGCTTCTTACCAAAAGGGTACCGAGTTCGAATCATACCTCCACCCATAAAGCGAAAATCAGCAGTACGACTAACGTTCTTGTATTTATTTAATGTTGAATAAAACAAAGTTAATATTTAGATATAACAAACTAACAAGTCATGAGGCCGACAAATAACAGAACACATGTGACCTGTGTTAGCTTAATTGGTAGCACGATGGCTTCATATCCAAAGGGTACCGAGTTCGAATCATACCTCCACCCATAAAGCGAAATTCAGCAGTACGACTAACGTTCTTGTATTTATTTAATGTTGAATAAAACAAAGTTAATATTTAGATATAACAAACTAACAAGTCATGAGGCCGAAAAATAACATAACACGTGTGACCTGTGTTAGCTTAATTGGTAGCACGATGGCTTCATACCCAAAGGGTACCGAGTTCGAATCATACCTCCACCCATAAAGCGAAATTCAGCAGTACGACTAACGTTCTTGTATTTATTTAATGTTGAATAAAACAAAGTTAATATTTAGATATAACAAACTAACAAGTCATGAGGCCGAAAAATAACAGAACACATGTGACCTGTGTTAGCTTAATTGGTAGCACGATGGCTTCATACCCAAAGGGTACCGAGTTCGATTCATACCTCCGGCCACAAAACGCAAACACACCGGGTCTGTTGACGTTGTTGAACGTGGCGTGCACGGAATCACATCCGTTCGAATTTGGGACTCGAGGTATGATGCTCCCTTCGATTGAGAGAGGAGAGATACGCGAGAGAATCTCGTATCATCTCCTACTAAACCCCGCAGCATCTCTAAACAGGGGAGAGGGGGTTATTGGGGGGTGTTCCATTCACGAAAAAGGGAGAGGGAGGGACTATAGGGTAGTAAAGGTTTCCCTCTCCCCCCTGTAGTCACCAGCGCTAGGGCCAGCCCTGGATCGCCCTCGGTTGAAAAACTGGGTGTCATCACAGGTCCCCCTCCGGGGACTTCGGATAATCCAATAATCCGAAGTCGCACCCTCCGGGGACTTCGGATAATCCGATAATCCGAAGTCGCACCCTCCGGGGACTTCGGATAATCCGTTAATCCGAAGTCCGATAATCCGAAGTCCGGATAGTGCGAAATCCGGATAATCGAAAGTCCAAGTTTTTTTGACCAAAAATTTTGACCTTTGCCATTTGACCTTTGCCATTTGACCTTTGACCTTTGCCATTTGACCTTTGACCTTTTCATTTTTTGTACAAAATTTGTTGACCTTTGTCCTTTGCCATTTGACCTTTGACCTTTGATCTTTGACTTTTGGACCGACATTTTTGGCCTTTGACCTTTGCCATTTGGCCTATGACCTTTGACCTTTGCCGTAACCGTTGCTATCTTGAAATTTTCAGTTTTTTTGGTCAACATTTATTGACCTTTGCCATTTGACCTTTTGACAAATTTGACCTTTGACCTTTTCATTTTTTGTTCAAAATTTGTTGACCTTTGCCCTTTGACCTTTGCCATTTGACCTTTGACCTTTGACCTTTGATCTTTGACTTTTGGACCAAAATTTTTGGCCTTTGACCTTTGCCGTAACCGTTGCCATCTTGAAATTTTCAGTTTTTTGGTCAACATTTGTTGACCTTTGCCATTTGACAAATTTGACCTTTGACCTTTTCATTTGGTTGGTTCAAAATTTGTTGACCTTTGCCTTTGACCTTTGACCTTTGACTTTTTGGACCAACATTTTTTGGCCGTTGACCTTTGACCTTTGCCATTTGACCTTTTTCCCAAAATTTTTGGACAAAAAACTTTGACCTTTGACCTTTTCATTTGTTCAAAATTTGTTGACCTTTGCCATTTGACCTTTGATCTTTGACTTTTTGGACCAACATTTTTTGGCCTTGTTTGTTTGACCTTTTCATTTTTTGTTCAATATTTGTTGACCTTTGACCTTTGTCATTTGACCTTTGACCTGTTCAGTTTTTGCCATTTGACCTTTGACCTTTGATCTTTGACTTTTTGGACCAACATCCTTGAAATTTTCAGTTTTTTGGTCATTTGTTGACCTTTGACCTTTGACCTTTGACCTTTTCAGTTTTTGGTCAACATTTGTTGACCTATGCCATTGAACAAAAATGAAAAGGTCAAAGGTCAAAGGTCAAATAAATTTTCTTTACGGTTACAAAGCTACGGTTACCAAGCAACGGTAAAATTTGACCTTTGTTGACCTTTGACCTTTGACCTTTGACCTTTTCAGTTTTTGGTCAACATTTGTTGACCTATGCCATTGAACAAAAATGAAAAGGTCAAAGGTCAAATAAATTTTCTTTACGGTTACAAAGCTACGGTTACCAAGCAACGGTAAAATTTTTAGTCAAAAAAATTTGGTCAAAAAAATTTTGGTCAAAATTTGTTGACCTTTGACCTTTGACCGTTGACCTTTTCAGTTTTTGTCCAACAAATGTTACGGTATGGTAGCTACGGTTACCAAGCAACGGTAAAATTTGACCTTTGTTGACCTTTGACCTTTGACCTTTTCAGTTTTTGGTCAACAAATGTTACGGTATGGTAGCTACGGTTACCAAGCAACGGTAAAATTTGACCTTTGTTGACCTTTGACCTTTGACCTTCGACCTTTGACCTTTTCAGTTTTTGGTCAACATTTGTCAACTGAAAAGGTCAAAGGTCAACAAAGGTCAAATTTTACCGTTGCTTGGTAACCGTAAAGAAAATTTATTTGACCTTTGACCTTTTGGACCAACATTTGACGTTTTGGTCAACATTTGTTGACCTATGCCATTGAACAAAAATGAAAAGGTCAAAGGTCAAATAAATTTTCTTTACGGTTACAAAGCTACGGTTACCAAGCAACGGTAAAATTTTTAGTCAAAAAAATTTGGTCAAAAAAATTTTGGTCAAAATTTGTTGACCTTTGACCTTTGACCTTTGACCTTTTCAGTTTTTGGCCAACAAAAGCTACGGTTACCAAGCAACGGTAAAATTTGACCTTTGTTGACCTTTGACCTTTGACCTTTGACCTTTTCAGTTTTTGGTCAACATATGTTGACAACATATGTTGACCAAAAACTGAAAAGGTCAAAGGTCAAATTTTACCGTTGCTTGGTAACCGGACCTTTGACCTTTGACCTTTTCAGTTTTTGGTCAACAAATGTTACGGTATGGTAGCTACGGTTACCAAGCAACGGTAAAATTTGACCTTTGTTGACCTTTCACCTTTGACCTTCGACCTTTGACCTTTTCAGTTTTTGGTCAACATTTGTCAACTGAAAAGGTCAAAGGTCAACAAAGGTCAAATTTTACCGTTGCTTGGTAACCGTAAAGAAAATTTATTTGACCTTTGACCTTTTGGACCAACATTTTTTGGCCTTTTTTGACCTTTTGACCTTTTCATTTTTGTTCAAAATTTGTTGACCTTTGCCATTTGACCTTTGACCTGTTCAGTTTTTGCCATTTGACCTTTGACGTTTGATCGTGTCAAATGGCGAAAACTGAACAGG
Source organism: Ctenocephalides felis (assembly GCF_003426905.1). Taxonomy (NCBI): domain Eukaryota; kingdom Metazoa; phylum Arthropoda; class Insecta; order Siphonaptera; family Pulicidae; genus Ctenocephalides; species Ctenocephalides felis. The sequence continues at coordinate 15,848,848 of NW_020537646.1, read as the reverse complement.
TCAACGGGCAAAGGCCAAAAAATGTTGGTCCAAAAAGTCAAAGGTCAAATAAATTTTCTTTACGGTTACAAAGCTACGGTTACCAAGCAACGGTAAAATTTGACCTTTGTTGACCTCTGTTGTCAACAAATTTTGACTAACAATTTTACCGTTGCTTGGTAACCGTAGCTTTGTAACCGTAAAGAAAATTTATTTGACCTTTGACCTTTTCATTTTTGTTCAATGGCATAGGTCAACAAATGTTGACCAAAAACTGAAAAGGTCAAAGGTCAAAGGTCAACAAATGACCAAAAAACTGAAAATTTCAAGGATGTTGGTCCAAAAAGTCAAAGGTCAAATGGCAAAAACTGAGCAGGTCAAAGGTCAAATGACAAAGGTCAAAGGTCAACAAATTTTGAACAAAAATGAAAAGGTCAAAGGTCAAAAGGTCAAACAAGGCCAAAAAATGTTGGTCCAAAAAGTCAAAGATCAAAGGTCAAATGGCAAAGGTCAACAAATTTTGAACAAATGAAAAGGTCAAAGGTCAAAGTTTTTGGTCCAAAAAATTTTGGGAAAAAGGTCAAATGGCAAAGGTCAAAGGTCAACGGCCAAAAAATGTTGGTCCAAAAAGTCAAAGGTCAAAGGCAAAGGTCAACAAATTTTGAACCAACCAAATGAAAAGGTCAAAGGTCAAATTTGTCAAAAGGTCAAATGGCAAAGGTCAACAAATGTTGACCAAAAAACTGAAAATTTCAAGATAGCAACGGTTACGGCAAAGGTCAAAGGTCAAAGGCCAAATGGCAAAGGTCAAAGGCCAAAAATTTTGGTCCAAAAGTCAAAGATCAAAGGTCAAATGGCAAAGGACAAAGGTCAACAAATTTTGAACAAAAAATGAAAAGGTCAAAGGTCAAATGGCAAAGGTCAAAGGTCAAATGGCAAAGGTCAAAGGTCAAATGGCAAAGGTCAAAGGTCAAATGGCAAAGGTCAAATGTCAAATGGCAAAGGTCAAAATTTTTGGTCAAAAAAACTTGGACTTTCGATTATCCGGATTTCGCACTATCTGGACTTCGGATTATCGGACTTCGGATTAACGATTATCCAAAGTCCCCGAGGGTGGACTTCGGATTATCGGATTATCCAATTCCCCGGAGGGTGCGACTTCGGATTATTGGATTATCCGAAGTCCCCGGAGGGGGACCTGTGATGACACCCAGTTTTTCAACCGAGGGCGATCCAGGGCTGGCCCTAGCGCTGGTGACTACAGGGGGGAGAGGGAAACCTTTACTACCCTATAGTCCCTCCCTCTCCTTTTTCGTGAATGGACACCCCCAAAAATAACCCCCTCTCCCCTGTTTAGAGATGCTGCGGGGTTTAGTAGGAGATGATACGAGATTCTCTCGCGTATCTCTCCTCTCTCAATCGAAGGGAGCATCATACCTCGAGTCCCAAATTCGAACGGATGTGATTCCGTGCACGCCACGTTCAACAACGTCAACAGACCCGGTGTGTTTGCGTTTTGTGGCCGGAGGTATGAATCGAACTCGGTACCCTTGGGTATGAAGCCATCGTGCTACCAATTAAGCTAACACAGGTCACATGTTTTCTGTTATTTTTCGGCCTCATGACTTGTTAGTTTGTTATATCTAAATATTAACTTGTTTTTTATTCACATTAAATAAATACAAGAACGTTAGTCGTACTGCTGAATTTCGCTTTATGGCTGGAGGTATGATTCGAACTCGGTACCCTTTGGGTATGAAGCCATCGTGCTACCAATTAAGCTAACACAGGTCACACGTGTTTATGTTATTTTTCGGCGGCTCATGACTTGTTAGTTTGTTATATCTAATATTAACTTTGTTTTATTCAACATTAAATAAATACAAGAACGTTAGTCGTACTGCTGAATTTCGCTTTATGGGTGGAGGTATGATTCGAACTCGGTACCCTTTGGGTATGAAGCCATCGTGCTACCAATTAAGCTAACACAGGTCACATGTGTTCTGTTATTTTTCGGCCTCATGACTTGTTAGTTTGTTATATCTAAATATTAACTTTGTTTTATTCAACATTAAATAAATACAAGAACGTTAGTCGTACTGCTGAATTTCGCTTTATGGGTGGAGGTATGATTCGAACTCGGTACCCTTTGGGTATGAAGCCATCGTGCTACCAATTAAGCTAACACAGGTCACACGTGTCATGTTATTTTTCGGCCTCATGACTTGTTAGTTTGTTATATCTAAATATTAACTTTGTTTTATTCAACATTAAATAAATACAAGAACGTTAGTCGTACTGCTGATTTTCGCTTTATGGGTGGAGGTATGATTCGAACTCGGTACCCTTTTGGTAAGAAGCCATCACTGTACCAATAACGCCAACACAGGTCATACCTACCCTACTTTTTTTGGTCATATGACCTGTTAATTTTTTTTTCGTTTAAAATATAAAATATCACCTACTTTGTAACGATTCACTAATGTGATCATCGTGGCGTCGCGCATTGGGAGGTGCGAGTCGCTGGAGAGAAGAGGGTAGCAGGTTCGAGACGTGGTAAGGTAAGCATTAAGGTTATCTTCGTTGTTAACGTATAAATAATTTTGTTTTATTCAACAATAAATAAATACCACAACATTAGTCGTACATTTTTCGCTCAGGAGAGCAGAAAATCGACTTTTTGTAAATTTCACGTGTTTTCTATGTCCAAAAATTTTAGTCCAAAAATTTTGAAAAAGAATTTTGGTCCTAAAAAGTCAAAGGTCAAATGGCAAAGGTCAAATATTTTCGGAAAAAAATTTTTGGTCAAAAAAATTTTCGTCAAAAAAATTTTTGGTCAAAATAATTTTTGGTCCAAAAAATTTTTAGAAAAAAATTTTTGATCAAAAAAAATTTGGTCAAAAAAATTTTTGAAGAAAAATTTTTGGTCAAAAAACTTTTTGGGAAAAAATTTTTGGTTAAAAATTTTGGTCAAAAAAATTTTTGGAAAAAAAAATTTGGTCAAAAAAATTTTGGTCAATAAAATTTTTGGTCAAAAAAATTTTGGTGAAAAAAATTTTAGTCAAAAAAATTTCGGAAAAAAATTTTTGGTCAAAAAAATTTTGGTCAAAAAAATTTTCGTCGAAAAAATTTTCGTCAAAAAAATTTTTGGTCAAAATAATTTTTGGTCCAAAAAATTTTTGGAAAAAAATTTTTGATCTGGAAAAATTTGAATTGAAATTTTGATTTGGAAAAAAAAATTTGGTCAAAAAAATTTTGGTCAATAATTTTTGGTCAAAAAAATTTTGGTGAAAAAATTTTAGTCAAAAAAATTTCGGAAAAAAATTTTTGGTCAAAAAAAATTTTGGTCAAAAAAATTTCGTCGAAAAAATTTTCGTCAAAAATTTTTTGGTCAAAAATAATTTTTGGTCCAAAAAATTTTTGGAAAAAAATTTTTGATGAAAAAAATTTGGTCAAAAAAATTTTTGAAGAAAAATTTTTGGTCAAAAAACTTTTTGGGAAAAAATTTTTGGTTAAAAAAATTTTGGTGAAAAAAATTTTAGTCAAAAAATTTTCGGAAAAAATTTTTGGTCAAAAAATTTGGTCAAAAAAATTAATTTTGGTCAAAAAAATTTTTTGGTCAAATAATTTTTGGTCAAAAAAATTTTTGGTCAAAAAAATTTTGGTGAAAAAAATTTTGTCAAAAAAATTTTCAGAAAAAAATTTAGGAGGTCGAAAAAATTTTTGGTCAAAAAAATTTTGGTCAAAAAAATTTTTGGTCAAAATAATTTTTGGACAAAAATTTTTGGTCACAGAAATTTTTGGAAAAAATTTTTGATCAAAAAAATTTGGTCAAAAAATTTTTTTGAAGACAGCAGAGAAGGATTGCAATTATTAACCTCATAAAATCTGACACTAGTATTAATAAGAGGAGTGATATCTCCTTACCCTGTGAAAATTATCAGTTGATACTCAATAATATTTCCAAATTTCCAAAATTATGTGCCTTGCGCAAGTTACTGATGTAAGACCATATTTATGTAAGTTACTTTTGTTGTTTTTTCTCCTTATTTTGTTATAATTATATTAACATTGTTACAGTTGCTTTTCTATAGTTCATGAATTTAACTACTTAATATTTGTATGGATACATATTCTTTGTATGTTTTTTATTTTTTATTGTAGAGTACATGTCGCAAAGCCGTTGTCCGATGCGACAGTAGAACAGAAATGTGACTCTACAATAAAAAAAAAATCGTTCTAAAAATTTATATAATTGTTCCGATTTAAAGTGACAAGAATTGTCTTTTGCATTTGAACAATTTGAACAATCATTATTATGGAATAATTAGGAGTATTACAATTATATAGTTCACTGAAGATGACACAAAATATGTGTCGATACGTATGGAAACAATAAAAATGATATAAGTTCATACAAGTTTTTAATTGATGTATTGCCCTGAAGACTAAATCTCGTATATATATAAACATAGAAATTGATTATGAAAATAAACTTTCAAAGATTTTTTTATTGCATAGCTTTATAATGTAGGTAACGTCTTATATACCAAAATTTTGGCCGAAAACTGAAAATTGGCAAACGGAAAATTTCAAGCTAGCAAAGGTCAAAGGTCAAAGATTTTTTTCAGCCAACTAGCAACGATTACATGGCAAAGGTCAAAGGTCAAAAAAAAATTTGATCAAAAACTGAAAATTGGCAGAGGTCAAAGGTCGAAGGTCAAAAAAATTTTGACCAAAAACTGAAAATTTCAAGCTAGCAACGGTTACATAGCAAAGGTCAAATTTTTTGACCAAAAACGGAAAATTTCAAGCTAGTAAAGTCAAAAAAATTTTCGGAAAAAAATTTTTGGTCAAAAAAATTTTTGGAAAAAAATTTTTGGTCAAAAAATTTTGGTAAAAAAAATTTTGGTCAAAAAAATTTTCGGAAAAAAATTTTTGGTCAAAAAAATTTTGGTTAAAAAGAATTTTTAGTCAAAATAATTTTTGGTCAAAAAAATTTTGGTCAAAAAAATTTTGGTCAAAAAAATTTTGGTCAAAAAAATTTTTGGAAAAAAATTTTTGGAAAAAAATTTTTGGTCAAAAAATTTTTGGCCAAAAAAATTTTGGTCAAAAAAATTTCGGGAAAAAAATTTTTGGTCAAAAAATTTGTGGTCAAAAAAATTTTGGCCAATAAAATTTTTGGTCAAAAAAATTTTGGTGAAAAAAATTTTCGGAAAAAAATTTTTGGTCAAAAAAATTTTCGGAAAAAAATTTTTGGTCAAAAAAATTTTTGGTCAAAAAAATTTTTGGAAAAAAATTTTGGTCAAAAAAATTTTTGGAAAAAAATTTTTGGCCAAAAAAATTTTGGTCAAAAAATTTTCGGAAAAAAAATTTTGGTCAAAAAAATTTTGATCAAAAAAATGTTGGTCAAAAAAATTATGGTCAAAAAAATTATGGTCAAAAAATTGTTGGTCAAAAAAATTTTTGGTCAAAAAAATTTTTGGAAAAAAATTTTGGTCAAAAAAATTTTCGGAAAAAAAATTTTGCTCAAAAAAATTTTTGATCAAAAAAATGTTGGTCAAAAAAATTTTGGTCAAAAAAATTATGGTCAAAAAAATTATGGTCAAAAAATTTTTGGTCAAAAAATTTTGGTCAAAAAAATTTTTGGTCAAAAAAATTTTGGTCAAAAAAATTTTGGTCAAAAAATTTTTGGTCAAAAAATTTTTGGTCAAAAAAATTTTGGTGAAAAAAATTTGGTCAAAAAAATTTTCGGAAAAAAATTTTTGGTCAAAAAAATTTTGGTCAAAAAAATTTTTGGTCAAAATAATTTTTGGTCAAAATAATTTTTGGACAAAAAAATTTTTGGAAAAAAATTTTTGATCAAAAAAAATTTGGTCAAAAAAATTTTTGAAGAAAAATTTTTGGTCAAAAAACTTTTTGGGAAAAAATTTTTGGTTAAAAAAAATTTGGTCAAAAAAATTTTGGTCTAAGAAGGATTGCAATTATTAACCTCATAAAATCTGACACTAGTATTAATAAGAGGAGTGATACCTCCTTACCCTGTGAAAATTATCAGTTGATACTCAATAATATTTCCAAATTTCCAAATTTCCAAAATTATGTGCCTTGCGCAAGTTACTGATGTAAGACCATATTTATGTAAGTTACTTTTGTTGTTTTTTCTCCTTATTTTGTTATAATTATATTAACATTGTTACAGTTGCTTTTCTATAGTTTATGAATTTAACTACTAAATATGGATACATATTCTTTTGTATGTTTTTTATTTTTTATTGTAGAGTACATGTCGCAAAGCCGTTGTCCGATGCGACAGTAGAACAGAAATGTGACTCTACAATAAAAAAAAATCGTTCTAAAAATTTATATAATTGTTCCGATTTAAAGTGACAAGAATTGTCTTTTGCATTTGAACAATCATTATTATGGAATAATCAGGAGCATTACAATTATATAGTTCACTGAAGATGACACAAAATATGTGTCGAAACGTATGGAAACAATAAAAATGATATAAGTTCATACAAAATTTTAATTGATGTATTGCCCTGAAGACTAAATCTCGTATATATAAACATAGAAATTGATTATGAAAATAAACTTTCAAAGATTTTTTTTTATTGCATAGCTTTATAAATTTTTGATCAAAATGTAGGTTACGTCTTATATGCACAATTTAATTATAAGTTTTCTTCAATTCTAGCAAGCCTATCCAATAAAGATGGATGTGATTCGTTAAACATGAAATGCATCCAGTCATGTATAGGCGAATTCAAGTTATCCTTATGCAGTTTTATCAAAGCCCTTTTTAGTGGTTCTCCATAACCCAAATTCTAAAATAATTATTATAATAAATAAACACACACAAATATTACATAAAACTCATAACAATAAACTGCGTCCAATCATGTATGAAAATATTTAAGTTATTTTATATAGTTAATAAAGTTTTCTTTACTTTCGCGTAGTCGTCTGCTTGAAATTCCATTTCACGTCCAATAAAAAGAAGAGCAATCATAGCTAATGCGTTATAAGGTGCCATTATAAAATCCATTACCGAGATTAAACCAACAAGAACAGGTTTTTGATCATTTTTAAAACCAAATGCATAGAATAGTGGCATACTGTCTTTTAATTGAGAATACATGGCAAGTGTTAAAAAAAGATTAGCCTAAAAAATTCGTAAATGTTATCCAATACAAACTAATATATAATTCAGAGGTACCTGCACGAATAACATTCGAAACATAACATGATTTAATTTCCAGTGACCAAATTCGTGGCAAATTATGGCCAGTACTTCATCATCTGAACATCCAATCGTAAGACCGGTTGTCGAAGAAGCTGCCTTTTTTGCCAGCAATGTATCATACCTTGTTGTATATAACATATATTTACAAACATTATTTATGAAATAATACTTAAGCTGAGATAAACTTACAGCACAATTCGTTTAGAATCAAAAATTCCAGCAAAATAAGCATTTGTATGGCGTGAACGCATTGATCCGTTGAATACAAATACGTTTTCGTGAGGAAAGTCTACTATTTGAGCTAACTCCTGGAAATAATGATTTATTATCTAAAATAAAAGGCTTTTTTGGATTTTTACTTTTTTTCACCTCAAAATCTCGTTTGAGCTTTCCCTCCGGAAGAGGTGTACACTTCATATCAAAGTCGGACATAAGTGTTGGATATGACATATTAATGAACATGCATAAAATGCATATAAACATCCATAACCACACAAAAAACCTAAAACAAAATTATTTAAAATTGTTTACATTGATATACAAAAAAGCGAAATATTGTAATTAAAAAAACCTTTCTCCGCCTAGTTTAATAATCATCACTGACAATGCCGATAAAGGCAAAAAAAACAGTTGCACCATTGTAAAGTAATTCAGTTGATCGTTAAGAAACATTTCCACAGATTGCTTATTAAATCCATGTTGCGACTCGATAACAAATATATCATAAAAAGATAGCGGAAGTTCTGTTAGAGTGGATATTAAATTGTTGATTAAAACGAAGATTACAGTTACTAAAATTTCAGAATCTGATGACCCAAATGGTAGCTTATCTGCACAATCTTGCGCCACACGCCAAAGCGCAGCTGTCCATCCGAATATTAAACCTAATGTGCACATCGTCTGTAGATATTAAAAGAATTGTTTGTGCATTGATTAATACATTTTTAATTCAAAACAATAATAGACTTAGAAACCAATGAAAATATATGTTGGAAACCAATTAATTACCGTCAAATATAATGTTTTGCAAATTCTAAACTTTGTTCTATCAATTCCATATAAACGTGCTTTTTCGAAGACCAAAGGTGTCATGATATCTACATACACATCACTCATTTCTTCTTCTTCATTATACTTCATAAGCTGACGAACCATAAGGTAGATGTCAAAGGCGGACTCCAGCCATAAGAAAGTAATAATACTCCCAAAAAGAAGGAGCCCTAATTCAATAAAATTAGTAGTGATCTATTATTGATAAAATTAATAGATTTAATTTTATTAAGTGACCTTTAAATTCTGGCGTCATTCCGGTTATTACCTCCTCCTCCTTAATCTGTCCTGAATAATGTAGCCATACATCATATAAGATGTTATCACCTCCTGGGGAGGAATGACCGTGCGCTATCTGCATATAACCATGACTTATTATTTCTAAAATTTTCAGTATAAGATGTTTGAAAGCAATTGGGACGAATTTGTAAATACTGATGACCAAAAATTTTGATAATTCAAAATATGGATAAATTTTGTTTTGTTCAATCTTACTTTGTCATGGTGACTGCGATGTATTTTTTTTACAGTAAAATTGAATAGACTTCCGGCCAATATAAACACTCAAAAATGCAATGCAAATTACTTGAAACATCTCAATTAATTTGATTTGCTAAGTGATTTTACAGGTTACATTACCAATATTAATATATCATACGCTTTTTCAATTATTTATTTAGATTTTAGTATACAATAATATATAAATATCTATTAATAGAGCCAATATATTAATCATGAAATATCACATGAACATTAATTTATAAAGAGAGAATAGTATTTTCGAATACAAAAATAAAATAAAATAGAAGGAAATTGTCTGGACGGATTTTAACAATACTTGAGAATACAGTGTGTAATAGATCCAATAATGTTTAAATGATAAGTACCCACTGATATATATATATATATATATATATATATATATATATATATACTATCCATGAAGAAATCGTTTTAATTCTTCTTGAGTATCAAAAATCATGACTGGGAAAGGCGAACCTGGAACCAGTTCTCCCGCCCATTTTACTTCAACTCTGTAGTCTCCTGGTTCGGTTGGATCGAACTGATGAGAGATAAAACAATAAATAAACGATATCTAAAATAATAAATACATAAAATTATGCATTTTGAATGTAAAGTATTACTTTGCATAATATAGTGCGATCTTTTTGACTTTCGCGCTGCATTTCGACGCGAAAAGCGCCTTTAGGTCCCCGAACGCGAACTGTTAGTTGACCGGCGCCGGCACCTCGTGTATCGCAAATGAAACGAGATTGAAATGTAGCCAAAACCCCGTGCTCAATTCCTGGACCATAAACTCGAACCTAAACCAATTTTATTTATTAAAATTGTTTTAAAAAATAATATTTTTCGGACATTGTCATGATTACCCGAAGTTCATATAATATGCCTTTATTACCTGAAGTTAATCGCGGTATGACTAAAACTAGTAGTCATATACATTGATTAGGTGTTGTAGTATTATCTTGTTAATTGAATTATAATCAACTTCAATTTAAATTTTACCTTGCTAGCATCTGGAGCTCCTGCCACCCTAAGTTGGAATGGCGACCCTTGCACATGTTCTCCTGCGTATTTTATAGTTAACTGGTGATTACCAGCCTCCTGCGGTTTTACATTTAGTGTGAAAGTAGCATCACCATGATCATAAAGTTCGCAGTATGCAACCTTGCGAGGACCAGCACAGTGTGCAGTTAATTCACCAGGACCAGCTCGCCGTGTGTCTATCCAAGAGCGGATTTCACGTCCAACTACACCACGACGCAAACCTTCACCCGAACAAAGAACGCGGCTGGCATCTGCCGATCCAGACACACTGACAGTAAGAGGACAACCTATAAATAAAGTATATAAAATTAAAATACATAAAACAATTCTGTATTAACAAATTCTATTTTACTTATGCTTCTTATATAGTATAAAGATATATTAATAAAATTACCTATACAATAGTTTTTGAAGTTGATTATAGTTTAAAACGCAAGTTAATTTTAATATTATATATGCTACATTATAAATATACTAAACATGATACAATACCTTTGACAACACGGCCAGCCCACGTAACACCCAATAAATAGATTCCCGGCGCAGGTGGGGTATATTGAGCATGCCAAACTTCCTCACCTGCTGGTCCAGAAGCAGGTGTAACAATTACTTCGACAGGGCGTCCAGTATCACGGTTTTGCAAGGTAACTTCAGGCAAACCACCACTGATTGCTTGTGAACCATCTATAATGAAAGAAATAAATGTAATGATTTATATTCAATTTAATTTAAATATTTTTTCTATAATAATAATAATATAATATAATGACCTATAGTGAAATGAGCAGTTTCACCACTTTGCGCGCTTGCAAGACCTCTGCCCGTCAACACAACTTTTTCACCAGCACCATTAGCAGGAAAATGTGCTATAGCACTTTGAGGTGCACCTGGGATTGGAACACCTGAATATGATAATTCCAATGCACATTTTCCTTGCGCTGTACCTTCTCCATTCAGAGAAACTCTCATTTTGCCCCCATATTGTTCAGTTGCTAGAAAAAAGTAATAAAATTAAAAATTAAACTTAGTAAGAATTAAACCATACAACATTAAATAACATATATTTAGTAAACGAATTAAGATATCGTCATTTGTATGTACTTACGTATTTCCATGCCATCCAGTATACATTCTAAGCGTCCAGGACCGCACTGACTTACGTCAAAAATTAGTTTGGCTGGCAATTTTAAATTGCCATTATCATCTAAGTGCGGTGGCCATCCCCCAATAATGTGGCATTGAGAAGGATCAACCACCTATAAAACATCATTTAATAAACATACTTCAAGATGAGACAAAGAGTAAAGTAAAGAATAAAAATAATAATATACCTTAAGTTCCCAAGGAGAACCGGGCACTTGACCTTGACCAGGACAGCTCACACGTACTTCATACATTCCAACAGAATGCGGTACATAAGTAACACGCCATTCCCCTGGCTTTATAGATTGAATATGGGTTTCTATGTCTGCAGCAGAAGCTACAGAAGGGTCTAATGATTCAATCTGTAAATTTACATAATTTAATTTTTATCTAAAATTATTACCGAATGTTTCACTAATAGACTACAAAATAAATAATATCAAGAATTTTATGAAGCACGCGCGATATTACCTGCACACTTGGAACACTTGGGCAATAAACAATAAATCCGGCCTCTTTGCCACAATGACCTAATTCTAAACCAGGACCTGCAGCACGTGCACCAGTTTTGCGCAATGATTCGGCGCTCGCAGTGAAATTAATTGGAGTTTTCAACACAGATATACCACCATAAAGAACATTCACTTTATAATTTCCTTTAAGTAAATTTATTTACCTTATTAGAAAGACGACACAAAACTATACTTTCTGAAACTGATTTCATTTTAATTTAAATTCACAAACCTGGAGCATTTGGTACCAATTCTACCATGTGTGCGCCATCTCCGTGTCTAGTGATCATTAATGGAAGGCTGTGACCGTTTGGTCCAGTTATTGAAAAATCTAGTTCAGCTAAACCCGCGTGTGAATGATCAACTGGAAATGATTGATTAGTAAGAATACAATTACAGAACGTACAAATTTCTTAAGAATCATTATTATTATTGTGTTTTCATTAATTGCAATAAATTAATTTGTTTAATGAAATAAAAATAATATAAACAATTGGATTTAAGAAATTTTTTGAAAGAATTGAGGACGCTGATAGTATTCATACCTGTTAACAGAACTGGACTATACAATGGCACTGTAGAATGAGGAGCTCCTTTCACAGTAACTTTGCTTGGATCAAAAGATTGGCACGTATACGGACTTCCGCTTAATGGTTTCGCCTGATGAAGTACCTCTATAAAATAAATTAAATTTCTTGAAAATATATTAGTTGTACCTATCAGCTCCAATAAGAATGACGTATAAATATTAGGGTTTGTCGGTTTTCAAAAACCGGTTTTATAAACCGTTTTTTTTTTGGCGAAAATTATGGAATTCGAAAACCGTTTTTTTAGTGAAAAAAGTCGGTTTTACTGTATAAATGGATAATGACAAATATAGCCAAATATTAAGGATAGATGAAAGCATTTTGATTCTTGAAATCATATCATTTCTATAGAATTTGATATCTTATCAGTCTGCGATGGTTCCCAGAAAAGTTTCGTATATATTAATTTAGATCTTTATACCAGTGTATATTTTAATTTAAATCAGTGTGACTTCTTCTTGAAGTCTATGTAGAAATATGATAGACGTTCTCAGGTTTTTGAAATCGTATTTTATTAAACCAAAAATAATTAGAATGCTTAAAATTAATTAAAATTACTTGGAACAGACAATACCCGAGTTTAGCTTAATTGTTTTTAAAATTAAAATTGATATTAAAAAGTATGTATGAAAATGTATCTAATATTTTTTTATTTATTTATTTTTTTTAATGATTTTTTTTATTTAGAAATGTATTATTTTTATTTATTCGAAAACTTTCCTTTCACTGCCATAAAAATATTTTCATTCTTATATGTAAAAATGATGCATGAATATAAATAATTATTTTCAAATTTATTTAATCAAGATAAACTATTATTCTTAGTTCTACTAATTAAAATTAAAATAATTTTGTTTACTATCTATAAAATTGAACAATAAATAAATTCAGTCAAATACTGCTCTAAATTACACTAAATTTGCGGATAAATTACAGAATGTTCGAGCAAAAATTTATTTTTTATATAAAATTCGAAAACCGGTTAAAACCGGTTTTTTAGTAAAATGAAAATTCGAAAACCGTTTTTCTGTAATGTCGGTTTTTGTATAAACCCTAATAAATATAAATCAGGTACACATTGTAAACCCTCGTATAATTTACCTATGACGCATTCACCAATCTGAGTAACTGTAAATTCCGCTTGAAGCAATCCTGATTTAGTTTGGTAACATCTAACAGGCAACGCGACACCACCAGGCCCAGAAACGACAACATCGAACTCCCGGGCTGGTCGTCCTAAGGTGTCGATCGAAAATGAAGTTACCTTTCCCAAACGCGCTTGATACAAGCCCGAACCGGATGCAGTAACCTTTTTATAATGATAAAAATATGGAATAATAATTGAAAATACACTTAATATTTTATGCACAAAATTACAACGAAGTGAAAAACAATTCATAATTTTATATACTGATTTCGATAATATAGACCGATCTAGCATTGCCTCAGAATTGGCGAATGCGATTTAATCTTATCTTGAATATTTCATATCATGAAAATTCATAATTAAATGTTTATGAAATTTAAAATTTAGTAGATAAAGATTTATTGCTAATGCATTAAGGAATGAAAAACTCAATTTTAAATAGGTTTTGAAATAAAAAAACAATGTAGGATACATTCGATTTAAAATATTAGATTTTAACCGCAGTTTTTAATTTTGTAATTAATAAATTGAATTTCTTAACCTTTACACAGACCATAAAAAATATTTCAGTTTCCTCAAACGTAATTAACAAAAAAAATTATGTTTACCTCATGACCCACACCAGCTGGTAATACATTGACCTCTATTGGCCTTTCTGACACCGGAACGCCGTTATACATGAGGGTGATTTTATGTGGAGCAGCTTTTATTGGCTGATAACTCAATTCCCAAGTATTTCCACCAGGTTTTGATGGAGCACGAACGGTGTGCTGAACGTCTTCACCTCCTGCACGCACTAAAGCACTCAATATGCCTTGACCAGCATCGATTGTTGATACTAAAAATGATAGTACATATACATACATACATATATACATATCTATTTGGGATTGCTTTATCGATTATTGGGATATCTATTTGGGATTCGGGATATAACTCTGCTATATCTATATATATATATATATATATATATATATAATGAAATAATAGTATAAAATATATTTGATTTGCGCCTATATTTGTTTCTAAAGTGTAGAAAATATTTTTTAAGGTTTTCAGCACTATAATGTTTTATCTGAACATAAGTGTGCGATTGTTTATCAATAAAATTTTTAGCTTATAAATACCCCCCGGTAAAACCGATGTTTACCATACCATACTGAAATAGGTGTATTAATTTTATTTCCATTACCTCCTAAAGTGGCGGTTCGATGACATTGACCTTCACCAACAGTAACTATTTGAACAAGTGTAGGATCGTACACATTAATAATTCGAACAGCAAGTGGCAGATCGCTTTCGGTTTCAATCGTCCTAATGGTGTATTGTCCGACTTGAGATGTTTTAAATTCGGCAACTCCACGTGAAACACCATATGAAATTTTACGACCATCTGGACCAATTATCTCCAAAGTTTTGTCGGGAGATTGCGGCATATCGACACTAGCCACACCACCTAATTGAGAGAGCGACATGTAAAATATCAGAGCTTGTCAAAGGAACTTTTGATAAATAATAAGATATTCGTAGACATATTGCAAAATCATTAAAATATTTGTTGACCGCATGCAAATTAATCATAAAGTGTTATTTAATTATAAAATGAAATTTATGTGCTATTTTTTAACATACGCATATATATATATATATATATATAATATATATATATATATATATATATATATATATATATATATAATATGTATATATTTATAAACTAGTTTCTACCGATTTGAATATGTTGTAGATTTTCCTGCACAGCACATTGGAAAGGGCTGCCAGGAACTGGTGCATCATTAAACGTTATGTTGACAAAATGCATTTCTCGCGTAGAAGGTACAAAAGTTACATCGTATAAACCGCGTGCACAGGCGACTACCTATAAACAACACAAATATATATTATATAATATATACATATACACATTCGATTTATAAAGAATCGCGGCTCAAATTTTGATTATCGTGCTACATATATTATGTATAATTCAAATAAGAAAAACAAACTGACAGATTATATACATATCTATCACGCATGCATGTTGAATTACTCACCTGTACGTAAACAAAAATGAATTTGAAGATAAGAATTTTATCAATAAATGCTATAAGTAATTGATGTATTAGCAATATCCGAATATTAGATGACTGATTAGATCTAATAAAAAGAATGCGCTGACAGAAGTCTATTGTATATGAATACCTCTGCTTTTACTGTATTTTGGGCAGTCGAGACAACGAGCTCCAATGTGCCTTCACCTGCACTAGCAGCATCTACGCTGAATGTTACTGCTCGACCCACTTCGGCGACTGCAGCACCTGGTAATAGAATTAATTAACTAGTAATAAAAATTATAATTTTGAACAACTAGTTGAAAATTACAAGATTTTTCGACTAAACCCGACGGAGGGTTAGTTTTATTTTTATTTATTATCCGTAATATTTATAATGTCAATCCAGAAATTAACTATGTCTCATGTCGAATATTTGTAGAGATCTGAATTTTATTTATCATTTACCTCCAGGACCCGCCTCAAGCCCTCTAACGTGAACTCTGCGCACATCATAGACGTTACAGCTAAAAGGTGAACCCGCCACATGCTGCATGTCACCACCGCCATGTAACACTGCCACAGAGTGACGTCCAACCGCATCAGGTCGAAATATAGCGGTGTATTGGCCACTTGAATCAGTTGGGCGCACAGAACTCCGAAGAATGGCGCCTGACGGTGAGGTCACGCTGACTTGAGGCTCTGGACCTAGAATGAAAGGTAAATTTAGTCATGCTTTACGGTAACATGTATACTGTAAGAGAAAAAAAAATGGATTACTTAAGGAATTAAATGTATCAATACTTTTAATAAGGTTTGGAAACCACAAAATTTCTAATAAAAAAATATTCAATAAGAAAAATTAACCTGTGAAACCATCTAATAATATTCGTGCTTCTTCACCAAGAGCCGCCAACTTTACTCCTGGTCCAGTAACTGTAGCCGTTCCTGGGCCTAAAGCAGGTGACACTATGCAACTGAACGGTGATCCAGGAACGGCCAAACCATTAAATCTAACAGATAATGAATGTGTTGCTGCTTCAGTAGGTTTGAAATTCACCTACGGGTAAAAACGCATTACATTAGAATTAAAATGTTAGTAATAAAATAAGACGATCAGATTATATTATTTATATAGGCTGCGATTTTCAGTCACCTTGAATCTTGCATTGCCTTCACTTTGCACATAGTTTGGTACATTTCTTCCGGCAACTGCAACTATGATCTCAAGGTTTCCGGCACCTGCTTGACTTGCATTGATGCTGAAACTGACTGGTTTTCCTACTGTTCCAGGGGATATGTCTGTTACTGTTACGCGCTCAGCAGAATAAGCTTTTACTAGAAAAGGACTACCCTCTACATGGCCGCCTGGTAAACGTACCTTCAAATTTAAATAAATTTTACTGCAGGTGATTAAACTTACATAGACAAGTGCTATATTAAAAATACTCCATTAACGATAGTTATAGTAAAATACTTTTGATATACTTAAGTATTCATTTTGAAGAAAAATTATCAATATTTAGATGGATATAAGTAAGTAATTGGTATTTGTACAAGTCATTAAAAGTCTTACTTCAACACTATGATCACCAACATCTACTGGTATAAATTTTACACTGAATTTGCCATCGCCAGAAGCCCCATCAGCCGAGCCCCCCGCTACTGGCGAAACAGTAGCTTGCAGAGGCCTTCTAGCCGGTCCAAGTACTTCAACATTTGGAGGTGCTTCACTCTCAACCAAAAATTCACAAGCACGACCCACAGATACTTTTTCCAGAAGTTCAGGGGCAATTACACGAGCTGCGGCGCAAACTCGGCATGAAAATGGACTTCCTATTATAGTTAAATAATTTAATTACAAATCTTTATGATATGGCTGTTATTTATATCACATGCATGCATGTTATATACCAGGTACATCTTGTCCATTGAAGCGCAAATCAACAGTATGTTCAGTCGGTTCCCTCGGTGTAAAACTAATTGCGTAAGTGTGTTGTCCTTGGGCTTGTGCCGATGTTGGCACACGACCGCCATTTACGGTCACTTCCAAATTTCCAGGGCCAGCTTGGGATGTTTCAACTGCAAATGTACATTAGTTACATTAATTTAATCTTAAAATAATCATTTGCGTCAGTAATTAGATTTGCTTCAATAATAGTTACCTAGAAAAGTGACGGGCTTTCCTACAGTACCAGAGCTGACTTCTTTCACACGAATTGCGTTCACATCATAAACCTGTAATTATTAATCAACAAAATATATTCGTATGAAAATGATGTATTAAGTTCACTTAGTTTGCTTATCAATTTTATACAGATTATAAAAAAAATAGAGGATTTATATAACCTGATGATAATCTGTTTTTCTCAATAGAGTCTGTTTCAATACGATGCCCACGATTTTTTGAGTTTTACTAGACCAATTTACTTGAAATTTTCAGAAAATCATATTCAATCATATAGACTCTCTGATATATACTAAACTAATCTCAAAATTTTGTTTAAAATATCCAGAAACTCAAAAAGTGATAAAACGGGTCTCTTTTTTCAACCTGTCGCCATTTTAATAAAAAAACTTAACTTGTTGGTAGTTTATATATACTAGACTATAAAAAAGAGACCCGTTTTATCACTTTTATCACTTTTCGAGTTTCTGGATATTATATATATATATATATATATATATATATCTTAGCGGCAATATTCTGGATTAGTAATTGTTTTTTTTTAATTCAGATTACTACGGGGATTGCAATTGTGAGCATAACCATTTTTGAGACGATCCACTTCATCAACTCCTAACTTTGAAAATTGTAAACTAATTTTTTTCAATTCAATTTTTAATCAAAATCACTGACCTTTTGGAGAACTTTATTATTCAATTATATGTTATATTTTTCGCTTTCAAACTTTCTATAAAATTCTGTTTTTCTTTCTTTATAATTATCTCCAAAAAAAATGACTCATGCCAGGCAGCAGTCAAAAAGTTGTCGGAGTGTAGAGATTATTAAGGTAAAAGGCTATTGTAACCCGCATTTAGAATTTTGTATTCAGCATTTTTTTTTTCATTCAGCATTTTCTTTGCGCATAACACTTTCAGATGGCACAATTTCAGATATTTGATGAATAGTTGTAATTATCAAATGAGAGCGAAGATTCAATTTAAGCCTATACTTTTCAAAAACACGGGACAATCCGAGACAAAAAATCTTAATTTGGGAAAAATAATGCTCTTAAAAAACCCAGGACACAAGGTAGAAAACCAGGACTGTCCCGGCCAAACCGGGACGTATGATCACCTTAGCGGGCGTTCATTAATCACGTGATCGATTTTTTTTAATGATTTTTGGATCCCCCTCCGCTTTGGTGATACGCGGAGATATTCAATATTAACCAAGCCCCATCCCGCACCGTATTTTTAGTTTCGAGAAAAAGTTGTAAAATTGAAGAGCGATGAATTTTAGGTCATTTTGTCGTAAAAGAAAGCAATGAATGTTTTTAATATCCATTTTTAACACTTGTTTATTAATATTATTAAAATACAAAACAAAAATAAAAAAAATAAAGTTAAAAATTGTAAAAACTGGCAGCTGATGAAGTGGGTGGTCTCAAAAAATTGGCACCTCAGTCTTGACATGATTTCAGCCCTCCTAGCCGTCGGAAATGCAAAAAATAAAAAGATTATTAAGCTACAAGGATGTCGCAATCGCCCGAACTAGCGATGAGTAAAAAATTTTTTTTTTACAAATTGGCGACTGTTCGAAAAAAAAGTGTTATATTTACTGTTTTTTGAGTTTCTTGAATTTTTTAAAAATAGTAAAGGGAGGAATTTGGGGATAATCCTAGTTTGGGCTATAGATAGGTCTATAAACAAAACTTTCTGAACATTTCAAGTGAATCGGTCGATTAAAACTCGAGAAATTGTGTCAACAGTACTGAAAAAGTCTGTTCTGAGAAAAACGCATTTAAAGTTTTGCGTGAAGCCAAACCAGTATGAAGACCGAGTCCGTAAAATGCCTATATTTCCGAAAATATGAATAAAAAAAAATCGATGTTTTTGAATTTCTACACTAGAATACCCCTTAAAGCAAAATGCTACTGACAACTAGTTTGTGTTACTTACCTTAGCGGCATACGGGCTTCCCGCAGTAGGCTGCCCTTGCACCGAGACCGTGATTCGGTGTTCTCCTACCGCCCTCGGTACGAATTCGGCCCTGAATACGCCGTCGGCGGTCTGTTGTACCTGCGTGGGTACCGACTGTCCGTTTGGCCCTGCGTTCATGGTCAAGTCATGCCCAGATATAATAATTGTATTGTCCGTGTTTTGGGAAGCATAGAGTAAGGTGGGATAAAATAATGGCAAAGGGATCATTTTAAAAGGTAATATATTGTCTGGTTTATGATTAATTATTAGATATGATTTATTTAAAAGTATTGATTAATAAGTAATTTTATGATACTAATTCTGTATGATAGCAAGAAGAAATGATTGTAGACACACAAATATATTGTTGTGCCCGTGCATTGCCAAACTCAAGATGCAAAAAATCAGTAGGATCTAAAAGAAATGAATAAACTTTATTATATATTTATTCACTTATTTATATAATGATATTTAAAGTAATCCATTGGACATGTCATATTAGCTTTTAAAAACTACTGATTTTTACTAGTGAAGTTGTTTGTATACTTCAGCTTCCATCAAGCAATATGATTATATTATGATTATAAATGGTAACATGCAAGAGCTATAAATTTATTCCCAGAAATCCATGCAAAATAAGCTTAAATCTAATACACTTAATCTAAACTATTAAAAGTATAAAAAAATAAATAAATATACTTAAATTTTGCAATCATATTTTTATCATGCATATTTTATATTAGTTATTTAAATACCATTAAGATTTGCTTGCAGTGCAATAAGTCTGCTTTTCAAAAAATGTTTTATTTTATTCGTCATTAAGTACCCATAATAGGAAAAATATATGGCAAAATATGGCGAAATTAGTAATAACAAAAATTTATGGCAATCGACGTTGTTTCAACAAGATTAATTATGGCAAAAATTTATATTCTCGCTCAAGTAGCAAACTTACCTAAAATAAACGTTATTAAATGATTAATATTAAATTAAAATACTAATTAATTATATGAATATTTACGAATAATAAGTTTCTTTTTTTTATATAAGTTTCTTATTACATATGTTAAACGAATACAGGTATCCTATATTGAAAGCTTATTAACCTATTTTTACAAAATTTTCAGCAATATCTTATTGATTGCAAGTTTTTAGATTGCTTGTGATATGTTAGTATTTTAGCATCTTATGCAACATGCTTAATATTATTACTGACTATAAACTGACGTTTTTAGTAAAACCGTTTATTTGTGTGCGTCAGTAAGTCGTCAGTAGTTACATTCGTTTGTAAGTTAAATTTTATAAAAGTTGTCAGTACAAAAGTCTTCGTCTTCCTGTAAAGATATACAGAACACTAGTTTTAAACTAATTAACTTAAGAACATTTACGTGAAATGCGATGTAAGTGGTGAGGAAGAAATACAAAATGCAAATACAAACCAAAGTCGAGAAAATGATTGTTTATATCCCCTTATAATAATGCACTTTTGATTATTGAATTCGCTAATTTTTAAAGTCAAACATACCATTTTTGATGTGTATATAATATCTTCACAGTGTTTACATTTAATTTATCTCACAAAAAGTGATAGCCTTGTGATGACTATTTGTCTAATAAAAAAAACATTTATATGGAAACTAATTTAAATTCATGCACTCTTAAAATAATCAAAAGTGCATATAAAAATCATTTCATGCACGCTTTCCCTTTACAACATAGATATACACATAACCTTAAATATAAATCTATGAATTATATGATAAATTATGTGCGGAGACGACAAACATATAAGTGCAGAAATAACAAATATAATATACATTGCCACGCCTGATTAAAACTTGAAAATAAAAGGAATCATATCATACATAAGTATGAATTTGGTACAGATTTTCTAATAGAGTGAATTTTGTTGGTTAGGGGAACACGGAACTTAATTTGAAATATGTTATTACACAAAGTGGATTTTGATACGATACCTTCCACATTGACTTCAACGTCTTCTAGGCGACCACCTGAATGATTGATCAACAGGCTAGATGGTTTGTGTATAGGTCCAGGACCTGGTAATGAAACTTGAGGGCCGCCTAGACCTCCACCAACGGAAACGCTTATTGGACAACCAGGAACGGACATCTAGAGAGAATCATACTACGTAACTACGTATTTAAGCATACTCAACAAGGGCTTTTTAACGATAGAAGATATTTAAAAGTTGTACTTAACGAAGAAGTATTTTAATAAAGCGCCTAATACGGTGGATTTTAAGAATTTAATCAAAAGTTTCAACAAACCCATTAGAAATTAATAAATCATATCAACTTACTTTGTTAAATGAAACACTGACAACGTGTTCACAAGCTTCTGCAGGAACAAAACTTACAGAAAACCTTGCGTTACCCTATAATTAATTTATTAATGATCAATATTTTCAAATAATTGAGTATCTTGACAAGTTGATTAAAATTGTTTAATTTTACCTGTGGATGAACTTGGGTAGGTATGTTGTGTCCTCGTGCAGATATTGTTATTTCCAGATTACCTTCACCGGCATCACCAGCATCAACTGTAAATTGCAAAGGTCTTCCTACTGTACCTCTGGAGACAGGCCCAACATGTACTCTGGTAGCGTCATAAGCTTTAGCCAAAAATGGCGTTCCCTATTTAAAGAATATTAATACAATTTTTCATTTATTTAATCTTTATATTTTCTTAATTTTTTCCCCTTTGATTTGATTTTCAACATATACTTTCAGCTGATAGATTGTATTTATAATTTGATTGTTGAAATATACTATGAAAAAAAAACAGTTTTAAAAACCGTTTTTTTGGCGAAAATTATGGAATTCGAAAACCGGTTTTTAGTGAAAAAAGTCGGTTTTCACAGTATAAATGGAAAACGACAAATATAGCCAAATATGAAAGATAGATGAAAGCGTTTTGATTCTTGAAATCATATCGGTTCAATAGCATTTGATATCTTATCAGTCTGCAATAATTCCCAGAAAGGTTTTGTATACATTAATTTAGATTTTTATACCAGTGTATATATTAATTTAAATCAGTGTGCCTTCTTCTTGAAAAAGTAACTTTCTCTACTCAAACTTAAAAAAAAGTGTTTTAAACCCTAGAAGCCACAAATTAAATAACAAAAAACTTAGAATTATTATTCCTGGCTTTAAAAACAATTAAGCATAATTTGGTCGCAAGTATGAGAGGAGTATTTTCTATTTCAGGAAATTTTGTCGAAGTAGCAATTCGATAGACGTTCTAAGTTTTTTGAAATCATATCTTATTAAACAAAAAAACAATTACAATGTTTAAAATTAATTAATTAAAATTGCTCGAAACAGACAATACCAGAGTTTAGTTTAATTGTTTTTAAAACTAAAATTGATATTAACAAGTATGTATCTAATATTTTTTTTATTTTTTAAGTTAATGATTTTTTGTTATTTATTAATCTATTATTTTTATTTATTCGAAAACTTTCCTTTCACTATCATAAAAATATTTTCATTATTATATGTGAAAATGATGCATGAGTAACGAATAATTCTTTTCAAAGTTATTTAATCAAGATAAACTATTATTTTTTAGTTCTACTAATTGAAATTAAAATAATTTTATTTACTATCTATAAAATTGAACAATAAATAAGTTCAGTCAAATACTGCTCTAAATCACACTAAATTTGCAGATAAATTACAGAATGTTCGAGCAAAAATTTATTTTCTATATAAAATTCAAAAACCGGTTAAAACCGGTTTTTTAGTAAAATTAAAATTCGAAAACCGGTTTTCTGAAATGTCGGTTTTGTATAAACCTTCGATGAACGGTGTTTAAAATACCTGGACAGGATATCCATTATAATCCACACCTATAGGTGAGGTCCAACAGAATGCGGTGTAAATTCAGCAGTAAATCCAGCGTGAATATCCCCAGTCACCTTCACCGGAAGCTCCCCGGCAGGTCCTCGCACTGACACGGCCAGCTCAGCTGCACCGCCGCCGCTCACCGACATGTGGAAGTTGGAGGGTTGCCCGACAGGGATTAATTCTAGAAAAATATAAAAAAATGCATTATGAAATGTAATATATTTTAAAAATATTATTAACTTCCCGTAGGGTAAGTTATTGTAATGGGTCGAAAAAATCGAAATTGAAAATTTTACATTTCTCGACGTTTGAAGGTTTCTGAACATTTTGGCATACCTCAGAAAAAAAAATGGATTGTTGTGTGGGTGTGTATGTGTGTGTGTATGTTTGTATGGATACAAATTTATGTATGTATGTATGTATGTATGGATACAGTCACCGATCAACCGATTTTGAGAATGGTTCAAAATAAATTCGATAACTATTGATAGGGAGAAGAGCTGATTAGTTTTTGGCAAAGGCAGGTCCAGCGTTTTGGAGATATAGAGAATTTTCCGTACCTTAATGAAATACTCGATGAATATTGAATATTTTCAAATAGATTAAATTATTTTGAGTATTATAGGTTGATTTTGTTTAGAACTTTAACTAGAATTAGAAATTAAAATCTGAATTATTTTTCTATTTAAAAAAAAATTGCTTAGTTCTCTCAAAACCGCCATTTATGCACATTTAACTTTGTACCTCAAAACGGTAGACCTTGCCTTTTCCAAAATCTAATCACCACTTTTCTCCATCATTACGAATCAAATACTATTTAGATCATTCAAATCGGTTGATCCGTTCTCTTAAAAACTGACATTTTTATCACTATTTGCTCTATATCTCCAAAGTTGCTGGACCCGCCTTGCCAAAAAAAAAACTAATCAGCACATCTCCCTATCAATAGGAATCAATTGTTCTTTCAATTTTTCAAATTGTTTCATCAATACGCCCGAAAAATTGTCTCCACACATACACACACATCATTTTTTCTGAGGTATACCAAAAATGTTCAGAAACCTCTCAAACATGAAAATTTTCATTTTCGATTTTAGGCCCATTACTATAACTTACCCTGCAGGATGTTAATAACGAGCTATCAAATATTTAATAATAAATTAGCAAACTTGGTAACAATTTTCATTTTGTCTTAGATGAAAAAAATGGATTATAGCAAAATGCTTAAAGCAGTTATCACTAAATCCTATCTTTTATACAGTATTCATAATTTAGTAGATTTTCAGGTTTATATATACTTATATGATTGAATTTAGCATTTTTGGTTCAATAATAAGTTTTCTCACCCAAATTCGACAGATTCAACGAAACTCGGCTCGTATCAGCTATGGCACATACAAAAGGACATCCTTGCACAGTTCTCCATTGAATTTAATATCAATTAAGTGTGGTTTTGCTTGATCGGCGTGAAAGATACTAAACATCTACATTGAATTTAATATCAATTAAGTGTGGTTTTGCTTGATCCGGCAATATGTAGCGTTCTTTTTGTTATCATTGACATTCTGAAGTATTTCTTGTAGATTGCATTTGTAAATTTTCATGAAACTGTACAGTGCACCACTACACAATAAAAATTATAATTATTTAAAGGACATTCTTTAATAAGATTTATTAAGTAATTAACTAAAATGAATTATTTAAGAAATTAATTACCTGTACATGATTTGGAACTTCCCCTTCATTGATCGAGATTATTTAAGAAATTAATTACCTGTACATGATTTGGAACTTCCCCTTCATGATCGAGATTTCTAACTGACCTTCACCAGCAGCACTTGCATCAACTGCAAAATTATTAGACCAACTTAATTCACAATTCAAAAATTATTTATACGCACCCATGCTAATAATAAGTTTATACAATATTGTAATGTAATAAAAAAAATAAATATGTTTTATATAAAATATGTTTCACCTCTAAATTGACAAGGTTGTCCAACCACACCACCACTAACATCTGCTACTTGAATTAAACCTGCGTCATACACCTTGGCTATCAGTGGTCCAGCTGATAACTTGGTGCCGCCAATAGATACCTTAAAAGTGATAAATTAATTAATTAATTGATAATTAAGACACATACATATATTATTTTTCTAAGGTTTGCCAAAATGTTCAGAAGGCCTTTAAACAAAAGATATATAAAAAACTTCCTTTCCTATTTTTTGTGGTTACTGTAACTTACCCTACGGCAAGTAAAAAAATCAATCATCAAAATCAATAATGAAACTACTCATTATTCAATTATAGTTAATATAGTTGAATTAAATTATTTTTGTTCAGAATAATTAAAGTTTCATGTTTTTAAAAGAATTGATAGGAGTAAAAGTGATCGACTAAATGCTCTTTAACTCAAAGCATCTATTTTAAATATTGAATAACAAAATTAATTTTAATATTATCTAATGATTAATTAAATATTTAAGTATTTTCTGCTTTCAAAATTTTCATGCGTGATAGTAATAAAAATAGTACAAATATGAATAATTAGAAAGCACTGTTCAATCGTATTTCTAATATATTGACTTATAGTCGTTTTAACGAAGCATAATTGTTTTAAATGAACATGCAATTTTACGAGAAATGATTTTCTTGTATTAAATAGAGCGGATCTTTGAGTATCAAAAAAATATTTGAGAATTGAACTGTTTGTAAAAATCAAACGTAATTCAATTTATGTTCTATATATACTATGGATAGATGAAAATTTGATGTTCTGTGTAGAAAACTTGAATAATCGTTTTTAGATTTACATCTCAAAAATATTGACAAGAGCCTGAAATAATATCTATTATTATTGATTACGGCTTGCTTATGAATAAATAAATAAATAATAAGTAGTTGTATGACAACCAAAAACAATAGTAACCTAGCGGTGCATAGCATAGTGCATTAAAGCAAATTGCTGGAATTTTTCGTACAAAATTAATTTGTATTAATTTTTTTCTTAATTTGTGAAGAAATTAAATTGCTAAAAATCGCACTTTTTGCATCGTGTCTTCTAAAGCTGGACATGTCTATGTCAACAACTGATCAGCACGTCTCCTCATCAACAGGCATCAAATGTTCTATGAATAATTCAAATCGATTGATCCGTGGACTCGAAATCGTTGACAAATTTTGAATATGTACACACATACATACTGCACATATACACACATACATACACCCACTTTTTTTTTCTAAGGTATGCCAAAATGTTCAGAAGACTTTCAAACGTAAATACAGTGATACCCCGCATAACGTGCGTGGTCTCAAACGTTCCACACAACGAACTTTGCTTCACACAACGCACTGAATCGCTGGCAGTCAAAAAACATATGTTACTCAAATTAATTCAAAGAGTGGACCTGAAATTTTCTTCGCTCCACTGTGAAATATACTTGTTAGAGAAAACTACGACAGTTTTCTTTAAAGAATTCAGAAGCTAAAAAAAGCAATACGACTCTGATAAAACTTATTTCGCAAATCAGTAATATTTTTTTGACTGTCTTAATTATATGTAGAACTAGATGACCCGACAGACGTTGTCCTGTACCCATGTCTACAATTTTTAATTAAATACTAATATTTGTCGTTTACCCTAAAAACAATAAATATTGACTGATTATACTTAATTTCATATTTTACGTGAATTATATTGTCATATCCTGTGCATAGGTGCATCATTCAATCTGCCATACATATACTGTATCTTATATTATTTAATTTCATATTTAAGCTTTTTGGCATTAATAATGTAGACATTTCATTTTTCTTATTCATAATCATAAATTTATTATACATATTCTAATATTATTTAGGTTCATAAGTAAATTGTAATTTTTGTCAGATGATAGTTTTCATTTGTTGTCAATGCAAACAATTACATGTCGTTTTTTTGCAATTTTCTCCATTTATTTCTACAATATTGCACATACATCCCAATACTTTATAATCGCATACATCCTAGATAATTTCCTTAACAAACTTCAGAAAGATTTATCAAAATCCGAATAATCGTTTGGAAGGAGTATACAGTGGGTGCTTGTGATTTAATATGAACTTTATATAATAGCAATAAAGTTCAAATTGATTCAACGTTTTAGTTAGAAAATGTTCGTATGTGAAAAAGAAAAGAGCTGTTTTTAGGGCTTTTTCGGCAATTATTCGATTTTTTCTCGCCGTAAGAACCATCAACAAACATTTTAAAAAAAAGAATTGGCCAAATTGGTCCAGGCGTTCTTGAGTTATGCGTTTACCAACACATTTTGCGATTCATTTTTATATATAAGATATATCTAATTTTTTACCACAATTCAAACTACAGAACGAATTAATTTAATTTTCTTGTATCTAAAAACGAGTTTCGCATAGCAAACATTTTGCACAAGGAACTTTGTCCCGGAACGAATTAAGTACGTAATGCGGGGTATCACATACGCATTATGATTTTCTGCTATTACTATAACTTACCCCTACAAGAAGTTAGTTATTATTAATGTTCCAAATCAGGAATAATTTCTGACTACCATCCTTCATCCTTACCTCAATAATATGTGTTCCAACCTCCGTCGGCACGAATTCTAATCTGTAAGTGCCTTTGTGTAATCCATCTTGTACTCTAACCGGTACAGATCTTTTGCTTGGTGACAAAACATTAACGCCGACCTCTGACCTAGATACCAGAGGCATCCCAGGCGGAGAGAGGACCTCAAAAACTGCCGGAGCATTTGCCGGTACGAGACGCGTAGAGTCACCGAGGACGGAGCCGGTTGTCGTCGACTGCATGTGGGATGCGGGCGAGGCTGACGGACCGGTCGTACCGCCGCCGCCGCCTGGTGCTGACATCACGGCCACGTGCCAAGGACTTCCTGGAAATAGGATAGTAGACTTATAATAGTATACAATAAGGTACTAAATATTTTTACTACTTAAAATGCATTGCGAATGTATTATGTTTGGCAACAAAGATAAACATAGTGTTTAAGTGGGAAATGCAATACCGGCTTACCGGTATACCGAATTACCGGTAAACCGCCCGATTTTTCGGCGGTATTTTTACCGGTATTTTCCCCAAAAATACTGGTATTTTCAGTATTTTTTATAAGCGCTATTTGATACATAATACACTAAAGTTTAAATTTATCGTTAAATTCCATAATCGCATAAACAGCTATATCTTCAAGTGATTCTATAGGATAAACAAATGCCAAATATTATCTCAACTCGTCATTAAACTGAATATTTATTGCTTTACTAAGGGCTTCATATCGTGTTACAATAAATAGAATTGGACTGATAGATAATGATGTTTGTTTCATCTTTTGTAAAAATGTAACGGTTTTTTAAGTGATATTTGCGCCAAAATATTTTATATCATACAGATTACCTCTGCGTAATCTTTATTTTTTTCTAACTTTATACATAATAATTATGATAATTACTAAATATTTTTGCTTCTTATTACAATTATAAAATATTATTTTTCGATAAGGTTTCGAAGTTTGAAAATACTATAGAAGCATCACATTGTTTTAAATAACAATACTCAACTATTATAGTAACTTATTTATTTAGACAAAGTATCCGATCTTAAATTAGTGTAGAAAAAATATTTTTTTAAAATATGGGAGATTATGCTAATTTAACACATTGGGCACAGACAATACAGTTAATTATAATAATGTAATATGATCTTTTATGAGTTTTTGGTCTTTCTTACTCATGAGTTTGTTTTTGGTGAAAAGTACTCAATATACTCGATAGTGATAATGAATTAATTAAATTGGATATAACTTTGTTAAATTATTATTTAAAAAAATAAACTATTTTATTTTATTGTTTTTATTGTTTAGTTGAAAATAGTTGTAGTTGTATATGCATTTTTTTATATTTGTACTAGTAACTTTCAATTTTGTTTACGTTTATTTAAGATAATAAAAATACCGGTAATTTACCGGTATTCCGGTTTTAAAATGAAAAATTACCGATATACCGTTATTGAAATTTTCCATCGGTATTGCATTCCCTAGGTTTAAGTATGTTTAGATAAATAATTCTATTATGCATTAAGTATTAAATTCTTCCTGGATAAGAGATAATTTATTGTAGTATATCAATTTAAATCTGGCAATCCGACATCGGGCAGCGCGATGTTCACTTTCACTTGAAAATATAGATCAAAAATGTTTCCAAGTGAAAATAAGCCCATCTCCAGCACTGCGGTGTGAAATGGAAATGGGAAAACTCTCACACCACTTCTTCCTTAAATCGAGTTGTAGTTTAACTTAGCTCACGGACCTGCCTTAGGGTAGTACTACCTATTATTAATATTATCAATTTAAGTATTTTTTGCGAGTGTATCATATTTGCCAAGAAAGATTAACATCAAATTTAAATATATTCAAATAAATAAAATAATTCAATTAAGTATTCCATACCAAGAACTTTCTGCAAATAGTATAATAAAACTGTATCATTTCTAATATTTACTAGGTGTGATTAAATTAATAAGCGATGCGAGTTGTTCAGTATTACATATTAATTAAAAAAGTGTTATAAATGGTGCATAATTGAATGAAATTATAAAACTTTTCCTGTACTAGATACACGTGTATTTTAATACAATTTAATAATGAGGACATGAATTATTAAATAACTTGTTTAATTAACTGATGATTCATTTAATTGCATTTGTACTATTATATTTCTCTTAGGAATTATAAAATAGCATTTTCAATTTTCAATCGAAGTAAGGCATAAAAAGTAAATTATGTAGTTGCATGTATGTGATATATATATATATATATATATATATATATATATATATATATGTATATATATATAGTATTATATTTATTTATATATTTCAACATCGAACGTCTTAAAAATCTGGTTACTCTTTGTTATTTGTTATTTGTTATTATTGGTCATTAATTGTGTAGAGTGCAACTGTAATTTATACTTTTATTTTTATTATTATTTTTTATTATACTTTTTGTATAAAAATAATAAGAAAGTGACAATAAATAACTTGGACAAAAGCGAAATTTTTATAATTAATTTTGATTACGCATAATTTACAAAAAAAATGAAAGTAAATTTTGATTGCTTAGGAGATATATTGATTATGAAAGTACATATATTTGAATTGAAATATTGAACAAATCATTACAGTAAGTGTGTTCATATTTTCGTCTGTCAGGTAACACAAAGTAGTTATACGGCCATTGTGGAACTTTCACTTCTTTCAACATTTCCTCATTATAGTACGACTTCAAAGAGACACTTTACCGACCTTTAGAATATTCTTATAAATTTCTTCAATAAAATTTACAGCTATATATGATATGATCATAAATAAAATATCGAATTTGTATAGCATTTTTAATATAAACTCTTGGTGAAATGGTCTTTGATTTTTTTGTGAATTAAAACCATTATTATATATTGTAGTTTTGGTCTGTAAATATGCAGAAAATATTTACTGAGTTGTTAAGTTGTAAATTTTAGTTAATTTATTGGTTGTAACGGTTGATATAATTCTGGTATAAATATTTAGAATTCATAACGTTGAAAATCATCACGTAATAAAAAAGCTTATAAAATCCAAATTTTTATTTATCAAGTTTCAAAATTTTTCGCATGCTTAGCCAAGGTGAAAGATTTTATCCACCTATCATCATATAATTGCTTTATGATCGTTTAGATTATATTGTACAAATAATTTTGTTTCAATTTCACTTTAAAACTATTCTGAAGTATCAAAAGTTTAAATTGCAGATTGCATTCTTTTAGCATTAAACAATTCCAGGTACAGATTAGTCATAGTTCACTTGAATTGACTTTCATGCCCATAGTTTCAAAACCAGTTGGCGGATTTTATATACAATAATATACAACCATAATTTGCTTTGATGATTTATATATGAACATGTTATATGATTTATTTTCATTGTTTTTCTAAATTTAGTATAAGCGCCAATTTAAACTCAGCTATTCATGTTTTACATAAAATATCAAAAACTGTATATTTGAATAATATTCAGATAAAAATAATGCATATATAGTATGATTTTACATAAATAATTTAAAAAATCTCAAAAACTTGAGAATTGGAAGTAAAATCAGACAATAAAATACTATAAAATAAATCGCAAATAAAATTTTTAATTTTTATATATTTGTTTATAAAATGCCCCTTTGTGGAAATGTTATTAATTCCATTAATTGTTATAAATTGTATTGAGAACAACAACTATTGAAACTATGTCTCCTCAGACAAAGTAATAAAATAAAATGTCCAATTCTCAACAGTTAAAAATATTTCAACTTGTAAGATAATTGATGAGATACTTCTAATATAATTTATATCATATTATATATTTATAAAATATTTACAATCGTATAATTATTTTAAAAATTCAAAATCAACTTTTATATCTCGTCGACATCTTCGAGTTTCTTCAAGTAATACAACTTTTTGCTCGCCTACCGTAAAATTATGATCATAAAGCCCTTTCTTGAAGGTTCTTCTTATTGGCCGTTGAAGAAAATAAAAGAAGAGTGGACAGGAAATGTTAACATTCACACATGTACGAGTATACTAACGAAATGAATTGTCTTTCAGATTATATCTGAATCCTGTGTACAAGAGCGATTTCTCAAAAACAAATCTCTGCAATCATTTCTGCAACACGAAACCGGTATGTCGATGCAACTGATGCAAAATTATAATTGTTTTATTGTTTTGTTTCATTGTTCTTTGTAATACAAAACAACTTTGTACGAGCGTCTTAGGAAAATATAAATAAAATTCAATTGCACTAGTCAGTGGGTAAATGATCTTAAATGATTAATATTTATCTTTGGTAAAGAAAAATATAAAAAATATTGCAGTTAAAAATTAAACTAAAATATTGATGTTTTCGTGATTGGTTTCCTAACAAATTATTAAAAAAATACTACATAAAGCAAAACATTAATGGTACGACATAGCGAGCATCAATTTTAAATACACTATTTAAAGAGAAAATTATTTAAATCGATTTATTTTTGGAAAAGAAGAAGATGAAAAAAATGTTTTGGTTTAGATTTCGTATTTTGTTTCCTATAAATTGTTGAAGAAATATTACAAAATATTAAACAGACAGAAGTAGATGATTGCCTTGATTTGAATTAAACTATTCAATATGAAAACTATTTAAAAATATTAATATTTATCTTTAATAAAGAATACAAAAGATTATTATTAAAAAGAAAAACAAACATAAATAGAACAAAATAGCTAACATTAGAATTAGAAGAAAATGTTGTGGACACAGGTGAAGAAAATTGAAATATGTTCTCGGTTCATCTAACAGCAATTGGAAAGCATCATTTATTGATGATGTTATATGGAATTTCAAAATACAATAAAATATTATATATATATATATATATATATATATATTTGTATTTATATTGAATAAGATAGAACCGTAAAAAACAAATTTAATATTGTAAAACCTAAACTATTATATTGCTTAGTTCGTCGTAGGTTTTAATTTAAATAATGAATTAAAACTTTCTGTTTCATGATGTTTCTAATCCGATCATCATATTACAAGAATAACTACACACATTACAAGAGATTTATATATATATTTTATTACATTTTATTTTCTAGTTTGTGAAGTGCAAGTATGTAAATGAACAAGAAATGTAATGAGAGCCGACCATCGGAAAAATATTTGCATCCATTTAAAGGTCAAAAACATTTAATGATAAAGCTGGCTTTTAATCGTATTATCCTTGATTTTTAATCTGAACCAGATTACAACAAAGCTTAAGTTGGATTATGGTAATTAGATGTAAGTTTTAGTATGGGTTTTATGAGGACAGACAAGAGACAATTTTGAAGAAGATAAACAAAACCTCAGATAATTTTTAATATATATATATATATATATATATATATATATATAATGGATCTAAGGCAGGTCCATGAGCTGAGGTAAATCCCTACACTGAGAGAAGAATAGTGAGAAAGATTTCCCATTACTATTTCACACCGCAGTGCCCTATGTAAGATTTTTTTCAATTGGAAATATATTTTTGATCTATATTTTCAAGTGAAAATGTACATCGCTGCTACCCAATCTTGGATTTTTTCTTTTAGGATAACAATTAAGGTAGAACAAGCAAGATAATAAATGGTAAAAGTAATATGAAAAAAAAACTGAAGATGGTTTATATGTAACATGAAATTTAATGGTAAAATGTATGGAGATAAGTGCAGTAAATTTATAGTAATATGTAGTAACTTACCATACAAATAACTAATAATGTTTTCTTAAAATTGTGTTTTGTCTGCATTATTTGTATGGAGAGTTACTAATGGTACATATTACTTTACATGTACTGTGCTTATGTCTATAAATTTCAATATTAAATTTTATTATTAAATTTTATGTTATAAATTATTTTTTGTTATGTTTTCTTTACCACTTTTAATATTTATTATCATAATTGTTTTAGAAATATGTTATTATTTATAATTTTGTAATTTTCCTGAGATAAATCAAAACCTAGATTAGAGACATGCTATTCTAATAAGATTCTTTGTCATGATTTTTTTTTATTAGATGGATGCCCAAAAATATTTCATGTATATATATATATATATATATATATATATATATATATATAAACATATACATATACATAAACGCGCATTAGATATTAGAGCATAATAAATATTTTACAACAATTTGTATCATGAACAAAGTTGGTTTTTAAGATATGTGTATTTATAAGAAAAAATGGTTCAAATATTACGATATATAATTTTATATAGCAGGAATATTGATTATAAGTATTAACTTTGCCTTAAATATATTGATTATTGATAATCACATTTAATTCAATCATTTCAAATAAATTCATTTAAATTTCAGTTTATTATATTGAAAACTTCCATCTTATATTTTTTATGTTTTTAATATAATTGAAATTTATATATCATTTTCTATTTTATTATTTAAAATTGACATATTTATGACCATATTACTTAAGTATTCGCGTATTTGCATAAATTCTTCACTCAATTACGTAATTAAATAATTATTACTAATTATTTTATAATAATAATGAAATCTATTTTTATAGATGAGGTACAATATTAAAACCATAACGTATTTAAATTACAAAACTTGTGTGTTACGTTTTGCTGTTGACAAAAAAAAATTATAAATAAATTTATCATCCGAACGAACTGATATAATATAAGACTAAAAAGAAAGCAATTAATAGATCTAACACTAATCAATAATAAGTTGTTCTACCATATTATTTAAAA
The DNA here is from genome assembly GCF_003426905.1 of Ctenocephalides felis. Classification (NCBI taxonomy): domain Eukaryota; kingdom Metazoa; phylum Arthropoda; class Insecta; order Siphonaptera; family Pulicidae; genus Ctenocephalides; species Ctenocephalides felis. The sequence goes on along the minus strand of NW_020537646.1, from coordinate 15,814,154 downwards.
TAGGTGTGTGTATGTATGTGTATGTAGTCTGTGTAATGTACTTTGTTTATAACTGTATGTATATATTTGAGTTTATTTTTTTTCTTTATTATACCAAAATTTAATTGAGATATAATTTTAGTACATTAATAAAAGGTGAACCACTGGGTTTTCCATTTAAAATTCTACGTTATTTGTCAAACTAATTACTCAATGACTTTCTATGTAGACAGATTGTAATTTATAAGAAAATACAATAAATAAATAAAAAAATAATTTCAAATATATCCTCAAAACTTACAGATGAGTAATAACCAAATCTTGCTCTTATAAAATCCAATAACGTTCCACCGTCCACTTTTATTTCACAAATCACTAAAAAAACTCAGTAAACCCAATTACGTACTTTTGTTTCACATCAAACCAAGTTTAAACTGAATCAACTATTACTTAAAATAGCACAGAAAACTATCAATTCACGTCCATCTGTTCCAGATATTCTCTTAATTATCACCAAAATAAATAAATGAATGAATTACACATATCAATATAGAGAATTTCTCGTGACTGGCGCACGGAGTAACGTTTGTTGAACTGAGGTAAGAAAGGTAATACAAGTCTTCGCGCGGTGCCACGGACGGACTAGAGGCGAACTCGACGGCTGCAGGAATTCTACACGTCTGAGATTCTCAAGTTTGAAAGAATAATTTTCAATACTTGAATTTTATATTTATTTTTTTGCGGGGAGTAGTTAATGCTCAGTTTCAGCCAAATCCTGTTCACATGTGCTCTATTCAACTTACGATCAACAAAATTATTGCAGTAAATGAAGAGAAAAAAAAGCATGTGCCCAGCGATTTTTTTTTTACTGTGCTCTTGCTTGATATTTGTACTGTGCAATTTGCTTGATATTTTCGAAATGGGCTAATCTTACTCTTAAGTTCAGCAATGAAAACAATTAGCACTCCTTCACCACCCCCGGCATTAATTGGATTATAACTCTTAATTCTGATTTTATCAGAACTTGTAATATACTTTAAAGATTAATATTTCAATAATATTACAATATTATTTTTGTAATATTCTGTTTATTATTTACATTTATATTTTTGTATTTAGATTCAATTTGTTATTTTGTATAATCCTCAACAATTTTGTATTGTAAAACTTAAATAAAGTTTTGATTGACAAAAAAAAAAAAATCGCGGTCCTTTGGTCTTCACGTCACAAATAATTCTGAATACTGTCGTTGGAAGTATTGATTAAGTCAATACCAAAGTTCAATATTTTTCAGTTTGTTTTATTAATTCTGATGTAAAATTACAAACGAAATAGATTCCTACTGATTGAATAAAATTTTGCCTTAATCTGCATAAATTTTCTAAACATTTGTTTACCTATGCTTAAGAATGTAATAACACAAACGTGAAAAGAAAAATGCATTTCTATAAAAACTTTCTATGAAAGAAAAATTTATCTGCGCATCTTAAATATTTTTCTTGCTAACTATTCATGATCACAATCGATCATCGAATTATTAAAACAGTTTTACCAGTAATTAAGAATTTACTTTATCAATAAAAGATGAAGAATTTCACTTTTTGCATTTTATTAAATGTAGTATCAGTACTCGTATAACTGGATCATCGACAATGTAAGAAAAACAAAAAGTGAACTTGTTTGAATAATTTGAATCCACAATGTTGTTTTGTTATTGCTAAGAGCAAAGCAACCAGTTATGTAATTTTTCAACCATAAAGCGGTCAGTAATTATTATCTCTATTTATAAAGAAAACAAAATAATATACTAAAAAACAAACTTATAATCCATTCCACATATCTGGAATCTCAGGTTAGTAGGTATGTAATATAATAGGTATTATGACCCAACGTATCAAGCATAAAATTGGCTAATTATTGCAGAACTTGCTTAGTCATGTTTGAAATATGTTGAAAGAAATTTTCTGAGATACGAAAATTTAAATAATATAATAAATACATTTGGTCTTAGATATAGTAAAACTCTGCCAGAACTTTGTATCTTACAATTAGAACTGCCGCAAGTGTGGAGAAAACTGAGAATCTGATATTTGGCAGCAGTACAATGCAAAAAATTTAATAAATTTGGATTTTAAATATTTTTCAATATTTTTCATCCCGATTTTATTCAAGAACTTATAGTCGTAGATATAGATTTGAAACTCAATTTTTAGAATTTTTGTATAAGAAAAAATATATATTTAACCAGTAATCCTGAGCGATCACACCTTATGAATCCAAAATATTAATCCTTTAGGAACAGGTTATATTTTGAAGATTTCTGTTATATATATATATATATATATATATATAAATATCATTTTATTTAATTATTTAAATATTTAATCTTTGATTGTATAATCATAGATTATTACTGTTTATATAATATGTTTGAAAAAGCTCAAAACATTACGTAATTAATGTAAAAAAATACTCCGATAAATTTTGCTTATGAATAGAAATAGTAATAATTAAAGCAACGTAGATTATTAATCAGTGAGAACACCATTTATTGTTTAATTCCAAGGTAATTTAAGAAAAACAAAACATTAAAGATTTATAGAAGTTTTATCAAGTTGAATTACTTTTTTCTAATTATTTCACAATACGGATAATTTAAATAAATTTTAATATCAATTTTGGATTCATAGACTGTTTGTTTTTTAAATTTTCAAAAATATATGTTAGATAATATTCTGTGAACTTGAAATAAAATTATTAGTTTATATACACTTCATTATATGTCCAAAATAAAAATAAACAAAAAGCAGCAAAAAACACATCAAATCATTTCATTAATCATTAACATTTTATCGCTGTTGTAAAAAACTACGAAGAGTTACAATTTTTCTTAAATAAATTTTTGTATTTTTGGTTCATCTAATAGTTATTTTACAATATCAACGTTCTACTTTATTTTAGTGATTATTGCTCGCGATTCTTGGAATAAAATATTGAAATCGTAAAATTCTTTGGATTCTTCGTGAAAAAAGTAGTTCATATTTATAGAAATATTAATCATTGATGTTTTAATAAGTAAATTTCTATTAATCATAGACACACAAAGTAAAATTCTTTTGATTTCGAATAGCACTTTTAACATCCCTTTCCATTTCAATTTCTTTTATTATTTTGTTTACTTCATACATAGAACACCATGCAAAGATAGTAATAAAAATATCATAATCTAGGAATTTATTGCATTATTAATTTTATTTGATTCATTGATGTTTAAAAATTACAAATTTCTATTAATTTAATCGACTTCGACACACATATGTAAAATTCTTTTGGATTCGAATAACATTTTTTACATGTTTTACCGTTTTACTTAATTTTATTATTTTGTTCTCTCCATACTCAGAACAAAATATCGTAGTGACAAATTCTTTGGGAAAAAAGTCGTTTATATTTGTAAAAAATGACATAAATTAGGAATGCAATTCATTAATTCGATTAATTTGATTAATTGATGTTTTAGAAAACTATACATTTCTTTACTACATCCTCACTCCTAAGACAATTTCTGTTGGATTCGAATATTATTTTTACATCCTTTACTGTATTGCTTTAATTTTTATTTAATTCTTTTTAAATTTAGAATTAAAATAAACAACTGTACTCATAAATTCTTTAGAAAACGAGTTTTTTATTTAATTAAATTAAATTTCTATAACTTTTCTCTTTATCGTATGTGAATAAAAAATGAAAAATTGTATAAAATTCCTAGAAACATATTTTATTAATTTTTAATATGAATCATTGATGTTCTAAATAATTAAATTAAATTAAATTTTTATTACTGTTCTCTACATCGTTTGTGTGTAACATAGGAAAATTTGAACACCAGTTTTGCTTAAAATGAAAAATGAGTTGTGTAGGTAGAAAGAGAAAAGTTGCGTTTCCTTCACCAGAAACATTTTTTAATGTATTAATATGAATCATTGATGTTCTAAAAATTAAATTAAATTAAATTTCTTTTACTCTTCCCTACATTGTATGTGTGTAACATACACACTAAATGTATTGTATTAGGTAAATTTGAACACTAGCTTTATTAAAAAAAATGCATAAAATTTCTTGGACTTTGTATTAATTTGTATTAATAGAAAATTCATAATGCTTTTCATAAGGACATCATTTCATTAACATTTTTATATGATTCATTTATTTATGTTCTGAAAAATGGCAAAATTCTGAGGTGTGTAGGTAAAAAGAGAAAGGTCAAGTTTCCTTCATCTTACCAGCATGATAAACATATATGTGGATATTTCACAATTTTACTTAAAATGTAAAATTGTATAAAATTCCTAGGACTCTTTGAAAAAAAAAAGAGTATAGAACCCTTCATTATGAAAAAAAATCATAATCCTTTCAAAAAGAAATTATATATTTTTTTTTTTTATAATTTTTATATGATTCATTGATGTTCTAAAAAATGACAAATTTCTGAGGTGTGTAGGTAGAAAGAGAAAGGTTACGTTTCCTTCACCTTACGAGTATCGCAAACGTATATGTGGATATTTCATATGTGTTTTATTCGTGTTGGTAAGCCATTCTTAAATACAAATACCCAACGGTAATGCCGCATTCCACAGGTGCTCCCGAATAACATATGAGGAGTTGTATGTAACGTTTTAGCATCAAGCCGAGAGATACGGCTTGTTTTCCTCATTAGCACAGGCAGGTGAATAAATAGGACTCGAGATGGATGCATGATTGGACTGATTTCATTATAAGAAAATGTTTAGGTGAGATAAGTTGTTGTGCAGAAATATAGCAATAACTTATGTAGAAGACAAAATTACTGAAACCAAACATAAACTCTTAAGGGGCACAACTAGTGTGAAATTATCCAAAAATCGAATTTGCATTTTTTTTCATATTTCGATAAGCTATACCTTTAAAAATAACATACCAAAATTTTAAATCAATATCTTAAATAGTTTTTGAGTTACAGCCATTTAAAGAGTATATATATAGTATATAGTATAACTATCATTCAATCAGCATTTTCCGAATTTGCTGTAGCGATTACTCAAAAACAAATTATCCGATCACTATCAAATTTTTTTCACATGTTCTATATTTAGTTCTCCGTAAAATGAACTATCGATTTTTTGATCGGATCAAAAATTTATGCCTAGAAAATATATAGGTGAAAAAAAATCATTCATATCCACTGATGATTACGTAGGATTTTACGTCAAGAAGTATGAAATAATAAAGATGTTTTTTAATATTTACAATATTTTTTTTACTTAATATAATTTATTAGGGTGGTCCTTAATATGGATATTTTCGAATTTCCTTGCTCCCAGGAGCTCAAATGCTTTTAAATTGACAAAAAAAAATTCACTCAAAGTTTTAGCTCTTAATATTAACTTTAAGATAGTCCGCATTCCAACCAAAGTTTATTGGTTCTTCTTCCTTAGTAAATACTTATTTTATGAAATGTATCTAATTTTTGTTGTAAATTCATTATTGTATAATCAAAATAAGCAGAAAAAAATGTTATTTTCGAAATTCTGATTCACTTTATAAACAAATGAAATTTTACCCATGTTATTTCCATAGGAAACTTTCATAGGAAACTAGTACGGGCTATCCTGGAGTTAATATTAAGAGCTGAAACTTTCAGAGATTTTTTTTATCAATTTGGAACCATTTGAGCCCTTGGGAGCAAGGAAATTCGAAAATGTCTATATTAAAGACGGTTCTGTATCTGGAATCCTAGAATACTCTTCTACATAGCATAAAAATACACATAAACATGTTAAATTAATCACCATTGTGAAGTAAATATTTTTGCACGTTTTTACTAAAAAAAATAAATTAAACATACAAAATTGGTTGATGAAATCAATTAATTGAAGAATCTTATTAATAAGCCTTTACAAGTTACCATCTTGTTCTTCCTGAGTGAGTGACCCAGTTTTATAATAATTTTCCCATCGCGATCCGTTATTCATAGAAAAACGATTTTATACATAAAAAAATCATAGAAAATTTTCAAAATATGATTGAGCATATTATTGAGAATAATTTATTAAAAAGAATTTGTAAATGTTTCATAAAAGAAGTGGATATAAGTAAAACCAGCCGAATTATGTTATTAAAATTCTACCTCCGAATATTGTATTTATGGTTAAGTATGCCATAAAATGGCAACGACATCAACTTATGTAATTTATTCGTTGATTGTTAGAAAAGTCAGCATACAACTGAAATATTTTCTCATTTTTTGCATGAGCAGTCTACCGTGAGCTCCAGCTTATGAAATATGCACAATAGCAAGGTAAATATATTGTTACAGAGAAAGTCTTTTACTTAACGACCGGGAAATAGTTTTTATACTCAACTATTGGTAATTAGAAATACAGAAATTGAATTAATATTACTTTTACAAAGTTTATGAAATAAACAAAGGTAATAAAATATGGTAATTTACACTTCTTACAGATTTACAGCCTATTTACAGATTTTTTTACCCTCAGGTACTACACTCTTTCATAAATTAGATATACTGTTATAATTGATTTTATATGCAATAGTATGAATTGTATCTGATATGTATGTAGAAAAAGAGTAGAATAAATTTGAGTGTTCTTAAAAAAATATCACAACAATATTTACCAAATTGAATAAAGTTGCAATTACAACTAGGAGCAAACCAGGTTATAGTTTGGCATGGCGAAGGAAAATAGTCAATTACGTTTTCTGTTGAATACAACAACCGCAGTATAATGAAATAAAATGTTGGTATGATAAAAATTACAATAAAATCTTCAAGATTATCAGTTCGTTTATAGTAATTTTGTCTTACAGTCAATGCCACGATTGTGGACTACACAATAGAGGCTGCACGCACATTGAACGATTTGTGAGAGAATCTCATCTATCATATAAATTCACGGTTACTGGTCGATTTGTCACACAAGACGACATTTTTACATTTATATTGAATAGAACGAATTGCTAAGTTATTACTTTTATAGCATCTATTTGGTTCACAAGAAATAAATGCGACACGACTGATTAGATCATTTTAATGCGAAGCAATTTAAAATGGATATAGAACAGTTAATAATTTCATAGAGTGTTAGCATTTTTATAAAGATAATTAAGTCAGGATAAATGTTTATTATCTTCTATATATATAAAAATAAGTCGGGTTTTCCTTCCTGACGATATAACTCAGGAACGCACAAACCGATTTCGACAATTTTGCATTCGTTGAAAAGGTCTCGGGCTCCGCAAGGTTTATGACTAAGAAAATTAGTTGTGCATGGCATCGTGCCTCAATGCAAGCTGCTGGAACTTAAAAATTACCTTAATTAAAAATTCGAGTAATGACATTAGTGAGAATTGTCAGAACTATGCTTGGTTAAGTCAACGAGCAATTCTTGCCGCAAAGAATAATGATGTACACGCACTGAATTTCACCATTCAACCAAAAATTGCTGGCGATTTGGTGACATACCAATGATTCCGACTGGTCTTCCGTTTGACTTCAAACGATTGCATTTTCCAGTTCGCCTTGCGTTCGCAATAACAAGTCGCAAGGCCAATCGCTTAGTGTTTGCGGGATAAATTTCAAATAGATTATTTAGAAAATCATTGCTTTTCACATGGGCAGTTATACATTGCCTGTTCACGAGTTGGAAAACCATCCGCTTTGTTTGTGTTAACGCCAGACCAAAAAACAAAAAGTGTGGTTTACCAAAGAGCACTTCAATGAAACGGATAATTTGCGGATTCACTTTTATTTACTTAGAGAAGTTCAACTAAAAAACACTTCATTTTTGTAATCGAAATAAATTCATTACTGTTGTATAATAAAATTAAATTTTTCCTTTTCAAATATAAAACAAACAAAAAATTTCTTCATCTTTCTCGCGAAACCATCTGGTGGCGAAACCAAGTTCGTCGGGTTTGCTAGTTAACTTATAAAAATGATGATTTATTATTATAGCGTTGTTATGGCAACGCTGTATTATGCTGCTTTTTTGGTAATAAAAACTATCGAAGTATGTATTTGCTATGTTTTGGTCCCATATTATTTAAATCGTTAATTTATTTTTATCCTTATTTTATTTTTATCCTTATTAGTAAAATATTTAATATTGTTAACAGTACAATAAAATTTGAGTTTGCTTGATCATTAGAATTAGTTCAATGTAAAGTGCTATATTTTTTTGGTTAACAGATGAATTAGGTAAAATATTTGACAAATTATTTGTATAATATAGATGACATTGATAATATATAAAATTATTATTTTAGGTGATATATCTGAAAGTATTGCTCTAAACCGAAATTTACCACCTTACAATTCATCTATTTATAAACGCAAGTAGTTTCAACAACGATTTTAATAATAATCATTATTATTATGTTTAGCAACTCACTCATACGTGTTCAAACAATGAAACATATTGCAATAGTTCATACTGACTTATTATAATCGTAAACATATATGCATTGTTCGAAATATTAACAAATACTCATGGAACAACAATCGTGCTAATATCTTGATCAGATATTACATGTAACATTTTGAAATGCTGATAAAAAGCAGTGTTTGGGTATATAATAAGACTTAGTTTTATGCAAATGTAAGTAGCAAGTTTCTTCATTATTACTCAATCATTAAATCAAGAAAAAATCTACTATAAATTTTACTATAGGAAAAAGATAGTAAGTACAGAATTATCAATATTGTATATTATCTGAACTATGAAATGAAACTAAAATATAATAATAGCCAGAATCATGATAGTATTAATAATATAGTTATAAGGATAAAATTACTTATAAAGATAAAAATAAAACAAGATAGATAGGGATAAAAAGAAATTAAGGATATAAATAATACAGGGCCAAAATATAGCAAATATATAGATGTTTGACAGTTCGGTCGCAATATTTAATACAATTTTTAAAAACCGTATTCAAGAAAATTTTAGTAATGTACTTTTTACTTATATGTTATTTACAGGATGTTTGAATAATGTCTTTCAATAAAAAGTTATTATTTAAAATAATTCATTTAAAACATTTAAACAACAGAGATCAAACAAAAGGAAACAGTATTCTGTACTAATCTTACATGTAAAAGCTCACTCTTTGCCCAAAAAGTTGAAGAATATCGTATATAGATAATTGTTTTAAGATTTGGGGACAAAAGTTGAAAATTTATTTGCTCCTTGATTTTAATATCTAAATATAGATAAATCTTAATCCTTATTGATTAAATCGATATCAGGAAATTCATGCAATTGGCCTCAAGGTGAAATATCACTTAAAATATTATACCGACATAGCCTCAAAATATTCCAAATATTCCAAACATTTTAAAATTTGAGAATATGTTTTGTTTTCATCAAAACTTTAAATTACAAATTAAATAGCCAATTTAAATGGTCATTGATTAAAAACGCATGACGAATATATACGTCAATAGATAAATATCTGCCATCCATGACGAGTAGATTTGTAAATCACAGTTAAATGGTTAAAAGAAACAGTATTTTGCTATTCTTATATGTAGAACCTTCATATTTTTCAAAAAGTTGAAAATTTTTATATGCACTTGTCTTTGGAGCTAAAGTTGAAAAAATATATGATTTTGTAATTAATTAACACGTTAATCACCATGGTAATATAAACAAATGCATAGGCATTGTTAATTTTATTATATAATATGAAAATGTATTCAAGAAACTTGATAGATTTTTTTTGCCTAAATTCCTGGAAAAAATACTATTTTTACAGCCGCACTTATATGCCAATATGGCCCTATAATAAAACTTTTTTTCCTACCGAATTGCATATGTTACACATAGATAATGTTGCACTTTTTAGCATTAGACATATGTGATTAACGTGTTATTATATAAAATTATAAATTGCAGAACACCTATCCCTCGTTTTACACGGTATTCGTTTACACATTTTCAATCTTATAAAATATTCTGAACATTTATTAATTGTGTTTGATATTAGATATAGTTACATTTGTTTCTTGTATAATGTATTTGTCGTATTATGAACTGAAAAAATGGCTTTTTCATAGTGATTTCGGTTTACGGGGACGTCCATTAATCACGTGACTAATATTATAAAGATTTTTGGAACCCCCCTCCACTTGATTATACGTGGTAATATTTAAAATAACCCCCTTCCCCAACGCACATCACATGTACTTTTAGCCTGGAGCGAAAATTGTAAAATTTTTAATTTTAATTTAATTAATGTTTGTTTTTTATAAAAATTTCAAGTTAAAAATAAATACCAGTGATATCTTACTAGACCCCTCTCTCCCCCACATATTTCTTAATTTTTGTCAAAGTTAAAAGCTTCACGTGATTAATGGACGCCTCCTTAGCATGGCTTTTCCATAAAATAGTAAATTTTTCCAGTTACTTGTTTTTTTATATCTTCCGTATAAATCGTGTGAGAAGTGTATATAAAAGATTTCATGTAACTAATATAAACTTTGAGAACCACAAAAGGAATGTAAAACCTTCAACCGCGCAACTCTTATCGAACTCAAGAACATAAGCCAAGGCGAGACCCATAGCCCCATACCATGCGTGGACCAACATTCCTAGCGGTAACCGAAGGCGAAATGCACGCCGGGCCGACAACGCACACACCGACGCACGATTGGCGATCACATGTGTAAAAGGGGTCTCATGTCAGGAACAAGTTTCTGATTATTTTTATGAATATCCGCTTAGTTATAATAAGTAGGTGGACAGATTTAAAGACATGTTAAGATATACGCCCGCGATGGATGTGAACTTTACGAGTTGAGGCAGGACCGTTAGTTGTGGAATAAAAATATTTGATTTTGGTACAAAATATATTTGGATATTTGGAGTCGAATTGAATTTGCATACTAGTGGTGTATGCATGGCATTGTACATTGAAGCAATTTTTGCTGGAACTTATGTACCGTAATTAAACATTCAGACAACAAAAGAAACATGAAAAATAAAAATTGATCAATAATTAACAACTAAACAACAAAAACAAGCACACAAAAAATAAAGAAAATAAAAAAAAAAAAATAAAAAATAATAAAAATAATAATAAAAATTGATCAATAATTAACAAGTAATAACAAAAACAGCACACAAGTATAGAAACAAGCTAATCAGTCACCCACATTTATTAGCAAACTCATTGATAACAGAGAACTATCCAAGAAGATTGAAAAGAAAAGCGCCACTGGATTTAAGCCATCAACTCTCCTAATAAAAAATGGAAATAACTTAATCATTATTTATAAGAAATTATTCCATAAGTAAATAGTTAAAATTATATAATTATCAATAAAATATTGTGAATTTTATATCGAATGGAAAAACAACTACTGAGTTGTTTTTTCCAACATACCCTTATAGTATACAATGTCCCTTTTCGGCCGACTATTGTAAATTCATCAAATTTATTGAATGTCCTTTACTGGACAGGTAAAAATTAACAACTATTGTTTTATAGATAATTTTTGAAAAATGTTTTTAAATTTTAAAATTATTTACAAAAATTAGATGTTTCTGAAATTTATTCAAAATGACCAATGAACCTGACATTATTTTTATCAACTAATCATTTTCTTCACACTATCATCACAAGAAAAATATTTTTGAATCATTCTAATCGGTGCTCCGTTCTTTCATAAACTACTATTTCTTTGGCAGTTTTTGAGAGAACGAAGCATACGATTTGAATGATTCAAAAAACTTTTTGCCTGTGTTTACAAAACGATTGTTTGAAAAAAAATTATTCAAAAATAATAATTTCAAAAAATAAGTTATCATTCATAGCAAAAATCATTCGGATTTCAATTATAATTCTAACTTGAAATAAATAGTTTTAATTTTGCAATTCAGTTTATATAATGCTTAAAAATATTAGACAAGATTCTTTTTTATTCTAACTCTGCTTCGAAAGGGATCATTGAGTTTTGTTATAAAAATTTTATATAATCTTATATAAATCTTATAAACTTATATAAATCTCATCGTCCAATTCATGTATATATTTTGTCTATGCAATACGAATAATAATAGTTTTTGAAATATTTAATATTTTTTGAAAATTGTATTACAGTATGGAGGTTTCAGCAATTTGCCTTAAGGCACGATGCCATACACCACTAGTTGTTCTTTATCTTCGAAACGGTGGAATTGCCTTTGTTCAAAATCTAATCGGAACGTCCCTCATTAATACAAATCAAATGTTTTTTGAATGATTAAAATCGGTCAATCCGTGCCGTGCCCCCTAAATCGTAAACTGAAAATTGTATCCGAACATACATGCACACATATACACATATTTCTATTTTTTCGTATAATAAGGTATAGCCAAGGTATTTTCAGAAACCTTCGAAACGTAAAGATATCCAAAAATTTTCTTGTACGATCTTTTTGCGATTACTTTAACTCACAGAAAGTATGAAATCATGAATAATTTTCAAATTCCATTTGTAACTTCTATAATACATTACTAAAATATCAACATATTGATCACCCTCCACAATAAAAAAAATACAATACTCACTAAAAATATCTGTAATATTGAATCGAATGTTTATATTTCTATTAAAGTCTGCATAACTATTATTTTATTACTTAATATGAAATTTATTTTTGTCATTTAAAAAAATCATGGTCAATGTATTATACAGTTTATAAGAAATCTCAGTAACTCGTAGCAATCAACTTTATCTCTAATCATATGCTCATAGTTTACATTATATGCCTCTTTAACTTTCATTTGTTTTTCAACATTTATCTACAACCAGCAATAAAGTAATAATTACAGATTAGTCGAATCAAGAGTGTTTTATACCACTTTCTAAATCAGAACAAAGAAAATTGTGCTTCAATTAATCTTTCTACACTTCGAAAATTATATTTGTTTGAGAAATAATATATACTTGTGCTAATAATGGTAATACATGCGATTATTAAGATTATTTTTCCTGTAGAGGCGAATGCATATGTGCATTAACAATGCTTTCTCTTCAATTTGCCAAACGTGTCGAGTTACGATTGTATTTGTTGGAAAGTGCATTGACAAAATAGATAGTGAGAAATATTTACCAAGAAACATTAAATATATATATCTTATTTTGCAAGTACATAAGACTGATATTTAGACCTTGCTCTTTGTTATACAAAAATCAAGGAACGTTGAAGTAACTATCATGCAATAGAAAAATTGCAACAAAATGAATATGAGCCAAAAATAAATGAAAAACAAGTTTACCAAGATCTACAAAATCTATAAAATTATTTGTTTACTGGATTTATGTTCGTTCAGTGTAAATCGACTGTGAAGAATTCAAACGCATCAATTGACATAGTAACCTTCTACAAAATAAAGCCAATGCTTTCACTTTGATGGTCAACAAATTGCATTTCTGAGCAACAACGTTAGAATATTTAAGAGATTTTTATTTAGATTAGATTTTGTACATGCAATGTGTGGAAAGTGAGCAATCTTATAATGCATTAATTATAATTAGCCAGATTGTAACAAACTTTATTAAAGCGGTTGCATGTTTACTTCTGACATATCAATTTTCTTTACTTCCATTTATGCAAAATATTGTCTTTAATATCTTATAACAATAAAAAACAAACCCAAATTCTCAAAAAAATCAATGCAAGATTGAGAGCATGTACATGCTAATTTTGCCTGTGTTATTCACATTTCAAATCAATCAATCGATCAAAATTGAAATTGTAATTTGTTTTTATCAACCAAAATAATAAAAGTCATATTGCAAGATATCACAGAAATCTTATCGTTTAAAACTCCACTAGTAACCTTTAGAAATATTTTTAATTTATAGTTTGATTAAATTTTCACCATAATAATAGGATATAATTCAATTATTTCAGTGTAGATCAATAATGTGGTTCACATTGTTAATCTAGTTTTAGATATACATCAATACATCTATGTATGTTAATGTTTTCATCAAATTGGTCTGGTGATTATATAACTTACAAGAGAAAATAATAAAGTTGCCTTCTCGTAATTCAACCGGTTGTGGAATGCGCATGCAATGTAATTTTTTGTATATAAATATAATGCATTATTTATTATTATACAAGCAGATATAAACGCATTTTAAGAATTCATAAAATCGCGTTTGATGTTATATGGTTGTAACCATTTATAGTAAACAGTTATTTACCTACATAACTAAGAATTGAGAATTTATACAAATTATATAAATTGTACCGCGTTATATGGAGACCAATAAATTCGTAGTGTATGATGAATTATAAATTGTTATTAAAATTGTTATTAAAAGCTGAACTAAAACACTATTTTCCAACAAAAATTTTAACGTTCCCTGAAAACACTCTGCAGCTTTAAAACCTGTCGTACATAGCTATAATATAACTTGGCATGTCCATACAAACGTATTATAAAATATATAATAATTCGGAGGAATCAACGTAATAATTAATCTCTAAAATAAAAAAAATGCAATACTCACTTATCACATACAGTCATGGAGGCGTCCAAACGTTTACACTAACATAAAATGGCGTCTAAACAAACGTTAATACACTAATATAAAATGGCGCCCGAACAAACGTTAATCACACTAACATAAAATGGCGCCCGAACAAACGTTAATCACACTGACTTAAAATGACGCCCAAACAAACGTTAAATACTCTAACATAAAATAGCGCCCGAGTTTTTTTTGACATACTCGTACACAAACATGAGGCTTGTCGACCCGTTGCGTTGGCGGGTCGACTCGCCTTTGTTATGATGCCTGCAAAACTCAGGCACCAACTGAACTGGACGGAGGAAATTTGCCATAATTTTGACTGACATAGACAAACAAAGGCGCATTGTATAGATAGGAAACTTCAGTTGGAAAACAAACCATCTGAACTTGTATCAAAATATCGATAGTATTTCCATAATTCTCGCACAATTGCCCTCTGTTGGGGTATTTGATTTTAATATCTAGATATAATATTTTAGCGACACTTTGACAATAGAGGTGGCGGTATTTCGTATGCAATTAAAAAGGGCGCGCAAATTAAAATGGCCGGTCAATGTTTTTATATGTGAATATTATTTAAATGTCATATTAATAAAGATGTATCGGCGACTTCTTTCGCATAAAATAAGTTAAAGGTTTTAGCATTTTTCTGGCAATGGCTATCTATTTTTAGCTTTTTGTATTAGCTTCACCAAAGATTTTTTTATATATAATATTCGCTGTACAATTTATTATATAGCCAATACAAAAACACTTTTCCATATTACGCGGGGCTGAAATTGAGATGGTCTTCCGATAACACTGTCATATTGGGATAGTTCTCAATAAATCACGAACAACACTAAATTTACATTTAGCTGAATGTGGAGATGGAAACGGTGTTAAAATTTTTCTTGCACTTTAGGCGCATTTGGTTTTAGTTTCCTTACAAAGTCAGTACAATCATCGATCAGTTGATATTATGGTAACGTCTAACACTATTTAATTTTTTTTGTAAAATAAATCTAATAATCAGGTTTTGTAAAATGTTTAACAGATATCACCTAAATGATCGTGTCGACACTTTTTAAATTAAATTTAGAAATTGCCCCCCACTGTAGGGTGTAACGGCCTCCTTGGAAATCACTGGTGCATTGGATTATTCCTCTTACGATGTTCGGCAAATTTATAAAAATCACATAAACGGTTTATAAATATGTAATAGGCACTTACCTGGTACGGTTTCTCCATTAAATGTGATTCTGATGCTATGTCTCATAACTTCGTGAGGTGTAAATGCTGCAAGAAATCTTTGATTGCCTAAAGGTTTCACAGACGATGTTACGCGTCCTCCATTAACAAGAATCTCAAGATTTCCAGAACCAGCACGTGATCCATCAACTGAAGTAAGATTATATTGTTAGAATAATTAGTTTTAAGAAAATACTAGAAAGTATATTTTGTATAATATTGATTTTTATTTAATATGTATTATAATTACTTTCGAATTCCACAGGCTCGCCGACGACACCATCAGGTATTCTCTTGACTTTTACAGCCTTAGCTCCTCCTGATTGGGAGTCTAACCTTGATGATTCCATAGATAAGGAAGACTGGTGCGTCTGGTTATAAGGACGGAATCGTGGATGTGCAGCATCAGTTTCGTGCACTGGAGAACCAAATCGAGGTGATGTTGTGCGCTCATATGTTTTTCTTTCATTTCGAACTAAGTTACTGCTACTAGTCTGAAAATGATAAAAGTTTTTTTAAAAAGGTTTTCCATGAACAAATCAAGGAATTTTGTTGTGGTCAAAATTGATTGCAGCCATAATTAAAATCAAAATTTATATATAAGATTTCTACAATGCATTTTAGCAATGGTCCAAGAGATCACAAATCTGTATCCAGTTGAACAATTTTTATACAGTTTTATAAGATAACGTACTTACATAGGTATCTGCAAAACTTTTCTTGGATACATAGTTCGAATTTTCTGTTTCATCCAAGTTCAGGCGCCTCATACGATAAGATTCATCATGCAGATCAGAATTCAACAAAGCCGAAGAACGAGTATTACTATTGATTCTAGTGTTGCGTTCTGTTTCCTCATTACGTGCAAAGCTTAAATCTGTATTTAGTTGACTTTCTGCCAAGTTTGCGAGAGATTCCAAGCTGTAAAAGAATTCGAATTGTAATACGTTAAAAAGGTCATATAGAAATATTTATTCACAGAAAAATATTTGAAGTAAAAGATACACAAATGATAGATTTCAAATATAAGGATCTGTATACTGTTTTTTTATGTATTCAACAATATTAAAATACGTCTCTAATTTTCCCAAAAGACAAGTGTATAGTTTTAATTACAGTCTGTATTTTTATCATTTTATTCATAACACAATTATATTTCTCTTTTTATACATATGTCTTAATCTTATGAGCTGATATTTACCTATTATGTGATAATAAATGTTTAGTTTTGGCGATTGCATCCCAACTGTCCCTGCGTGATGGTCCATTTGTCAATGAAGACACACGTACGTTAGAGCTATGATCAACTTTACCACGCTCAAATTCTGAAGAATTAAGAAAATGAATTAAAATTCCAAAACTGTATTAAATATGTATCATATTTCCATTTATTACCAGGAGAAGTGCTTCTCAATCTACTACTGCTTCCAGTTTCTCCATAATGCGATTTATAATTAGACGAACTCTGCTTAGAGGAACTACTGATTTTTACTACAGTTGGACTTTCAGATCTGTAACCAGAAGGACTGTATGTAAACATTCTCGGACTCGAAGATGTATTTCTCGGACTTGATGTGACATTTCTTGGACTTGATGTCACGTTTCTTGGACTCGATGTAACGTTTCTGGGGCTAGATGATACATTGCGAGGACTGGATGTGATGTTACGAGGGCTGGATGTTCTATTTGTAGTCGACTCCCAGTGGGAACTTGATGTCATGCTTGATGTAAATGATTTACCTTGGTGAACTGGACTGCTCCTATTAAGATCATAAATACTTTTGTTAACTTTGAATTACATTTAAGAAAATGAAGAAAAAAATGCTGTAAATTACCTTGTGTCATATGTAGGTCTTGACGATCCTAAAACATCATGTGAAGATTTTTGTGCGCTGGAACTACTCGTATATTTGGAGGTACTAGTGAATGCAGATTTATCTCGTGAAAGGCTGGAAATGTGATCTGTCTCGTCGTATCCATAAGAAGGACTTTCAGAACGACGCTTCACAGTAACTGTAAAGATACATTGCAATATTTAGTATAAGTTATTATTTTAAAATTGATTTAAGCAAGTAATACAGTATAAAAATATTCACTGTTTATCATTTATAATCAAGTTCTAATTACCAGTTACAGGACTAGCCGTTTTCAATGGGATTGGACTTTCCCTAAGTCTGTAGTTATAAACAGGGCTCTCTCTTTTGGAATGAACAGGGCTCTCTCTATTGCGAGAATTTACAGGACTCTCACGACTCTTATAATTAACTGGACTCTCTCTGTTTCTAGAATTAACTGGAGAATCTGATGATTTTCTGCCTTTTTGTGTTCCAACACGCATGATGAAAGGAGAACCCTTGACATCATATCCATTGAAGTAGACATAAATCTAGAATGATAAGAAATAAATATCAAATTATAATTTTAATATTTTATGTCATTATGACGTAGTTACCCCTTACTTAGCCAAGTGATGTAACCATTTGAAAAAAAAAATTTATTATTTACATTCATAAGTAACGACTAGGATTGTTTAAATAAAAATCCAGCATTCCTAATGTTGTCTTAATTATTTTGAGATAGAATATTAGACAACGGTATGCAAAATATAGAATTTAAGTACTTGAAATTCGTTTCATTACAAATATTCTGTCCGTTAAAAATAGACCAAATTACTGTTGGACAACAGTTGTTACCGTTATATGTAGCTACTCTATTGAAAATGTGTCTATTATTATTTTACACTAGTCTATAATCATTTACCCTGTGTTTTCCATTCTGTTTAGGTACAAAAGTGACTCGATGTCTCCATCGGTCCAGCTTTTCGACTGCACAAAGCAATGATCTTTTGTCATGCACTACATCGACATGAACTTCGGCTCCGGGCGCTCCGGTTTCCCGGGTGTCCACGTCGAAACTGTGGGCACGGCCTGCGACCGCACCTTCGACTCCGGACACAGACACGCCTCGAGGGTCAAATACTGAACATGTGAAAGGACCACCCTGAAAGGAAAGTGATTTTATAAAAATAATTATAAACTACAACCATCGAAAACCCTAAAACATTAAGTTTAAAGACTAGGATTATAATTTTACTATAGTTAATAAACAATTTTCTATCAATTTCCAATACTTTTCCGTACTTGAATATGTTTTCCCTGATAGGTGATAGCAATTTCCCAGGTTCCAGCTTCATCAGGTTTGAATATAGCACTGTTAGTTCCATCTATAGATTTTAGAGGGCACTCCAAAGCTCTACCATTTGGACTGTATGCTGTTACAAGAATATCTTCTTTTTTGGGGGCACCTGAATAAAAACGTTTATTGTTACAAAATGCTGCATAATTAAATACACTCTGATTCGGTTATAATTATATCGCATGTGATTTTATTATGATTAATTGATATTAGTAGTTACCAGTTGCACTGACTAGAACTTCAACTAAACTGCCCAAAGCACAAGGAGCCATGCCTGGAGGCAAAACTTTGACATGGCGGGGTAGAACTCTGAAGAAGTAGCCATCCAATCTGAAATATATTATATTATGATGTGAAAAATTTAGTAATCACAGATGCCTTTATTTGTAACTATTTGATATTGATAAAAATTTAATAGGAACTTATTAAAATTTTTGTAAATATCTAATACCATTCTGGAGAGTCCAATCACAATTTTGTGAGAATATAGTAAGAATCTTTCTCCAAGATGTTATTCTCAAAATAGTTGAAATATAAAGTAACTAATTATCAATTACCTATCTTCGTTTACATCCAAAACAATTTCATGCATTCCCATTCTGTCTGGTATATAGGAACCTTCTCCTCGATGGAGTTTTACAGGCTGAGGAGCTCCACCAGCTGGAGGAATTATTGATGTTCGAACCATGCTGTAGTCTAATTCTTTCGTAAGGAGTTCAACACGAAAATGGGTCTGTAATAAAATATACATGTTCCAGTTAAAAATATTAGTTAATGCACTTTGAAGAGATTTTCATGTACTTCTCATTAATTAAAGACCAATTATCTTTAATTAGTCAAATGTATACGTTGGATAGATCTCAGTATCTATTGCTAACATAATTTGATTAATTATATTTTGAGTGTAATATTATTATATTATATTCTGCTATTATATATCATAGATAATCTATCTATTATCTATCATACCGTGAGATACCTATACCAGTAATTTATAATATACCTACATATGTTTTACTTCTTATAAATCTTGTTTCTATTATTTATATATTTACCTAATTCTCTCTACCTATCTATTGTCTATACCTATCGCTATATTTCATTATATACCGAATACACCTATATCTACTATATATATCCTATTACCTACAATTTCTTTTACACGCTATTTTTCCCTTACCGGGAATTGAACCCGGGACTTCCGCGTGGAGGTCACGCACCTTAACCACTACGCTATCGGGTATCCCCATCAAGAATATAATATGGGACGCACTATTGTTACCGCGGTTCATTTTCTAATTAATTAGGGAATTAATACTAAGGTGTCGCGACGCCTCGCGAGAAAAGACGGTTGATCGTAGTGTTACGGTGGTCTAGCGGTTAAGGTCGCTGCCTGTCACGCGGCGGACCGGGGTTCGATTCCCGGTACGGGTAAAAATAGCGTGTAAGAGAAATTGTAGGTAATAGGATATATAGTAGATATAGGTGTAGTATTCGGTATATAACGTAGGGATTGAGAGTATATTATGAATTATAGCGTATGGTAGATGTAAGGCGTGTAATATGGAATGCAACGTATAGGAATACGTAAGGCTGTTAAAATACACGAATAGGAACTTATAGTGTAGGTTTTATCCTATAAGAAATACAAAAGTTACATAGTAAAAGAAAGCCATTTGGCGGTCAAAAATGATCATTAGACATATGCACATCAAATTATCAGATATTTTATAGAGATTTTAATAATAAGTCAAAATTTTGTTTATATTCCTGAACAAAACATTAACTAAAACGTTAACATAAACTGAAACATTTTTTTTTTCAAAGCTTTTTTTTCTAAAAAAAATAAATTTTTGTCAAAAATTTATGGTTTCTCAAAAATCTAATTTTTCCAGAGTGAATTTTTTTCAAAAATGTTAATCTTTTTTAAAAGAAATTTTTTTGGTAGGGGATGTTCCAGCAATTTGCCTTAAGCCACGATGCCATGCGCCCCACTAGTTATTTATTACAAATTGATTTTTAATATTTTCAGTACTTACTGGTTCGCCAACCCGTCCGCTCGTTGATTCCAAATGCACGGCAATCATATCAGCCAGAGGTGGGCGAGGTTTCACCCATTGGAAATGCGCCGCATAAGCCATAACTCCTAAATGACCCACATCGGTCTTGGCCATATCGCGAACTGATAAAACCGGCTGCACTCCTATTTGCAAATTATCTCTATTCAAATTCTTGTTCAATTAAAGTTCTTTGTTAAATGACACAAGCTTTTACAACTACATAGTAAATGAAACAAAATAAATTGCAGCTAGGTATTTACTACTCGTATCTTACTATATTTTAGCTATCATACTTGTGTATACTGAATATATGATAAAATTGATGATGTACTTTACCATTAAAAATAGCATTGTGTAATAAGTAATTAAGAAGCTAAAATTGATTTAGTGGTACAGATATATTAATATTTTTAGATTTTTTTTTATAAATATTGTTAACTTCGTTCGTCTCTAATCACTCCTTCATTGTCTCTAAAATACACTAGAGATGAATATTGCAGAGAGTGTATTTTAGAGACAATAAACGAGTGATTAGCGAAGTTAAAAATATGCATAAAAATTATTATATCATTGTTTCAATTCCATATTTGAATTATTTCAATATTAATAAAATAGCTAATATAGAGCATTACCACGTACAAATTATTACTTTAGTTCAAAATTGATATAATTTTTTTGTTAAACATGCAGTTTTGAGACCAAACAACTAAAGATACAACTGTTCAAGTATTTTTTATGTATTGCCAGAAAGAGCAAAATATCATTTTTTATTACCTAATTTTTGTCCAGCATTAACTGCTTGTTGTAAATTAGATTCCCAATAAGCTGGATCGCTGCGCAACTTATCTGGTGCAGTTGCTGATCCACCAAGACTTCTGATGACTTCGGAAATCACTTTACCATCATTCCACTCAGTCTATAAAAGTATTATAATATGTATTAATTCCAATTATTCAAAGCTCTCAAATTAAAATTATATATACAATGCACAATTGTAATTGAATTATATTTCTCATGAACAATATTTTATCAATAATGGATTTAAGCGATGTTATTCGTGAAAATAATAAATATAATTTAGAAAAAAATTATTTTCATTATAAATAGCAAAGTTTCTCAAGATTAGGTTATTAATTGGTTAACATATTTAATTAATCAAATTTGATTTTAATTTAGGTACTGACCGTAAATCCCCTGACAGGTTTATCAAGTCTAGAATTAACCCAGCGCAAAGTAGCATGAAATCCTGGACTGTCTGGTTTCATGAAATAAGATAAGTAAGTCATGCCCGACAATTCGTCCAGCCAGGGTGATGCTAGATATTCTGGTTCCAACACCATCGGGATGCCAAATTCACGATTTGCAATATTCATAGCCCTTCCGCAGTTTTCGACAGATCTATTCGGATCTAAAAAATGGAATTAAATCTATTTATAGTTTTTATAATTCTAAACAAAAATAACATCACTGTAACAACGATAAAAAATCGTTCCATCTTTTTTGCATTGGTTACCATAAGTCTATAAAGCAATTGGATTTCGATTCATTCGATTCATTTACTGTAAAGATCACATATTGACTTTATAAAAAATTGGCTAAATTATTTTCATGCTTTCATTGAAACAATAAAAGTATTAATAAAATCATTTGAAATATTATATTTGTATATGATTTAATACTATATCGATACAAGTGGAATGTTGAAAACTTACCAAGATCCCTCCAATGCGGCGCAAGTCCCGGTTTACAGTAATCTAGCAGAGCATGTAATAAAACTCCTGAATTCCAATCTGTAGTTAAATTATGTACTCTGCATTCCGGAAGAACTGCTTGTAACCAGGCCAACATCAGTTTTCTTGGAGGGAATTTGCTTCGGCCGATCTGGTAACGCACGATCAGTGACCATATAAGACCTAATATCAGCTTTAGGTTGCCGTTGACAATATCCACGTTGCCTAAAAAATAAAAATGGAATAAAATTTCTTGGAAAATTGAAATATAAAATTCTTAGATTTTTTAGAAACAAATTTGCTGTTTTTGAAAATATTAAATTCTTTTTTATTAAGTTCTTTTCACTAAATGAGTCAATTGATATTATATAATACATAAATGCATTTGTCAAATGTAAACTATCGTTTTCAGTTGTCAATATTCTTAACATATATGACTTATAAATATTTTCAATTGAATTCACATTAAATATCCATTTTCTTTAACTCTTACTAAAGATACAATAATATTGGCAGATGACTGCTCTGTCATTAGATTAATTATTATAATTGTGTTTTTCTATTGTTGTTTTACATTGCTCTTATATCCATTACGATAACAAAGAAAGTTTTTTTTTCTAAATGATCTTATACAAGATTCCAATTATTAGAAAATAAATTAACGCTTATCGTTAATAATAGAAAATAGAAATGTGAATGAAAGTTGCGGAACTCATAAAATCGTAAAATTAATTTTATATATCAAATACTTTAAATGTGAGCTGCTATTAAATTTATATGTATCACAAGTAGTAAAAAATCAAATTAATGAAAAATGTTTTAAGCACAAAAATATATAACCTAAAAAATAGTTGTACGTGTAGAAGTATTTTTTTTATATGATGATGTATATTTAATTTAACTTTTATTAAATCTCAAGTTAATTCTTATGTAATTAATATTTGATATTTCTCAAATATATTTTTAGATAAAATACCTATATTGACTAGTTTGACACCATCTGCTTCAATTGCAGCCAAAGCCGTTGTGACGTTCTCTAAATAATGATGCTGGTTTCCAGGACGTCTGTTCCATGACGGCTTAAGACGTCTACCTTGTAAGGCCTCGACTAAGGCGCAAAGACGTGTACCATCACACAAATCTTGAGATAAATCCAAAACCTATTAAATAAATATAATGTAATGACTCATTACATTCGAAATATGGCATAAAAAATATTAAATTCCAGATTATTGTATATGTTGCAAAGAGCAAGCTATATCATTCTTTTTATGTTAGTTATAGTTAATTTGTATATAAATAATTTTGCTTTAGTTAAATTCTTCACCTCCTTCAAGCATAGCCACTTAAATTACAACTTTATGATTATAATTTTTGTTTCTACAGAATATTACATTCTATGCTCTATATATAATTTACAACCTCCTATAATTAGTCAACTATATTACAACTTTATATAATTAATAAATAAAAGCTATCATAGGCTATCAAATACTAATTTATCTATAAACTCTTCTTGCAATAGATATTATATAAGAAATTTATCTTCATACATTTGTAATATTGTTAATTGTTCCAACATTTTATGTCTAGTTTTAATTGCATTGCATAAATGCAATAGATGTACATAGTTTGATTAATTTTTTATGGGATACAATATATTTGTGATACTTTAATTTTTTCCGCAAGAAATTAAATAAAGAAAATACTAGAAGTGTAACGAATAGATAAATATGAAAGAACAATAAAATTGTATTGTATTTCTTTCAAAGTTTTAATGAATTTTCTAGGTATACCTGAATGAAATTGTTATTTATAAATCGAATCAACAAAACGTTTCAAAATGTAATAACTATTTTAGAAAAAAAATAGTTCAACTTAACAAATATTTTTTGTGGTATTTCAATTATTACTCCAATTATAATTATAAAACTGTGGTACAATTTAATTATGTTAACATTATTATGATGTTTAGATGTTGGAAACACCCACAATTGTTTTAACTCAATTATCAAAACTATCAACACTACGGAATGACATTGTTTATAAGTAATTTGTCATAAGAGACTAATTAAGACAAGGCCACTTTGGAATCATGATGGAGATATTTACTTTAATAAATGCTTTTTGTATAAATTTGCATCTGATTAATTAAAATGGGCAACAAAGATATAAAATGTCATATTAATATATAAGATTATATCTTAATATATCAAAAATATGTAGTGTGATCCAAATTTTTGTAACTTATTTGTATTTTTTTATTGAATTTGTATGCAACAATTAGAATAATGTAAGTATTCTATGAGCTACAGGAAATCATAATCTAAACAAGTCTATAATGTAAAATAAAAAAAACTATCTATAATGATCATAATAATAATGATAATAATAACAAATAAATAGAAATAATAATAATATAATTTTATATGTAATTTATATGAAGAAAATCCTATAACTTTCCTAGCATTACTAGAATGCAAAGCAGTGGTAGTTCTTTCTATTTGTGATAAGATTACCATTATTCTTATAGGCAACAGTGACCTAACAGGCTATTTTTGTTTTAATTAACATTTAGACCTATATTTTCTAATGAAAACCTATATCTACTGCTTAGTATCAAGCTTACCTAGATAGGAATAGAACCTTGAACCTGAAATTTTGTGGTTTTCCAAAGTTGGTTGGTTAAGTCTAAAGCATTCCTCTAACAGATCTTCGTTTAGCTCATATTTTATCTTTTTTATTGACTTTGCAAACAAGCAAGCCCATAGGATCAGAAATAAATTTTAAAAAAGAGAACTTATAAAAAATGTTATATGTCTTTGAATATGTTGTAAATATATTTTATGTTACTTAACAAAATCCCTTCTCCACTTAGGATTAACTCAATGAAGGCATTCTAACGTACTTATTTTTCCTAATTTGCTTATAACTAAATTATTTATATTTATTTATAATCTTTGTTTTTGTATCTTTATTATTTGTTTATTTCAATTACTTTATTTAATTTTTATTTTGTGTATACGTCACACATTAGCTTATAAGATATGTATCTGATTGCTAATTATAAATTAAAAAAAAACTTAAAATCGAGTAAATCTGGAGATGTTCACCGCTGTTTAATATTATAAAAAAGGGACAATATAAATAAATAAAAGTTAAACATAACCAAACCAAAATTTTGTCTAACAGTAGGTAGTATCAGTTACTTGGTGTCTATTACTCGGTGTCCAAATTTGGAAATTTACTTCTCTGATTGAAAACAAAAAAAAATGATTTGTCTGCATGCAAAACACGATGTGTGTTCATTATGAATTAGCGTGGCAAATCTACAGAATTCTTGTCTGAGTTATTCATGCCTATATATAGTTGGAGAAGAACGTCCTCTGTGGCACAAATATCGACGACGAAACAGCCGACAGTTCCAAGGTTAACACTAAATGTTTACGTCATTCTTTCAATAATACTACCATTATTATGAAGATGTGATAATTCATATTTTACGGTGAAATAAAAGATAAATATGTGGTATTGATAATGCGCGAAATATTAGATCACTGAAGAAAGCGAAGATATTGTTAATTGTCCTTCAAAATGAAAAACTATTACACGACACAGTTTTTTTTTATTAATTTATTATTATTTTGATTTTTTATTAAATTTAATTACTAATTATAAATATTCATCTAAAAGTATAAAAAATTAAAAAATATGATTGTTTAGAAACATTGAGATGTCATGACTATTGTTTTCACCTTCTATAAAAACCAAAGCCAACTCGTGTTGCTACAATTTGTAAATATATTTTTATTAATTTGGTAAATAATCATTTCATACTATTAATTTCTAATATTATTTAATAATACATAGTATATTTGTTAAATTATTTAATGATCATTATTATAGTTATTAATTATTAATATTCTGGTTATTCATCTACTTATAAACGATTATAATAAATTGTAGACTTCTTATAAACGAAACTACTTATGAACAAATTAATAGTAATTTTTTGATAAACTATATGAGCTTATTCGTTTATTAACGGCATGTATTAATTGTTTCAACAAATGGAAAAATATAAATTTGAATATCTGAATTAGTCCAAAAATCACTTTTCTTAATCTAGTTAGACACTGATTATATAATGATCTTTTAGCTTTACAATTTTATAAAAATCTAAAAAATATTGATGAATTTAGATTCTTCTTACATATGTAATCTATTTGTATATCAACGCATATACATTATAATATATTCATTATCTTAATGTAGTAATACTAATTTTATTTTACGATTTACCCGTAGACAACCTAATAATACATTTTGGTCAATAATCTTAATATAAGTTATTTGAGTCATCAACTCTCCTGATGAAAAATGGAAATAACTTAGTCATTATTTATAAGAAATTATTTCATAAGTAAATAGTTAAAATTTTATAATTATAAATAGAATATTGTGAATATTATATCGAATGGGAAAACAACTATTGAGTTGTTTTTCCAACATGCCCCTTTAGTATACAATGTCCCTTTACTGCCGACTATAGTAAATTCCACAAATTTATTAAATGTCCTTAACTGAACAGTTGTAAATAAAAGAGATAATAAAAAAATAATAATCTTAATATGCTCATTATTTAATTACGTTTATTTAAATTCACCAATAGAAAAAAATAAAAATCAGCACTAATTCAATTAATT
The DNA here is from genome assembly GCF_003426905.1 of Ctenocephalides felis. NCBI lineage: Eukaryota > Metazoa > Arthropoda > Insecta > Siphonaptera > Pulicidae > Ctenocephalides > Ctenocephalides felis. The sequence continues at coordinate 15,786,661 of NW_020537646.1, read as the reverse complement.
ACCATCATAGAAGCATTCGCCACTCGACAGAGTAGCCAATGCTCAGTTCCAACCACAGTTTATGTTATAAGATTATTATTTCAAAATTTTGTAAATTTATTTTGTTAATATTCTGTATATTATTTACATTTATATTTTTGTATTTAGGTTTAATTTTTTGTTTTTTATAAACCTCAACAATTTTGTATTATAAAACTTTAATAAAGTTTTGATTGACAAAAAAAAGCAATTAATTAGTGTAAACATGCTCCTCATACTCTTTAAAAATTGCTAGGAAGTAATAGTAAAATACTGTTATAATAGCATGTATTTGCTGTGCAATTAGACATTATAAACATATATTGCAACTTAATTTATATGTTATTATACCACAAAGATGTAGATATGATAACATTGTTATTTTTAACATTTTTAGCACTTTCTAGGTTAGGTATTTATATCTATACCTAACTGCGCTGCAAACACATGGCATTTTGACAGTATTTAGTACCATTCTGTATGAGAATAAACGGTATGTAACATGTGTCTATTTTTCTGCAGAATAAGCCCCCCTCCCCTAGTATATAAATTAATATTTACGTTTCTCAATACAAAAATCTGCTTAATATATTTAGCTCAGGTTTGTCACTTATACTCCAAAAGATGTCGGAGTCTCCAATAAGTTCTGTATATATATTATGAAATTTGTTATTAAGGGACATTTGGGGAATATTCCTACTCCTGAATTTTTAGATTTTCCTGAGTGAATTGTTTACAATAAAAAGATTTCACATAACAATATAAAAGTAAATTATCCATATCAATAATTATCGAATTATTACTATTAGCCTTACCTTCATATTCTCCGATCGCAGATGTTCATTGACCCAGTTTCTGAACGTGTTTCCTTGTATCTCAACCCACAAGTCCTCGTTGCCTTTGATGTTCATGCCCTTAGCGGCGGTTCCCTCCGGGCTGCGGGCCAAAAGACCCGCGTGGCTTATCTTCTGCGACGATCCGTCCATTTCGATTCGTTTTAAAATTATTCGACAAATTTATTTCAACAAACACAACCGTTATCGTTGTTCGACATTATTCGAATCAAGGCTAAACTCGTATTTTCGAGTAATCGATATTTCACGTTCGATCTTTAATAAGTAATCAAAAATAACTGTATAATTATATAATATTTTATAACTGCACAATAATAAGTTAATTGAGGTGATAGATAATTTTATATTTGGTTTATAGTAGTATTTTGGCTTATTTTACTTTACTGGTTTTGACTAGATACGAAATTTAAAGATCTATCGCTAGGTGACTATTGCATGTTTCCGGATCATGTTTCTGAAACAACATAAAAACTAATTAATATTTTATATAATTAAAATAAATATTTGCATAAAAGTAATCATGGAGTAATAATTTAAACATTATAAACATATAAATAGTTTTAATTATTTTCCAATTTAGTTTGAATAATTTGTAATCAATTAAAAAAACGTTGTATGTTATCAACGTTAAGTTAATTAATTTTGTATTTTTGATCATTATCTAAAGTAAACTTAAGAGGTATTTATATGAAATTTTAATAAAAACTTGCTTCCAAATCTCCAGAGATACTATGTAGTTTATTTATATGCTTGGCCTCGAACTTCTTGTATAATTTTTGTATTTTTATTACGTGATGTCATGAGAAATATAAAACAATGTTATGAAGATTATAATCATTTAATATGTATGAATGCAAAAAATTTAATTTGAAGAGAATAATTGAAATAGTTTTGCAAATAAATAGATATAAATTATGAATATAAATACTATTGTATAAATAAATAATTTTTTTCTCTGAAAAATACTTTTTTTTATTTTTGTATCATATAACAATCACAGTTGTTTACACACCCTATGAGTTGTTTGGCTAAATTACACATAATAACAATAATAAGAAAATAATGAAAATAATAATAATAATAATCACAGAAAGAAAAAAAACGAAAAAATTAATTAATTAAAATAAAATTAAAAAAAATAATAATAAATAAATAAATAAAATGAATTACAGATAAAGAAAAAAAAATGAATTTAATCCAAAATTGATATTGCTATTTAAGAAGAACTAAATGAAATTAAAAAAAATACAATAAAGAATATTACAGATTATTAAAGGTATATAAAAATACATAACTTGAATAAAGAATACAAAGCCAAGGAAATATAAAATATAGGTTGTAAATGAAAAAAGTAAATGAGAAAAAATATTTTTTCATCATATGAGTTAACTACAGGCAAAAGTAGAAAGTTCCGAAATAAGATATAATCTGTTATGGCTAAGAAAACATCTGAAATTAGGATTAGTTTGAGTTTAAGTCGGTAACGATTAAATTTGGTCAGTCCCTATAAAAGGTTCTATAAAAATTGTGTAATATATATGTATATATGCATAATTTTCATTTATTTAATATTGAAATATTTTTTAAATAAAAAAATATATTTTTATATGAATTCAACGTACAATTTTTGTTACAATTTTATTACTTGCATGTATTTTATCAGTTTTTTTTTAAATTTTATGAGTACTTTAGCTTGCAATTCGATTTTTTGGAAATAGGCCATATAAACAAGTTTCTATTTAGGCAAATATTAACCTTTTAGACATCGGATTGACAAACTGTGTGTACGACCGTCGTCTATAGACGCCACCTAGTGTATCGACTTTTGCTTCAAGATTTTTCACTTTGAGTTAAATTATTGAGGATTGTAATTTGTTATTGTAATTTTTAGTTTTCTAAAAGTGTAATTTCAAATTTTGATATCTATGATCATTCAATATGACTTTTTTCAGTATTAGAATTACCTAAATGATTTTCATTTGATTTAAACTAATTTGTATTTTAATAATATAGTCATTTACAGTACTAGAATTGTCGAAATGACTTCTATTCATTTCATTTCTAAATTAATATGGATATTTTTAGTACTAGAATTGCCTGAATGATTTCTATTTGATTTAAATTAATTTGTAAATTAATAACATGGCTTTAAAACACACATAAATTATTGTGATAAATATTATATCGATAGGTGAAGATTCACTCCTATAAGTGGTCCATTATACAAAGTTCAGATCATTGTAAATAATTGAGAAGTTTTAAAATATATTTTGTTACAAATGCATGGGCGGATTCCTGGATTGTGCAGCAGTGTCAGTAGTGGCACTTAGTGGAGAACACTCTAGTAGAAAAGTTAGAAATAAAACTTAGTCCAGTTTTCTGAATACAGTTTTATGAACTTATTGCTTCCCTGTTCATTTAATGATATATAGGCTCGACCGTAGGTAAGCGAATCAGAGGTCCCGGGTTCGATACCCACTTCGAGCAGCCTGTTGTCAGACAGCAGTGACAACGATTTTCACTTGGAAATATAGATAGCAATATGTTTCCAAGTGAAAATAGCCCTTGCCCGGCATTGCTGCACCAATAAAAAGTCAGCCCTATTAGATTAATTCTAATAACAAAAATCATCAAATATGGATGGATTAACCATTGGGTTACCATCTAAAAAAAAATACGATGTAAGGAGAAGTTTCAGCCCAACAGCTCATAGGACGTAAGGTTCTGATTGCTGTTAAAAATATATAAAGAAAAAAAAGATATATAAATAAAGTCTATCAATTATTCTGCCCCTCCACCTCCGGCCGTGTCGCGAAATACGTCACCTCGTTGCACAACACGTCCGCGACGGCGCTGAATGTCGATGACCATGAACGGCGCTTTATTGCAGGCGGCACGACGCTGTATCATTATACCATAGGACAAATTGTGGGCAGACTTAGATATTTTCCTCGAGTCGAATGCAAACATACCGATCATGCGTGTGGGATAATTAACAGGCAACGCCTACAAATTTCGACTAAAAATTATGATAAACGATGACTGAATGCCATTGATGGCTATGTGTTCATGAGTTCATTCAATATCAGCTGAAATTATTTATTGAAGTAAATATTTGATGTTTAAACAGAAACGTAACCCCAAATCATTCATGGAAAAAATGATCGATACATTTGTAGAAATAAATAATTTGAAGGTAGTAATGATATGACGAAGGCAAATTATGATGCAAAGGGTTTGATAAATATGGCGTTTTTAATGTTTATCTATGACCGTAATGGTAACAGATCCGATTTGCATGTAAAAGTACTCCGATCGAATCTCGGAACTGTGTACAAATATCGCTCATAAAAATTACTACCTGAAACAGAATATATATCATTTTTTTTGTCAATCAAAACTTTAGATGTTAATTCTAATTATTCTAGTAATATGGAAATTATTTCTTTAGTTAATAAATATATGTAAAAATCAATTTATTATATAAAGAGAGAAAGAAAAAACAATATAAAAAAGATAGTATAAAGTATATAAATAAATTTAAATGTTCCAATGCTCAAACTAAGCAAAAAAATAATACAATGTTTTTTTTTTTAAATTTTAAAAAGTATACGTGATTTTCCTATATAAAGATATAGTAATAATTATGTTTACATATCTTCATATATACAACAAAATAGAACTGTTCTTAGAATATCAGCCAGTTTTGCCTTTGGATTCAAATCGCGTACCGATTCAACAAGGTAATCGACATAGATAGATAAACATTTTATAACTACATCGTAGTACAAATCTTGATTTAATGAAAAATGCCTGAATCAGAAGAATATTTTACCCTGTTTCTTGAAAATAATAAAACAAATTAAACATTTCTACTAATCGTAAGTTTATTGATTAGAAATTATTTTTATATTATTCGTAGTTTCTATAAATCTTTGAAGTCATTAAAAGGGAAACAATTTTTTAGGCAAGACAGATATTGCAGCTGTTCAAAGAATGAGATTATATCGCCAGCAAAAAAGTAAAAAAAAAATGCAAGCAGTCAATGAATACATGTTAATTTTAATTACATGAAGTTCTTCAAACACAAATATTATATGATGAAAACAATATTTGTTTAGGAGTTGTTTAACATAATACACTGTGTGAACGAATATTATAGAAGTTATTAATCAGCAATTACTTCATTTTTCTAATGAAGGTTCATTTCTAAATGCTAATTACAACGACAAACCGATCATGTCATATTTGAAGTATAAAGCCATACTTATACACAATATATAAATGTGTATAATGGTTGACACTAATAAATATGTGCATCACGAGTGTTACCATATTACTAAGAAACATTATTCAAAATTGTTATGATGTATTTATTTTTACTTAAATGCCATCTTGTACAGTAGCAAATAAGTTTTACCTCAATCGCGTATGAACCTTAAGGCAAACTCTTTTTTTATATAAAAGTACCCAAGATCTATTACAATACGTTAAATGACTTAAATCTAATTATTACCTATCTAATCATACCGTACGATACCTAAGACCATCAGTTCCTACGTTGATATATAAATCTATTACCGCTTCATCATTATTTGCTATTACGCTATTATATATAACATACACCCTACATATCTTTTTACCCCTTACAACGCTTAACTACCATTTACACGCTATATTTTACTCTCACTTATTATCTACCGTCTCTATCCTATACTATATTTTTTTTACTCTTATCTGTTATCTATTGTCTATACCCTATACTCTATTGTCTATCGCTCACACCGGGAATTGAACCCGGGACCACCGCGTGGCAGTCGAGCGCCTTGACCACTACTCTATTGGGTCCCCCACAAATAATATAATAAAGGACGCACTGTTTTTCCGCGGTACCTTTACCTTTTAATTAAGTAATTAATACTAAGGTGACGCGACGACACGCGGAAAAAGGCGACCAATCACAGCGCCACGGTGGCGTAGTGGTTAAGGTCGTTGCGTGTCACGCAGAGGGCTCGGGTTCGATTCTCGGTAGGGTTCGGAAAAATTAGCGTTTAAGAAATAGTATAGGTGTAAGATAAGAAATAATATTGAGCGTATTACGTATATAGGGTTAAAGGCGTATTAGGCGTAGTATATAGTTAGTTAAAAGGCGTATAACATAGAATTTAAGGTTTAGGCATACGTGAATATGGTATAGGTATCTTATAAGAAATTCATGTTATATGATAATCGTTAGCAGAATTTTGATACGGGTACTTTATAAAATGCATTTTTATCCATATATCAACTCTTTGAATATTATTTTCAAGGTCGCCGACACCGCCGACGCCTAGCGTCGCTGCTGTATATATAGGTTCCCAGACAAAAACACAAATTGCTCTCTCAGGCAATGAAATCAAAGTTACATAACCCAAACTCGTTTCTTGTAATTATCAGGTTTTACAATGTTTCCGACAATAATTTAATCGGATTGCCCGCTAATATTAATACTACCAGTCTTTTCTCAGATTAAAATCCAAATCGCGATTGCCACACAGTTGTTTATATAGAAAACACACAAAGGTTCGACTAAAATATATTCAATACTTGGTATTTTGATTACAGAATTTTAACATCTAGATTTTGAAATTGATATGTATGTTAAGCATTTTGGACGGACAATTTATAATTTACATTTTGAAGTGTACAAATCTCGAGAATACCGCTAGAATCTTGAAATTTAACCTAAGAGACCAGAGGTGAGAACTCTGAGAAAATCGTTTATTGAATTCGAACTGTTGTTGGAATTATTGGAGAGGTCAACTCCATTACATAGAATATATATACACCTTTATATATATATATATATATATATATATATATATATATATCAAATTCTAAAGAATAATACCGCTCTCTAGAATATCCGTCCAAAAATATTAAATTTAACACAATTGATCATATGGAATTTAGTAGGGCATACGATATAGGAGATATTAATATAGTATACAGAATAATCTTGAATACATTTTTATATATATATAAAATAATTATTATATTACTAAAAAACAGTTGAAAATATTCAAGGTCTCATTTACAGATAAATAAAATGAAAACGTAACTGGCAACGACAAAATAAAGTGCTTTATTTTTTGTGCCATCAAATAACGACAGAATAAAATGCTTCAGTTTTTATGTCATTATTTAATTTAGAATATTATTAACTACAAGAATAATAATTATATATGTAAATAATATTAATTAATCGAATGAAGATAGCCTATTTAAATTGATACATTGAGGTTTGTCGCTTATACCATTGGAAGAAAAGTGTTCTCCAACAGTTTTGTACGTACTTTCCGAATTTTACAGATAATTTGGATTTGTTCTAAAATATTTTATATAATTTGATTTTATAAAACTTACTATCAATTGTGGAGTTATGAGGAATTTGTTTCCTGCAAAAAAGCCAACAGATTTATTTATTGTTTTCCATAGTCAATTGCTTATTGCAGCAATTACTACAATTTTTTTTACTTTGTAATTTATTTTTATTTATGTTTATTTATCCATTTATTATTATTATTTTTCTCTGTGATAGTTTACTTTTTATGTGTAATTTAGCTTTATAACTTATAGAGTTCTGTCAATAACTCTGATTATAATATTGACAGAATCAAAAAAAAAGTTGAAAGCTTATGCAAATGTACTACATATTGCAAATTTAATAAGTTTGCATCTTCAATATTTTGGCATGGAATATAAAATTATATCTGATTCTAGCATACTGTGAAGCATTTGGTATATATACAAAATTTGAAATCAATTAACTTTTTTTCTTCGTTTCGTTCGTTCTTCGTACATCTAAAATGCACAAGTAACAACGAAGTTTAGAGTAATAAGATATACATCATCTGCTCCCAAAGTCATTGCATTGGTAAAAATATTGTTATATTAAAAAAAATTACACCCTTCACAAGTGATACCATTTTTGTTAGTAATATTTTTAGCATTCAGATAATTTTTTTTATACCAAATGTAAAAATCCATTACAGCAAAGTCATTGTAATATGCAAAGTAGTTGCGTCCGCAATACTATTTTCCGCAAACACGTTCCAGAGCAATTTTTTTGTTCTGGTGATAATCACTGTGAGAGTCTTATCCGTAATAATATATATGTCTTACGTGGTAAGTAACACACTGTGAATATATCAATGTCGAATCATTTATACACAGACAATGTGTGATATTCATGTGATGTTCTGTATTAAATACAGAACAATAAAGATCCTACTTTATATTTTAATTAGTTGTACTATATGATGACATATGAATAGGTTTTATAACTCGTTAATTATGATACAAAAGAACTATAACTCATCTAGACTGAGTTTGAAAAATTGAATATATCTAGAGAAATAGATCAGTGAAAACAGCGTTTTTAAACAAAAAACATTTTTAAACAACAGATATTTTTCCTAGGTTTGAAAATCGTGAACCAGTATCTATCGACTTATTTTAATTAAAACGAGTAAATAACAAATATAGTAAATTTATTATAGATGTGATAATTAACTGATCAAGAATTTATTAAATCACGCCATAAATAAGTTAACTTAATTGATAAAGACTTGAATGAATGCAAAGAGAAAATAGAAAATAATTTAATGCAAAAACAAATCCTGAAACCGGTTAATAAATTGGCTGCACCTAGATATGTGAATTTTATTAGTACGATAAATTTTCTTTAGGTGAATGAAATATAATTCATTCAATATGGAATAAAGTGATGAAATATATTTTACGTCCAGGAATGCAAAGATAGTAGTGAGAAAAAGAAAGTTTATTGATATTTCCTATATTAGTGCCATCATACTTAAAAATCTCAAAAGAAGTTCGATGCCATAGATTAGGGTGCTTTTAAATATTGTATTGAGCATGTTATTATTGAAAAAAACTAATATTTTATTGCCTAAATATCAAATTTTACACATCCTAATGCTACTGTAAGAAAATATCTATAAATTTTGTATTTTATGCATTTTAGAGTCTTTAAATAGATTGCAATAGTAAAATCAATAATAATATTGTAGTGTAAGAAGTTTACTATAGCCAGTCGTGAAAAATAATTATAAAGCACTACACCACGACTGAAAATAGTTGTTTTATATAGCAAATTACTAATTTCTTTAACTTGCCTGTAAAAGTGTATATTTAACCTTCACCAATTGTTTATTAAAAAAAATGTTTTTCAGAAATCTGATTTGTTTTGATTATCGACTTTTTTTTCTATTGACAAAATTTGTTGAAATTGCTATTTAGATATGAGACAGATTTCCTAAATTGAAAAATAAAAAATAGTTATTTTTAACTTCCCGGAGAACAAGTTATAGAAATTGCAAAAAAATTAAAAATGAATTTTTTTGCATATCTACACGTTTCAAAAATTTCGGAACATTTTGGAATACCCTATAAAATATGGATGTATGTATACGTGTATATGCATTAACATTATACCTTAACTTTTTCATCCACGATATCAGGAGCAAGAATTAATCGATTAGAATGTTTCGAAACATATTCGATTCGTATTGACGAGGAGAGATGCTGATTAGTTTTTTGCATAGACATGCCGATTAGAGTGTTTCAAAAAGCATATTGATTGTGTCGACGTCGTTTTTGTAGATAAACATAGATAAAGGTTGTCGCCCAATTATAAGCACTTATATTATATGAGATTTATAAAATATGACGACGAAATTTAAAGTATTTATAGTAATTGCTTTTACATATTGAAAATAATTCTTATTACTCATTGATAAACTTTCATTGATGATTGATAATTTTTATTTTGCGAATGGTTAATTACTGTATGGGAAGTACCAGCAATTTGCCTTAAGACCCAATGCCATGCATCACTAGTTAAAAATTAAATTTAAATGTTGTGCTGAATTTTAATTAAAGTAACAATATGTTTCACTTAATAGAACACAATGTCTTTTGCCAAATGGATTCTTCATCAAATAAATTATCGCGTATGTGTTTAGAACGCATATTACAGTATCGTGCACTGAATCGCATTACAGAGAGAAACTCATTGTAATCATATATGTATCGGTATATGATTTCTTTCTTATTTTACGGCTCGTTCCACTATGAAACTGATTTCTTTATTGAACCCATTCATAAAAGCAACAAAAGATATTCACGATGCATCTTGCAATTCCGCTTTTATTATTTTATTTAAAGAAAAGTGATTCATGTGACGAAATATGGTAAAAGATAGTGATTTGTTCATGTTGCTTATAAGTTTTAATTTATTTTTGAAAATTATTTTCGAAGCAAATTTAAGATGTTAAATTTCAAATATGTAACATGTAATAACAAATATATAATCGATATTTGATTTTCAAAAAAACAGTGCATTTTGTTTTTCCGGTCTCTAATAAAACAAACTTTTGATTTTTGATTTCAGTACATTTGCTCAATACCATTCATGCCAGTAATTACTGAATTGTGTTATTTATGTTTATAATTATTTTGTCATACTAGGTATGTACAATTAATATTCATTTCTTCAACCCTTAATTAAAAAAAAGTAATTAAATAAAATAAAGAATGGCACTTTATTTTTTTCTATAGTTTTAAATTGAGTCTTCTGATTGCTATTTAAAATTAATATGCACGTATCCAAATATGAAATAATTTCAAAATAAAAAAAATGAAAAAAAAGTTAAACCTTCAATTAGCCCATTGAAATGAGTAACGTCAGAATCATTTTGTTTTTTGAATATATATATATATATATATATATATCAGTTATAAAAATCCACTATCAATAATGAATATAAGTTATGTATATAAAGTTTAAATTATTATTAGTAATTCAATACTTAAAACGCATTGTTCGTTTTATATATTGTTTCAATTTAAGAATTTGATATCTATTCAAAATACAGATCATATAGTCAGCAATATATATATATATATATATATATATATATATATATATATACGTATATATATACATAAGAGTGGTCCTTAATATGGACATTTTCGAATTTCCTTGCCCTCAAGGGCTCAAACGGTTCTAAATTGATAAAAAACAATTCTCTGAAAGTTTGAGCTCTTAATATTATCTTTTAGATAGAGCGCAATTCAATCAAAGTTTTGTATGGAAATAGCATGAAAAAATATTCAAAAATTTTGCAGAACGTCGAATTTTCAATAAAAAAATACACGAATTTTCACTTTTAATTCATTTGTCGCTGAGTTACACCTAAAAAAATTTTGTTTTAATTTTCAAATTTTTTTCCATGCCATTTCCATACAGAGTTTGATTGAATTGCGCACTATCTAAAAGTTAATATTAAGAGCTAAAACTTTCAGAAAATTGTTTTTTATCAATTTGGAACCATTTGAGCAATTGGGAGCAAGGAAATTCGAAAATATCCATATTAAGGACCACCCTAATATATATATATATATATATATATATATATATATATATATAATATTGCTTCATTAATATTATTTAATACCTTCATTTATTATTTATTTTATATTATTTTTTAATTTTATTTCTAATATAACAAATTTTTTTTAAGATAATTTTAAATGGTACAGTATAACAAATAAATTCAACTAACATAATATATATTTGTATTTTATAATATTAAAGTTTATTAATAAAAATGTTAATATTAAAATTTACTATTAATTGTTAATAGATTATGCTCAAAGTTAAGATAAAAATGTACATTTTTACTTTAAAATTTTCATTTTACATGTAAATTCCTTGTCAAATGTACTTCTAAAGAAAAACATTTTTAGATATTTAATGATTTTTTATAATTTAGTAATTTATTATTACAGTAATTAACTATAAATGTTCAAGTGAAAATAATTTATAGTTTTTTAAATCAGCACAATTTAGAATTAATTTTTTTTTAATAAAATACGCGAATTCCATTAAAAATCGACATATAAATTCATATAAAAAATAGTTCTATCTATACATTGCATCATTTCCATTACCTTCAACTGTTCGCAATCACTATAATATCCAACAACTTTGTGTAAAAACTGTTTCGTACACAACACTCTGAATAACTTCAACACAATATAAGTCTACATGAAGAAAATTGAATTGTCAACGATTTGCTAAATCATATTTTTTTGCACATTACTTTTTCTCAAGAACAAATAAAAATAATAATGTTACGAGCGTTCGACGCGCCGGAGTTTCAACTTTACACTGCGAACGCTGCGACGAAACGAAAACACCTGTGGAAGAGAATTCAAGGTGCGACAGACGGTTTCAACTAATAGTGTGAGAGCTGGGGTAAAGATTTCTTTTTTTTATGCAAAGTATTTAAAAATCCTCGTCAATATATATATATATATATATATATATATATATATATATATAATGCTCAAATTCCAAACCGTAATCACATAAAGTATTTGGGGATGTACCTGGACAAGAAACTAAACTAAAAAATTTATATTCAAAAAAAGCGTGAACATCTAGAACACCTTTGAAGGTCCATTAACTGGTCTCTCAGTAGTAGATCAACTATCAATGTATCATAACATTTTCTTATACAAGGTTATCCTCAAACAAGTTTGGATGTATGGCATTCATCTATGGGATTCCTCTAAAGACAGTAACAGTAATATACAGACAGCAGTAGTAATATACAAATAATGAAACTTTCGAAATAAAATACCTAGACAGGCAATATCCGCGCCAAGATATCAAATATCAAGACACTGATACTCTTACAATCAGAGAAGAAATTAAAATGAGCTTAACTTAACTACAAATGCAAAATTGACCAGCATTCAAATAAACTGACAGCGAGTCTTTACAACACCATGTATAATATAAGACTAAAAAGAACGCATTAAAAAGATTTAACACTTCAATCTATAATATGTTGTTCTTTCATATTATCTATGGTATATAGGTTTATGTATGTATGTGTTGTCTGTGCCATATACTGAGTTCATAATTGTATGTTATTATATATATTAAAGTTTCTTTTTTATCTTTATAATACCAAAATTAAATTTAGACATAATTTAGTACATTAATAAAAGGTAAACCAATGTTATTTATCAAATTAACTTTTCAATGTCTTTCTATATAGACAAAAACTAATAAAATGTATTCGACAAACAGTACAAAAAGGTAAGTATTTATTAATATTAAGAAGTGTTTTCATTATTTTTTTAATATTTTATTTTTATTATTAAGTTTATTTTTATTATTTTTACTAGTATTCTATTTTTATTCTTATTACTTACTATTACTTTTTTGTTCGGTTTATTCCTGACACTTTTTTAATGACCATTTGGTTCAATATATCATCATATATTTTCAATATATCATATACATAGGCATATAGAAACATTGTCTTATGATGGTCTATTAAATAATAAATAAATAAAAAAAAAGTTATAGATGTTCATAAAACTAATGTAACATAAATTTGTAAAAAAAATATTGGCTTTATATTGACTTTATAAAATAATAAAAAAGATTATTCTAGCTAATTCAAAAATTTTGTTTAAATCATATCCAATTCTAATAAATATCTTCAATTAGATAGTTAGAAATCGAAATTTAAATTATTATTAAGTTATAACTTATAGAAGTTTTTATTAAATACTGCTTAAATACAATGGACATCAGTTCTTGATTAGGGTCTCAATTATTTACATTGTAACAACTATTTGTTACAATTATTCACCTTCTTTATAATTAAAGAATATTATTTTTATATGGAGACATATTGAAGTTTTAACTAGAAATATAGAAAGAAATTAAATAATTAGATTAGTAAGTCAATAGTTGAGTGCATATAAATATCGACAAACTGTTTTCAGTTCAAAGGTATTAAAGTATATAAAAGTAGTAAAGTATATAAAAAAATTATTTAGAGTCAGATGCATTTCATCATAATAAAGTTTGATTTTGCTATAATTCATGTGGCATAAAAATATAAAAATTAAGCTGAATATCATTCACGTAGGCTTTAGATTCTGTACACTTTTGGGCACTTATAAAATGTTCACTTGTTACAATTTGCGGGTATTAGCGCCCCTACTATCATAATGCTTGTATGCATGTATGGAGGGGCACTATGAGTTTTGAATGTGATGCACAGGTAGGTTTATATATGTAACACTATTTTTTATTAGTTTGGCGTATTATGTGCGACGAGCCTATGAATTTGCTTCGTGTTGCAATTGTTCGTGATGTTCCTGATCACACATACATCTTCAACAAATTCATAAGCAATTATTGAATAATCTGAAATGTTATCCTATAAATTATAAAAATTATTATAAAATTTTAATCTAAATTAGCAACATACATATATATTTTTGTGTAATATCAAATTTTGGTGTAGAATTTAGATTAAAAGTTTAGAGAGCGAAGTTAAACGTAATATAAGAAGAAACATGTTATACTTTTTGTAAAGTTAGCATATTGATGTTGGAATGGAACATAATTTTTGTTTGTAAAATAAAATTGTAGTGAGTTTTATTAAATGATATTTGTCAATTTTTTTTAAATTAGAGAAAATTTTACATAAATTTTTTTTATTGAAATAAATCAAAATTTTGTAGTACAAAGCTTGCACACAAAAGCTGCTTTATCTATCTTCATTAAGTTCTAAAAGCCAAACAATTTTTTTTCTACCTAATTATCTGAAGTATAAAAATGAAAAAAGCAGGAAATTCATATAATTTCGCCTCGGAATTAATTAATCTCGCGTTTACACCAGCGTGTAATGCAGCAGCAGAAGCTGAAGTAATATTTCATATACCGTAATGTCATTTACGACTCGAATTACCCGCGAGTTTTAAATTAACCGAGAAAATGTTTGCTCTGATTATTCGAAAAATACGTTATTTATCTGCACTCGCTTTCGATCTCATCCGACCGATAGTATCCAAGCACGAAGATAAACACCAAACACCGTTGTTTAACACATAAAACAGTTTATTTTATAAAAGTCATTTGTAAATTATTATTGGTGTGTGTATGAATTCATAATTGCACGCAAAAATTGTACATCATAAATTTCTCAGTTAATTTTAAATTTAACAGAAGTGACACTGCTGTACGGAATAGCGAGCCGCCTAGTAGCGCTACTACTAGGAACATTACAGGCACAACAACATATTTTAAGATTTTTCATTTATTATTAATAACTAGTGGTGCATGGCAATGTGCCTTAAAGCAAATCGCGTACCGAAATTCGGAAATTCTCGTACTAAGAAACTGAATTTTTAAAAAGAACATTAAAATTTCTTCAAAACTTTGAAGTTTTTTGAATTATTCAAATCAGACGCTCCGTTCTCTCAAAAACCGGAATACCATTTTTGGCACATTTTCCGTATCTTCGAATAGGCTAGACCTGCCTTTGCCAAAAAAACTAGTCAGCAAGTCTCCTTCTCAATAGGAATCGAATGTTGTCTGAATCATTCAAATCGGTTGATCCGTGTTCGCAAAATCGTCGACGAAGAATTGTATCTACACATACATACACACACACATACATCCATTTTACCCTACAGGAAATTAAAATTCTACATAAAAATTTATTAGGTTTAATTTATTTATAAAAATGAATTACGAATTAGAACTTTCAATAATTTAATCTGCGAGGCGACTATAGACGACACTCGTACACGCAGGTAGTCATGAGGATATAGTATTTTGTAAACCTCTGCAGTTCTTCTGTACTTATTAATACATATTATGCAGACTTGAATACTTTTGATAAATTTAACTTTTAATGTTAATTTTTCATTATCTGATACTATTTGTATATTTAGTTATTTCATATAAATAAGTTCAAGACCATTATATTATTATTATTTTAAAAAGCAACAGCTTAGTGACAGACAGCATAAAACAATGAAGAAAACCTGACAAAATCGTATCAAATTCCAAATTTTTAAGCTTTTAATTTCAAATATATCAAAACATAAAAAAGTTAGAAATTCCACATTTTATTTCAACCATTAATTTTTTGCTAATTAATATACGTATAAATTAAACACCTATTATAATCGATCTATTTAGTTGATACTATAATTGGGTCAAGTAGACCATAAATCTTAACAGAAAAATGCACCGACGCGAGTATAGAATTTGTTTTTGAATTTGTAGAAATAATGGAAGGTGCAAGACAATACTATTTTGATTTCGTTCCAATGAGCAATTCCAACGCATTGTTAATTCGTTTATTCTGATAGAAAATAAACAATTGATTATCAAGTTTATAAAGTAGTTCACGGAGAAGAGCAATGTGCATTGTACTATCCCAATCGCAATAATGGATGATTAAAACTTGGGTACTTAAAACTTGTAAAAAATTCATAAAACTTATTTTTCACCTGGTGGTGCATGGTCTTAAATAATCTTGCAAAAACAAATTAGCACCTCTCTTCATCAATATGAATCGAATGTCTTTTGAATTATTCAAATCGGTTAATCCGTGCTCTCAAAATCGTCGACAAAAAATTGTATCCGCACACAAACATACATACATCCATTTCCAAGGTATGTCACAATGTCAGAAGACTTTATATATATAAAAATTTTCGATTTTTTTGCGATTACTATAATTTACCCCACGGGATGCTAAAAACTTGTAAAAACATTTAATATGAAATTGTTGTTTGTGTTTTTTAAGCAATAATTAAATAAAGATTGGTACATTTGAAATCAATTAGTTGTATTATTGATGAAAAATTATCTGTGATCAAAATATTCCATATATTATTCTGAAATGAAGAGATTCCATACAATGGTTTAAAAACCAATATTGAAATTTGCATATCGCTCAATCGTGACAATATTATTGTAACTGACCAATTTTTGTATCATTAATATTGTTATATATTTATTGAAAAATTATAAAATACGCATATTTTCCAATAACATGTTTTAACTTCAATCTTGTTATAGCATAATATTATTTAAAGCAAAGATAGATAACTGGTGAGTATGAATAAGTTTGATAATGGTATGAAAAATATTTTTATAATCACATCCTACTACCATAAAAATATTTTGCAAATTAATTGTGAATTCTTGATCGCATTTGCGTTTTCCGTGTCATTAATCTTTATCTTTAAACTGAATTTTTAATACACTAATTTAGTATGTTGACCAAATTTGCGTCATTAGAAATGCTTTTACGTAATAGTTGACAAATATATGGCATTTGCATAATTTCGTGAAATTATGTCAACATTCTTGATATTCTGCTCGTATTTATAAATCTATGCAAAAATCTAGATTCTTCTCGACATTGCTCTTCAATTTATATGGCAGCAAAACATATTAATATATGCCAACATATGCGTGTTTTTTTCTATCATGTGTACACAACAATTATATCGATCAACATTTAGAAAACATGTTTGTTATAACACGATATCTAATGAAGAATTAAATGAAAGATATAGCTAAATTTATGCAAATTGACTTGGAACAAAATCGTTGATCTTTAAACACGCAATTAATTAAAGCATACGTGAAATTTATTATGACTGGATGTGAAGAAATATTTAAGTTAAGTCCACATGAAAATTATGGTAATAATTAATTTTTGTTAAGGGGGACAAGAAATGCTCAAGGCAAAGTAAATATTTTATCTGGTGAAATGTAGAATAATCATATAAATTCTGTATAAAATTTTTAATGCTGTATTTCCTCATTTCGAGGATTCAAATTACTTTTTATTATTACCAAAGTGTGGAATTAAAAACCATCATTCGAACAGGTTTTAGATAATATAAAAAATAATGGCGTTAAAGCAAAAGATGTACGAATTTTTAAATTTTTTATATCTGCATTGTCCATTTAAC
Organism: Ctenocephalides felis; assembly: GCF_003426905.1. Taxonomy (NCBI): domain Eukaryota; kingdom Metazoa; phylum Arthropoda; class Insecta; order Siphonaptera; family Pulicidae; genus Ctenocephalides; species Ctenocephalides felis. The sequence goes on along the minus strand of NW_020537646.1, from coordinate 15,768,911 downwards.
GTAGTTTTTTATGCATAATCAAAAATTTATTAAAATATTCAAAAGGCTCATAAAATGTTTTATAGCAATAATTTTTATAGTATTTCATCTCACCTTGCTTCATTCTCGTTGCGTTGTAAAAATATTTTAAAACTACTAAAAATACAAGTTAAACTCATCATTTTAATTTCCCTCATCTTGTATAATTTTTTTAAATTTTTATTTTATATTTAGCAATCAGATATACAAAATTTTAAAAGACAATAGAAATCAGATATTGACATAAGAAAAAATTTATATGAAATATCGTTAGATTAAATTAAATCCATGGGATTGCGTCCTAATCAATGTTTACAAAAAAATGGAATAGAACAACCATAGGGTTGCCTTCTAATTGTCAATCATCACGAATAGGAAAAAACAATATGTAATTGTAGTAATTGAATTTATCATATACTTGAATGTTCAGTAATAAAACTAATAAAAAAAATCAACAAGCGCGCAGCCCACCTTTAAAAAATTTTATGATTTTTTATATTTAAACCTATTTTAGTAGATCGTATAACAATGTATTATTACATAAAAAATCAATAAAACGATTTTTTGTATGAAAAAGATCTGAATTAATTTATATTAGCTTTTTTACACAAGTGAACTTCGTACTTACACTGTGTTGTTACCTGCGTTGAAAATATTTTATTTAGACATGACTGATTACATGCTGTCAAAACAAAAGAAAGCAAAATGATATTTTTTTTAACTTTTTACATAATCATATAACTATTATTATTATTAATAAATAATTAATTTTAAAATACTAATTTAAAAACACAAAATTTACTAACTTTCTGGATGAAAAAAAAATTACACATAATTATGCTTATACTGTTGACGAGTTATTTTGCAAACTTCACTTTGTTACTTGTCAAAAAGGAAAAGTTTAGTGATACTTTTGGTAAAAGAAAACGTTTGGTAAAACTTTTATAAAATTTGTATATTTTATACTACATTTTTACAACAATTTGAAAATGAGCAAAGATTCCAGACAAAACAATCAATTTAAATTTTCCAACCATTTTCGAAGAATAATGGAGAAACAACGATTTGGATTACATAGATGGAAGATCAGATTCATTGGTATAAAATTGGAGAACATTGAACTAATTTTGGAGAAACCACATGGAATGGCATCGTTCTCCATGCGATGGATTTGCAAAGCCCTGCCCGTCATTTTATCCTGTAGCTTCCTGATATTTGTAGCGCTCCAACTGATGCACACGAATCTAATAACGACTGAAGTGCCAGTCACTTCAGCTAGAACGACTGAAGTATCAGTTTTGGTAGACACCAGGAAAAAAATGAACATGGAAGATTTACTAAAGGATGTGCAGATTCGATTGCCAAGTTTGCCTCTGTGGTCTTTGAATGCAACGACACAGACCAAGCCTTTGTATAAAAATGCAACGTGTGCTAGGTATCCTTCGGTGTTTGATTTGGAGTTTAATAATATTAATTGGCAGACTTTGAAGACGTCCAATGGTACGTTCCAGTTGTACAATGCGTACTATGATGCGAGACGAAAAAGTTTAATTGGACCATCTGTTAGAGTTTTGGGTATGATCGATAGGATAGAGCCTACTATAATCACTTATTGTCAACTCTGGTTTGCTGATCAGCAGACTCCTGTATTCGCAAAGTTGTTTGAATACAAATATATTTGGAACAAAGCTTTTGGCAACTACAAACAAAATATTTACCAGCCTTACTTGATGACGTGTAAAATACCAGTTAAATATCATGGTCGAATACCAGCTTCAGTTTCAGTTGTTGAGACACCTTGTGATAATGCCACCAATAACTTAAATGTTCTGTACGACAAGCCTGTCAAGAAAAAAGGATTTGCAGTTTGTGTAAAAGGATTAGATTTTCTTTATGAAGATTTATCTGTACATCTTGTGGAATGGATTGAGTTGCTGAACATTTTAGGAGCTGAGAAGATTTATTTTTACGAATTGCAAGTTCATCCGAATATTTCTAAAGTTTTGAAACATTATGAAAACAGGGATATGATCCAGGTTACTCCATTGACTTTGCCAGGTAGTCAACCCAACATTCCAGGATTTCAACATTTGTACTTGACAAAAAAGACGAATACCAAGCGTCAAAATGAAGTGATACCTTACAATGACTGCTTGTACAAAAATTTATACAAATATAAGTACATAGCCTTGTTGGATATTGATGAAGTAATCATGCCTGTTAAAGATGCCAATTGGAAAGACCTAATGTTGAGGGTACGTCCAAAATCTATGATAAAAAAAAGAAAGAGAACCAGAGCCAGTTATGACGTCAGGAATGTGTATTTCTTAGACAAACACCTGCATGGGCATGGCTGGTATAAGGACATTCCCAAATACTTGCATATGCTGCAGCATGTGCACAGATCCCAAAACTTTACTAAACCAGGTCAATATGTAAAATGTTTCCACAACCCAGAAAGAGTTCTGACTTTACACAATCATTATCCTTTTGCTTGCATTGGAGGAGCCTGCAGCTCTTACCCGATTGAGACTGCAGATGCCCAAATGCAGCACTATCGAGCAGATTGTGTAAATGGTATGCAAAATTGTGCTGAATACAGCGAACATAGCATTGAAGACACGACTATTTGGAGGTATAAAGAGGAACTTATTGCAAGAAGTAACTCAGCATTGACTGCTTTAGGTTTCTTCGGGGATAGCAAAGTCGATACACAAAGACGGTAGTAGAAGTTGATACTTGTAGAAGTTGAATTACATGTGCCAACTCATTTTTTTAGTTCCCTTTTGTGATGTAAAAATTTAAGACAATTTTCATATATTTTTGTAATGATTGAATAAGATTCATCGCTTGGCATTTATCGTAGTCAAGTCGAAGAGAAGTCTTTGTATGTAGAAAATTTAGTATTGCATTTATATAAAAATGTTTATTTTAGGATGTAGATGTAGAGAATATTTTCTTGTAATTTGGTATTAATAAAAAAGTAATAAAAAAAAATATATTTATTGTAAGTATAGTACAACCATATTGACAGTAACTAATATATTAACTTCGCGTAGGGTAAGATATTGTAATCATCCAAAAATCGAAGTTGAAAATTTTTACATTTCCCGACGTTTTGAAGGTTTCTGAACATTTTGGCATACCTCAGAAAAAATGGATGTGAGTGTGTATGTATGTATGAATTCAAATTTTCAGTCGCGTTTTCGGGCGCACGGATCAACCGATTTGAATGCTTCAGAAAACATTCGATTCCTATTGATAGGGAGATGTGCTGATTAGTTTTTTGCAAAAGCAGATCCAGCAGTTACGGAGATAAAGAGCAAAGAGTGCAGAAAATAGAAATCGAGTTTCTGAGAGAACGGAGTATCCGTTCATTTGAATGATCTAAAAACATTCAATTAGTAATGATTGGGAGAAGTGGTTATTAGTTTTTGGCAAAGGTAGGCCCAGCCATTTTGAAAATACAGTTTTGGATAAATGACAGTTTTTGAGAGAACTAAGCGTCCGATTTAAATGATTCAAAGAACTTTCTGCTTGCTTTAACAAAATAATTGATTTCAGAAAAGAAAAATTGTTTCAAAAATTATTTTTGTATATCGAAAATAAATCAGATTTTATTTTTAATTCTGACTGAAGTTCTAATATACTTTAAACAAATAATTTCAACTTTGCAATTCCGTTTATATAATTTTTATAAATATTAGACAATGTTACAGTACTTATAATACTTTATTTGAAAACATTCAGTATTCCTCGAACATTCCGTTACGTTACGGGAAGTTCCGGCAATTTGCGTTAAGGGACGATGCCATACACCCCACTAGTTTTAAATTGTTTTTGTAGTAAAATAAACTATGCAGAGAAAATTGTTAAGATACAAAAAGTATGTATGGACTTATAATTCTTTAGAATCTTATGAGGTTTGGACACTCGTGTATCGACTATATTACATCAAGGTAAAGCATCTATAATAAACAAATTCATCCTGTTTAATATAAATTAATTTTATTGACTTGTCAAGGTAACTAATCATTATGTTTATGATATAATAATGCATTTATACAAAACCTATAAATATTGACGCCATTAACTTTAACATCGCAGAGACAAACAGAAAACAGCAAAAAGTAATAACAACACAAATAGGTATGTCCTCTATAAAACAATGTACGCGTTTACCACAAATTGACACGACTTCATAACATATTATAATTTGACCCAGATATGAGATATGAATGAACCGTTAAAGAACAAAAAAGAATGGAATCTCGTTCAGCACAAAACACAACAGAACAAATAAAACTAACCGCGGCCGACGAAGTCGATGGAGATGCCGATGCACACCTTAGGAAGAGGAACGACGGCACATTTTTATTCAATGACTAATGTAGAACAAACAATTATATTATTTAACATTTTTAATAGGTATAAATTGCCCGAGTGGCAATACAAAAATTACTAAACGATTTTTTTATGATATTCAAAAATCAGACACAAAGAAAGATAGACGTCTCTTCCCAATCAACTAACTCAAAACCTTTAACTATTAAAATACTAAAAAAGACATCCAATTCTCATTTATTTTTCTACCGTGTAACGATCGTGTAGGCTACTGCATATCCGGCCAAGCCAAAGCAATATTTTTTTTAACAATAATTAAATATCGATAGGTAAATACCTATAAAAAAATCTGGAAGCTATTGTGCTGCTACTCCTTCTTATGGCAATCATTTGAATGATGTTATATTCCAATACCGGAAGGATTGTATGTACTTTAATATAAAATAGAAATTCGAAAAAATATTCAGTAGTTTTATATAATTAAAACAAAGTTAGGGTCTGTCTGATAATTCTTTGCTTAGAGTCTGTCTGATACTTTTTTGCTTAGGGTCTGTCTGATACTTCGCTGGTAATTACTGGTTTGATCTCCATTTGACGAAAAATCTGTGTTCATTATTTTACTTGGGCTCGCCCGTAGGTAAGCGGTTAAGAGCGACGGGACTTGTTTCAGAGGTCCCGGGTTCGATACCCACTTCGAGCAGCCTGTTGTCAGGCAGCAGTGACAACGATTTTCACTTGAAAATATAGATAGCAATATGTTTCCAAGTGAAAATAGCCCTTGTCCGGCATTGCTGCACCAATAAAATGTCAGCCCTATTAGATTAATTCTAGTAACAAAATTATCAAATATGGATGGATTAACCATTGGGTTGCCATCTGAAAAAAAATACGAAGGAAGGAGAAGTTTCAGGCCAACAGCTCATAGGACGTAAAGTTCTGATTGCTGTTCAAAAAAAATTATTTTACTCCACAGGCTATGATACATAGCATAATTCTTTATATGAAGTATTATTAGTTACGCAATCAAAACAACTAGTGCAATAAAAATACTGTGCATTGTTTATAATAACAAATCACATACACCGCCAACGTACAATCTATGGAAAAATGCTGTCGAATCAGTTTTGAATAAGCAGACTAGAAAATTTAAATATCAAATTTCAATATTATGTAAAAAATTTGAATAATATGCTAAAATTCGTTCAAGGTTTATTATTGATTATAAATGCAGAGAGATAATTCACAAGTTGTGTAAGTCTGTGTGGGCTGCACTTGGAGGAATTTTGTAGAAGAACTTATTTGCTAAATAGATATATAATATATATACATATATCTTATATATATATATATATATATATATATATATAGTCAAAAAATCACGAAATATCACGCGGGAGAGGGAGGGGTGTAGATGGATACGTGATATCCATCTACATCCCTCCCCCTCCCACGTGATATTTCGTGGATTTCGTATTCATTTTTTATCTGTTTTTATTCAAAAAAACAATCATTATAAAAAAATAAAAAGAATTACAATGCCTTTTTCTAACTAAAAATACACGTGACGTTTCGAGGGGAGGGGGGTTAATTTTGAAAATCACCACGTATCATCAAGGGGGAAGGGGGTCCAAAAATTCCTAAAAAAATGATCACGTGATTAATGGACGTCCCCTCAGTGCATTTTTTTCAGAGAAGGAGCGTCAAACTAGAACAAATTCATTCAACAAAAAAATTGTGTCATATAACTGACTGTTATCCTAGAAATATTATATACGATTATAAAACCAAAGTTTAAATCGACAAAATTAATAAAAATTAACCGCAATAAAAACTGACTACATTTTCACCAAATTTCTAGATTGCATTGATAGGTAATCTGAATTTACTTTAATCTAATATAATTTTTTAGTTTTTCATCAGAAATCCCAAAAATTTACATACTACTTATGCTCTAATGTCATGTAAACAAAACCAAACTACAACTCAATTTGTTAAAATATCAAAATTATTTATTAATAATTAATGTTTTAATTTGTTACCTGTATTATCCAATGAGCAAATCCTGGCACCAAAGTAGGTAATATCAACAATGTCCACAGATATAATATATTCAAAAATCACTTAAATGAGAACCAGTTCTTCAATAATATTACGTCACAAATTGCTATAACACATTATTCACTGAAACTTTTTCATACGTCTTGACGCAAAAAACACAAACAATAAACTGACTAAAGAATAAAATGACATTTGCCCGGCACACGTTTATTGCCGATTGTTGTACCTTTGAACTTCGGGTGAGAGGGGGTAAACGAATTTGCCCGAAAATAATGTAAATGATTTATTTATTGGCAAATCGGTTTGGTTCGGTTATAATCGTGCATCAGAGTTATTGCACCTGAGATAGCAATTAATTTACATCAATTCATATGAGATGATCATATTAAAATATTTATGGTATCAAACGGCATATTCTCTTTATATTTGTTCCTTAGCAATGTGGTGAGAATAGCTCAGTCAGTAGCAGGTCCGATTTGACAAGACGCCGGAGATTGTTGGATCGATTAATGATCTAAATAAATAATTAATTGTAATGACAAATTTGGATATGGCAATATACTTGTAATTAAATACGTTAGTACAGGGCTTCTTAATCTATGGGTCGCAAAAGATTTTGATGTCAAATATTTATATCAATTTAAAACATCACTTATATTAGGGGGCGTCCATTAATCACGTTAGGTTTTTAAGGGAAGGGGGGGTATAGTAAGATATCACGTGTATTTATTTTATAACTGATTTTTTTTTAAATTCAAACATTTCCAAAAAAAAAATTACAGTTCTATCACGTAACTAAAAATACACCTGATGTTTGGTGGGGGAGAAAGGTAATTTTGAATATCACTATGTATCACCAAGGACCCTCCCTTATATGTTTGTATTCAAATTCAATATTAGTAGATTTTTAAGTTATAAAATTATTAGTGTAATGTTATAAATTTACTGTACAAAGGCGATTAGCGTATATATAAATAAATAAATATATCAATATGCAACATCACGCCTACATTTTTGTATGCTTTTCAAATCTATATAGGTATCTATATATGCATATTGTTACCAAATAAATCAATCTAAAATACTAAATCAAACTAAAAAAAATTTTTTATAGGGTGGGGTCGTCAGGAAACTCGCAATCATAAATGAGGTCGCGAAGGACAAAAGTTTAAGAAGCCCTGCGTTGGTACATAAAGTATGTAAATATTGAAGAAGTATGGAACAACCCAGTATCATTTGAAAAGTTCGACAGAATTATAAGTAGAAGGAAAAAAAGATTTTTTTTGCATAGATTTATTGCCGATCAAATTAATATAATTTTTTAAGACAATATGCTGGGTGCAAATGCATTTAAAGAGATTGACTCTTATGAGATATCTCTTTTATAATTAAAGAAGTAAGAAACATTCTGAGAATACTCAGTTCGAGTTCCAGTTAAAAACAATAATGGATTGGTAATTAAATTAGGAGAAGGAAAAAGCTAACAGATAAGAAGAAGAGCAAGATTAGAAGAAGAGAAGAACATATGAAGAGTGAAAATGAAAAGAAAAAAAGAAGAATGAAAATCAGATGAAAGAAAATGAAATGAGTGAAAAAATAGGATAGAAAGAGGATAATATAGGACACATATAAGAATTGTATAGAATTTGTAAGAAAGAGTTGTAAGTGGCTCTAAGTTAAAGCGAATGCCAAAAGAATGACCTGAGTGGCTCACTCAGTATCGTTCCTGACTCACGCGATGGGGATACTCAGTTCGAGTCTCTGGCTATAACAGATTTTGAAATGAATGAAAGTTGAAGCATATAAAGGATTGTGGATCGAATTACACATCCACATCCATATAAATTAGAAATAAGAAAAAAAAGATGAGAGAAAAAAGAAGAATTAAAAAAAAATTGAATGAAAAAATAGGATATTATAGGTTTCTATACATATAAGAATTGTATAGAATATATAAAAAAGTTGTAGGTGGATAAATGCTTGTAAGCAAAGGTATTTAAAAAAGTTAACAAAAAGTGTATTCAACACTCACATAAAACTTGAAGAATTATCACTTATAATTTTTTGTGATCGTATAATTTAATTTGTAATGAGTGTTTTTTTCTAATCTAATGTACAAAATAATCTAAAAACTTCTTAGTGCCAGAAGTTGATTTCGTATTCCTCAAACGCAGAAATCAATAAACGAAGAAGTTCAAAATATAAAATCGTATATAATAATACTTATCCGGAAAAAACTTTACCTAATATATTTATTACCTTTGTGTGTGTGCGTGTGTTCTTAAAAAAAACAATTGTTTAGTGCAAAATTGTCCTACGTTTTAAATTTACTTGCACTTCAGTAATTGCTCACTATAAAAAACGTTTTTTTTTGAAATTGTTTATAAACCAGAGTATTAAAGAATCATTGCACTATAATAATACACCTATAATAATAATAATTATATATATATATATATATATATACAATATCTATATAAGATTTGTAGCAGATACCTGTAGTCACCTGTAGTTACCTGTAACCTGCAACCTGTAATTCGTGGTGGCATCTGCTGGCGTTATAAATATCTTCCCAGAAGCTAATATTTAAACAACTTTCGTATTTTTTTCGTGTATGAAATGTTTTAAAAAAATAAAAATCTCCTTCAATAGCATTTTATCGTTATTATATTCTCTATGACCACCAATCCCATTATCTTTCTTTATCCTCGATATAATTTTTTGGAAGCTAAAACATCTAACAGATTTATATTAGAATAATTAATTGCATGCATGCTTTATATTCTAAAAATAATTTAAAATATACTATCTAAATTAAAATCTGAGCAGATTTCCCAAAATTTCATTTCAAAACATTGTGTCTTCATCAGAAAATAGAAATGGTCATTCAATAGGATACTTGTTAACTACCTTTAATTATGAATGAATAAAAAATAATTTTAAAATAATTGTATTTATATATTTATATATAATTATTAAATAGCAAGACATAGAATAAAGGATTGGAATTTCATTTGTTGCTAAATATTTAGTGTACATAATAATGTTAATATTTATATAATGTTCATATATATGTATAGTTAGTAATAAAATTAATATTGTTCACGGGTTGTTCCTAGTTTCCTCTTAATTCGTTATGAATATTGAAAAATTATATACTAATCGTACATAGTTAAATTTTAGTTGGTTTACTATTTCGATCTAGTCAATTATTATGTTATTTAAAAAATTGTTTAAACAATCGTTGCAAATAAATTTTATATCGTTTTCAAATAAAATAATATATAATACACATTTACACATTAAATATCTCAAATATTCTCAACATAAGATATATATTTATTATCAAGATGTCGCGTAACTATTCCAAATAAATTTATATTTTTATAACTATATTTGTTAATATATGCCAATGAGAAACTTGATTATAAATAATTAAAATATGATGAGTCTACTTTAAGAATTAATATTTTTTATTTAATTGGAATAGTACCGTGATTGTATTGCTGTTAACATAACAACAATTACCATCTTTAAACAATCACTATATATTAAATCAACATTTATATATTTTATGTACATTTATATAATTTGGCAGTATTATTTTGATTCCGGATCTTCATATTCCATCTGACCGTCAATGAAGTTTAATATAATATTTATGAATAGCAACAATTTTATAAAATAAATAAATTCTATTAATTTTATAATACACTCATATAGACAAAGCGTTATTGATCGATTTGATTTAAATGTTCTGTAAAAAAAAACTGATAAATAATAATTACATTTTCAGAAAAAAATGCATTTCGCATATAGTAAAATCTTAGAACATGATTAAAAAAATTCAGTAAGTATTTGAAAAAAAATCTCTTTGTGTGCTAAATTTAAAAAATATGTATCACTTAGCTATAAAAAAATGTATGTAAAATGTAAATGAATCTAAAATGTATTTCTTGGCCATTTACAAAACATTTTTAACAAATCGTTCATTCTATCGCTCTCAAAATTCAACCTAACGTTTTAAAACACAATGTACATAAATGGATTGTTAGATTCATATATTTTTTATTTAAATTAATTAATGTTCAATTCAAATAAATTAATAATATAAAGTTTTCTGTAAGTTGTAGAATCAAAAATCACTAAAATTGGATTCAGTAGAAGAAGACGTTTTCGCAGTCCAGTAAATAATTTTATGTACGATTGTAATCATGCGTACTTACTTATTGTGCAAATTGTTATTTATTTTAATTTATGAATCATTAATTTTAATTTTGTAATCAGTAATTTATAACGTCAAATATATACTAAAAATTTCCAACATTGATACATTATCAAATTTTAGAATAAAATTCGTAGAAGAACTCAGAATTATATTTTTTATCATTATTACAACTTATTAATCAATTGTTTAAAATTTTTCCGGCACTGCTCTGGATTAAGAAAATTAAACTCTGGTCTTGAATAAAAAAATTAACTAATTGGTATTATATTAAATTATTACAGGTATATCTATTTACATACATACGAAGTTAATATTTGGAATGTTATCTCTTTTGGGCAAATTTTCTTTGAATGTTTTTGGTCCCCGGCTAACAGAACTTTTTTGTTTATTATTATTATATAATATGCAATATCATTCATACTATGTGTGTTCATGTTTCTCTTAAAATTATTTTTATAGAGGGGTATTGTTCAAATTTGAAAAAAGGTTTAATAAATTTTATGTTTTATTTCGCTATTTTAACGAGAAACCTTATATGTGTCTTTATATTCTATTAATGATTGAAGAAATCATTGTTGTCGATCGGATTATATTTAAGGATTGGCTTTTTGTCTACATATTTCTCTATTATATATACAACGATGGAAAGTTACGGAAGTTTTATGTTGTTTTGTTAATATTTGGCATCAGGGAAGAAACTGTTCAAAATTGGCACATTGAAAACCGAATCGAATTTAATAAAATTGTAGAAGAAAAAGATTAGGAAGATTTAACATAGAATCGCCCAATTGCTAATTGATTAAATCATTTATGGGTTATATGGATTATACATGATATTTCAGAAAATATTCAACGTAATAAAAATAAAATGTGTATAAAAATATAAAATAAGCCTCAATTAATAGATATAAATATTTATAGTATAGTTTAAAATCATTACGAAAGCAAAGAAAAGTTAATAAAAGAAAATCGAAATATGTAAAATAACTTATCTTTTGGATACATCCTTAAGAATGTAGTTTCTCACCATTATTGACCTCCAAATAAAGATTGATTTAGTTTGCAAATTTATGAAAATTATTGAAATATCATGCATATTCCCATGAGAAAAGTACAGATTTCGTTAAATTTTAAGTTCATAATTTAAGAACTCTAGACTAATACTAAATGACAAGAACTAGTTTTGATAAATACTTCTACCAAATATAACAAATATTCTCTTTCTATAACACAGCCTGTCTAGTTGAAAATGTGACTGCCTTTCTCTAAACGCGATTAGAATTATGTATTTTTGTTTTTAATACAACTATCAAATTATAAAATAAGTCAAAATAGTTATGAATCTAGGCAATATAAAATTTACTTCATCACTAGTAGCAGACCAATTGCATTATTAAGTACATATATAAAGCTATCGAAAGATAATTTATAAATCTATTATTTGTTATTTACTGTGTGTACGTTTATAGACTTTTTGATATTTTAATGATACAAATATTTACACGTGTTACCTAATTTGTTTTATGATTATATTAAGGTTTCCAAATCCGTGGCGTGCCTGCAGACTGCACACAATAAATGTAATTTTTAGGTTGTCAAGTACAGTAGTTATTTGGAATATGCAGATAAAATTATCTGGACAACTTATAAAAATTCAAATGTAAAATTAAGATTTTTTCACCTATTCAATAATGTATGATATAATATGATGATTTTTCACACAAGTTTACATGCGATTAGAAGCTTTTCATAGTGTCTACAGCTAGAAAAATCATCACAAATTCTGTGGCGCAATTTGTCCATTTTTTCGCATTATATGTACAATATAAATTGAGTATATAACTAAGTCTATTGGCGTTTCAGCACCATGTTACCCGTTTCTTTGAGAATAAAATTTCACTAATTTTAATCACTGCTTATGTTATTATTATTTTTAAGTATGCACTAATTTGTTGGAATTATTATGATTTTTTAAATTATTGGCCGCATGATGGATGTTAAATGTGGCGGGCTTTGATATCATTTCAGTGAAAAAACAAAAGGTGTAAAAAAAATTAAGATTGAAAAACTGAAAAGAAATGTAAAAAAATAAAAAATAAAGATTAATTTTTAACAGGTTTATATAAAGCAATAAAATTGTGGTTCTTTAAGCTAAGTCTTTCGTAAAATACAGTAGGACCTAACATACGAGTTTAGTTCGTTCCCTAACCACGCTTGTATGTCGAATTACTCGTATCTCGAAGCAATTTTTCTCATATAAATTCTTTGAAATACTAGATATTAATTCGTTGTCACACTGTGGTTTTTGATAAGATTTTGAATATTGAAAATAAATATTGATCTTTCAATCTTCATTAACTTAGTGCTGAATCATTATTTTGCAAGAAGCACCAGACACTTAAAAATAAATATAATATTTTTCAATTAATTATTATTTTTTCTTGTGCATTCATAATATTACGAAAATGAGATAGACATGTATTTTGAACAACACCTGCTCGAACACCAACTTTTTGAGGTGATTTTTATCCAGAAACTTTTAAAGCTCAGAAAGCTGCTTATGAACTATTGTTAGGCTCCTAGCTGGAGTTATACCATTTATAAATTCCTCATGTTTTAACATAGTACATATCTATGATGTTTGTATATGACGCTTGTATATCCTCGCCATCCTCATATTTTTTAAATAATTTCATGCTTTAATTCAAGAGACATGGTCATTTTCTTAAAAATTACGGTTATAAAAGTACATAACCGTTTGTAAATGTACAAAATGAAAAATATGCGAATTCAACATATATAATTGTACAATAATTATTAAAGTATAGTTAAAACTTCAGACGTTAAAATTATCCTCGATATATTCGCGCGGGTAAATTGTTACTAGGTACACAATTAAAATTGTTATATAATAGAAATATTTAACTATAAAATATTTTACTATCATAAAACAGTCGAAATATTTCTATGGTAGGGACATCATTGTTACAACTGATGATTTTTTTTTTATATTTTCAAGTTGCCATCGACATATTTCTGGAAAACCCTAACTCGTTCAAAGCTCGTATTTCGAATTTTGCTCGAATATCATGGTATGTCAAAACGTATTTCGTATTTCGGGTCGCTCGTAAGTCGGGATACCACTGTAGTTGTTTATACTCATAAACACAATTAAAATGAAATAAAAATATAAAACAAAACAAAATATAATTTAAGCCAAAGCACCACCACCTCTTACTCTCAACGGCCTGTCCCGGCGTTAGATAATGCTCTCTCTATTCCGCTCTTCATTGTCTTCTTCATCCCCACTTGTCCCATCGCCTTCTGCTGCTTCATCGTCATCCTCTTCTTCGTCCTCGACATCTTTATCTCTGATTCCTGAAGACATCACTGCTCCTGTCATCGAAGACAGCACTCCTGAAGCAGCACCTCTAGAAACTGCGGCGCATATCTGCATTTCGATATCTGCGAGTCGAGTGTCCAGAGTCCATTGTTGTCGATCGAATTTGGCGCAGATGGTCGCGTTTTCTGCTTCAACCGTCCGAAGGCGGGCGCGCAGACGCCGAATTTCTGCTTCGAGTGCTTCGTGAGATCCGCTTAGGACAGGAGTCTCACCAGCTGATGGGGTACCAAGTAAAGCTGTGCTTGAGTCGCAATGACCTGATAAAAGACATATGTATTTATCCAATAGCACAAATAAGTTGAAAATATTTAAATAAATTCAGCTAAATTATATATTCAGTAATTTTATTGCGCAATCTGTTGTTCTAAGTGACAATCGTAGATTTTTCAATGTAATGTGATTTTTTTTTTGAAGTGCCAAACTTTTGCTTTTTTTGTAATTATTAATTTGAACACTGTATTATATATTCAATTAACATGATGGTTATAAATCATATATTGTTAGTGTGAAATATTTCAGGGTATTACCGTTCCAGGAAAGTACATTACAATGTCATGTGATTTTTTTTTTTTTTGAAGTGCCAGACTTTTTCTTTTTTTGTCACTATTAATTTCAACACTGTATGATATATTTAATTAATCTGATATTTATGAATCATATAGTGTTAGAGTGAAATTTTTCAGGGTAGTACCGTTCCAGGAAAGTACATCATTTACAATGAGTATTGAAGTACCATATTTTATTCAAAGTAATAAATTGTTTTGAACTTGAAAAACAAATCGCAAATTTGAGATGATACCTCTCAAATTATTACCTCTTTTAGAGGTAATAAAAATCGAGTTTTTATTTACCATGATTAAAAAATAAGAAAAATGAGAAATTAGTTATATTGATACCTCCGAAACAAAGAAAATCATTTATTTATTTATCATTATTTGATATTTGTTATTTATTTAACACGCCATGACAATATCAGAACAATTTTCACATGGCCCATGCTAACTTTTTATATAAGCTAATTAAAAATGTTTCTATATTAATGATATATGGTGCACTATGTAAAGATTAATTATAAAATGTGTATGAATGATGTACGTGTATACAAAGTCGACAAATAAACAATAAAAAAATATCTATAGAGTCACAAGAACTTAAAATGTTTAGTAAAAAACTACAAATGTATAATCAGTGATTAAAAAACTGGATATTTAGTACACATTTATTATGAAAGTTATTGTTTATAATATTGCCTCTCAAAATATACTAAAAGTATTATTAAAATGCTTTCTATAAAAAATAATAGTGAAATTTATTAAAAACGATTTAGTTTCAACTTTAGTTAGTCGGTTTTCGAAAAGGAGACTGGTTTCCAGGAGAAAAGCATAGAATTATAAACCCGGTTTTGTAATAGAAACTATTTAATATATGAATAACATTTAAAAAAATTAAGAATGACATATGTAGCCAAATGTACCAAATGTAGATGGATGAAAACATTGTTGCAATCGATAGTCAAAGGACTTTTCACTATTACATATTTACACCCTTGTATGTAAATATTATGCATAAACAACGTCTAACTATTTGTTTTTAAAGTGAATTAATCCTAATCGATTTTTTCTACTAAATTATATATAAAAATATAAAAAAGAGTGCACGTAAGGTTCACATGCGATTGAAGTAAAACTTACTTGCTACTGTACAAAGTAGCAAATTTAGGTTAAGTAAAAATAAATACATCATATAACAATATTGAATAATGTTTATTAGTAATATGGTAACACTCGTGATGCACACATTTATTAGTGTCAACCATTATACACATTTATATAATGATAACTTATAAATTATATAAGTATAATAGCATTAAAAATATGTATAATATTCAAAAACAATAATGTAATTAAAGTGGTACTTCAAATATGACGTGATCGGTTTGTCATTGTAATTAGTATTTATAAATAAACCTTCATTAGAGAAATGATGTAATTGCTGATTAATAAATTCAATCAAGATTTGTTCTACAATGTAACTTTAGAATGTTATTTAGCTATGCCGATTTCCTTGTTGATATTGGTACGCATGCAACGTTGATGCCGGTACGCATACAACGTCAGGTCTCTATTCATATACACGACGACTAATCACAATTGACTTGTATTGAAATGATTTCATCGAGAGCGAATGACTATTTCCGTTGAATTTGTACGGATTTACACCCTAGCCACGCCTAAAGAAGTTTTACTTGAAAAAAATGAAAGATAAAAATATTTTAAAGTCGGTTTTTGTATTAAGCCTAGTTTCAACATAATGACGAATAAGTATAACATATAAAGAGCGGCATCTTGATCATATTTTATTGAACAAAACTACATAAATTATGTACTTCCCCTGTTCAAAATTATCATATAATTCCTCTAACTCACCAGCTCGACCCGCGTGCGAATGACTTCGTCTAGACCGCGCTCTACTTGCAATTGCACTTTCTGAACTATGATCGCTCGGGCCTGGAGAGACAGGCCCCGGAGAAACCGCCCCGCCAGTGCGAACTGTCCTATGTTGTTGCATATGGTGGTCGCCAGTGGTCAGAAGTGGACTCATCGCCCGACTCGACATCGAATGCGCGCCCGCACCTGTCGGCACTCCGCTCACCGCAGCGCCCGTTGAGTAAGGGGTGTTCGCGTATACGGAACTGCTTTGGAAAGAAATTGTCGAATCTTTCTGTTTTTTTTTCGAATGCATTTGATGAATTGCATATTATTGTATGTAAAGTGTATTGTAACTTAACATATAGTAATGTAAGAATGTAATGTATAAGGGTAAGAAACTTATGTAGGGGAGACTGAGTACAGTTGTGCCAGGATAAGATAGCAATAGTCGTCATAACAGCTAAACTATACTGATTTTGAAATATGGTCCAAATGAAGAAATATGTAGTATCATTGTTTGAGCAAGTTCCGCTACTGCTGTTATTCAGTGCCTTACATTAACATGATCTGTAGCATTGATTTTAAAGAGTCAGAGGTGTTTTGAAATTAAAGAAACATTGAATATAAAAATGTAGAAAAAGATGTAGTAGGATTATTTAAACAAGTTCTACTATTGCTTTTATTGAGTGCCTTACATTAACATGATCTGTAGACATTGCTTTTAAAGAGTCGGAGGTGTTTTGAAATTAAAGAAACATTGAAAATAAAAATGTAGAAAGGAAAGATGTAGTATGATTATTTAATCAAGTTCTACTATTGCATTTATTGAGTGCCTTACGTTAACATGATCTGTAGCATTGATTTTAAAGAGTCAGAAGTGTTTTGAAATTAAAGAAACATTGAAAATAAAAATGTAGAAAGGAAAGATGTAGTATGATTATTTAATCAAGTTCTACTATTGCATTTATTGAGTGCCTTACATTAACATGATCTGTAGCATTGATTTTAAAGAGTCAGAAGTGTTTTGAAATTAAAGAAATATTGAAAATAAAAATGTAGAATGAAAGATGTAGTATGATTATTTAAACAAGTTCTTCTACTATTGCTTTTATTGAGTGCCTTACATTAACATGATCTGTAGCATTGATTTTAAAGAGTCAAAGGTGTTTTGAAATTAAAGAAACATTGAAAATAAAAATGTAGAAAAGAACGATTTAGTATGATTATTTAAACAAGTTCTACTATTGCTTTTATTGAGTGCCTTATATTAACATGATCTGTAGACATTGCTTTTAAAGAGTCGGAGATGTTTTGAAATTAAAGAAATGTTGAAAATGAAAACGCATGATTGAAAAAATTGATAGTTTCACATATCGAGCAATAGATATTATAATTTGAAGAATCCTTTGGAATTCTAGTACTTTTATATTTTATTCTGTACATCATTTATAATAATTGCAATACCTATACTTATATACCATAGAATTATAGAAGATATATGATAAATTATGAAGTTGGAAAAGTATAATACATATACATATATATATATATATATATATATATATATATATATTTATTTATTTATTTATTTATATAGATACATTATTATTAACTATTATATAAGTACCTATACAACGAATGTTGACTATATCCTGGTATTGAAGGCACCATCATATCTTCCAATGCTATTCTGCCTTTAGATTCAACAAGACCCGGAGTAGAATTACAACGTCCGATTTTTGTTGTCACTATAAAAATAAATTAAAATTGCTTATAATATTTAATCATATTTAATTATAATATTTTATAAGTCTATAAATTACTTCGATAATTTAATTGTATAATTATTTTCGATATAAACAAAAAAAACGCTGATACGTTGAATGTATGTGATTAAAATCTGAATTTATAGCGATAATAAATATGGATTGAAATTTAATTAAACGAACATAAAATAAAGAAATATTGTGAAATATTAAACACAATAAACATTATTATATAATGGCCGACCATAAATGACAGATGCTACATATTTATTAAAAAGTTAATCAATATTAATATATGCAAAAAAATAATAACACTGTAATCGTTAATACAAAGAACATAAAAAATTGCAAATATGTCATCAAATGAGAGAAAAAGCTTTATTGATTAACATGTGTATCAGTGTATGAAGACAATACAAAACATAATTATTTATCTATAAAAAACGGAACAGGAAAATGCATTTTGATATGAAATTGATGCCACTGTAAGAGTCATATTAAAATCAACATTAGATAACATAGTTTTATGAACATTAATATCATCTTTTTTAATTTACATTGCGACATTGGTTCATCATCATCATTATTTTACTATATATTGTAAATTGAGACGACTTGCAAGAGCAGAGGCAATATGAAGAATTTGAAAGCTCACGGAAAATTGGGTTTGTTGGAACTGGTGCAGGTATTTCATTATTTACAACTAATGATCACAAACAAACAAACAAAATTTAAAATTATTACTCTGAAACTTTTAGAAAAATATCAAAAGTAGAAACAAAGAATCAGAGCAACCACCGGTAAAACTTATTGAATTATGATTGAATGAGTAATAGTGGTAAAATAGAGCCTAATACACCATAAATAGAAGTTCCTGCTGCTTGAATTAAATCTTAGATAAAATTGGTTTTGTTCGAATTGATGCATATGCTAATATTTTATTAATAAAAATTAATAGTTACCAGCGTCAAAGAGTTAAGACTAGTATTAAATTTAAAACTATTTAATTAAATATATATGACAGAGTGACATTTCTGTATGAGCCAGATTTGTGACACAAAATATTTGAAAATGTTCTAAGGGATCGTTCAATAATTACGTAAGCAGATTTATTACAATTATTTACCTCCCCCAATCCCCCATGTCAGCAAAGTAAGCAAAGCTCTTACCCCCTACCCCCATGCTTACGTAAACATTTTGCAATTAATGTATTGTTTTTTTAAATATTGTAATTATTAGGTTACAATTATAATTTTAAAAATAAGAAAATAGATTTAGGATGTTGAGATTTTACTGATATGGTACAAATTAATTTATAATAACAAAATTATTATAATCTAATTAATTATTATAATATAAGTCGCCGCTTGCAATTCTTCTTCAATTCTCTTTTATACAATAATATCTAGTTCCTTGTCGGACTTTGCTTGTAATTTATAATTTCGCCACACTTCGTTAACTAATTAAATCATATGCATTATTTGCGGGAATCCCCGAAAATGCGTTTCGATTTCAAGCAAAGACAATGTGAGGTTGCCATTCGGTAAAAAAATATCATCTAGACTCCCCTGCCTCCCATGTCAACCAAAATAAGCAAATGAATAACCACCCCCCGTCCCCCTATAGTGCTTACGTAATACTTGAACGGCCCCTAATCAATAAAAATGTATTTGAAAATTAAAAAACTATAATAGCAAATCATAATTCTCAGTAATTTAACTCAAAATGATAAATACCGAAGCAAATGTCGACACACTGAATGTCGTAAGGCAAAACTCGCACACAAAGGTTTCTGGGTGTCTCCTATAGGCGACACTCGTACCCAAAAAGTCAATGATGAGTCCAAACAATTGTGAAAATATGCAGTAACAAAGATTCAAAACAATCTCAACACTAAGTTTGTTGAATGATGAATGATTGACTAGAAACCCTAATAATTTAACCAGCATTCACCGATATTGCTGGTGTATGGCGCGCCGCTTATATGATATTAGCGCAGCAGCAATTACGCGTTGAACCATTATCAGCCGGATTACATCGACCACAAGTTCTTTAATTGGTTCGATTGTAATCAGATATTTCAAACACCCACTATCCACCACAACAGATAATAACACACGGCAGTCAGTCGTGATTTTCAACACATCATATCAAAACCGCAGTCAATTCAACCAGAAGCCGCTCAGAACAACACATGTTATCGGAAAATTCTATTAATCGCGCCAATCTATTATTCGTGGATATGTTATATAACCACCGATAAAGCGTATTATCTTTTGTTGTGAATGTGGTTAAATGAAGTGGTGGAAGAGAAATTGATTTGTATTGGGGGAATGCCATGGTTTATAGAACAATATTTATATATCTATATATAAACTTTATCTGGTTATATATATTTCCTGGTGAAGACGACGCAGTTTAATTAGTAGACTGTATTTGATAAAACTAATACAAACAAACACGATTATATTCTAAATGTTTCACATGTAAGTACTGTAACCCTAACTTTTAATAACCCACTAGGTATTTATAATAATCTTTAGGTATTTGTAAGTGCGAACAATTAATACTTGGTACTCCATAGGATCTCCGGTTTATTTCAAAAGTAACTAGTCAAATCTCATGTACATCTTAATTCATATGCTCACTTTTAAATAAATTAAATTAGAATATTTAGTTATATCTTGTTTAATAACTAATTCACTTCTTACCCAAATTTATTCAATTTACATATATAATGCTTTATATTAAACCTTCTATATAAGTATTGATTATACAGTGCAATAGATTATTATTTTTGTCATATTCAAAATATTATGCATGTTGAAGCTTTTAATTTTATTTGCGTTGATAAGCTAATCGATAAATTTGTATATTTCACCAGTTATTAACCCGGTCAAAAATGATTAACTAGTGATGTATGGCATTGTGCCTTAAAGCAAATTGCTGAAACTTCCTGTACCAAAAAGTAATTTTGCATTATCGAAAATTTAATCAGTTTTTCATCTTGTAAAAGATCTCTTAAAAACTGAGTTACAGTTCTTGGCACTTTTTGCCCCGTATCTTAGAAACGACTGGACCTGCCTCTGCCAAAGACTTCTCCTTATCAATACGAATCGAGTGGTTTTTGAATTATTGAAATCTTGAAAATTTGTATCCGCACACACATTCACACATACATCCATTTTTACTAAGGTATGCTAAAATGTTCAGATAAAAAACGCAAAAATATATAAAAAAAATTAATTTTCGATTTTTTTGCGATTACTATAACTTACCCTACGAGAAGTTAATAAAATTGGGAAGCATGGCAGGAAGGTAAAAATTGGAGATTACATGCATTTTTCAATTTCAAATTAAAAAAAATTAAGAAAATTGATCCAATGCATGGGATAATATGTTTGAGGTTGGTCAACTTTCGATAAAATTCATTTTTTGTGTAACATTGAGCTTTTTCATAAGTTCAAAATAAATCAGTCGAAAACGTTCACTAATAGAAATCAAAATAAAATTTGAAAATTAAAAAAAAAAAAATAAGAAAATTGATCTAATACATGAGATAATAAGTTTACGGTTGAACAACTTTTGATAAAATACATTTTTTAATATAACATTAAGCTTTTCAAATTCATAAGTTCAAAACATTTCAATCGAAGTTCAGTCAAAAAGCTTCACTAACAGAAATCGAGATGAAAAATTATGTAATTAATATAATAATTCTTACGGAATGTGTTTGTGGTAAGAGAGTAGAAACTTAGGTTTCTTTGTGTTACAAATTGTTCAAAAAAATAAGAAAAAAATCCAGTGTGGTTAATCCTTACCACTTAGTTTCAATCAAAATATGCAAAAACCTGTCCGGGGGTAACCTGACAGTTTCCCAAATTTTCACTACGATTGGATGTATGGTTTATGAATGCATAGGATACAAACAGACATACGTTATTTAATTTAATATTACTTTGATATCAATCAAGTCATTACTGAAATCAAGTGTGGCATTAATTAGTTATTTGATATCTCTAGCACTTCTATCCAAGGACCAATTATAAATTTGGCGCGGTATTAATTAATTCAATGCAAACTCTGTGATAAATTGCTATGAATGGTATTTTGTTCAAGTTAGCCAACGAAATTTCAAAGCGTATAATCCCGTTGAGATTAATTCACTCTGCGTATGTTCTTATTGCTAACCAATTTACTACGGAGCTGCTTGCTCTATTTCTGTATATGTACAGACAAGTTTTAAGTCCTGATCATTTAATTTGAAAACTTCATATGCAATGCATGCAGTGTTAGAGCAAAACTTGGGTCGGAGTAATTTCGCCAATTCGTAGGGTGTAAGTTCAACATTCGTTCATTCGCGGAAACTTTACGCGCAGACATATATAAAATTATTTTATAAATAAATTAATTTTAGAATTACTTATATCCACAAGTCACTTAAGATTTCACATCATTATTCTTCAATATTGGCAGTAGTTCAAATATGTGCTATGAAAACAAACTCTTTTATATAAAACAATAATTATCCCAATCTGGACATACGGAATTGAGCTATGGGCGTGCGCAAGCAATTCAAATATAAAAAAAATACAAATAGCGCAATCGAAAATTATAAGATGCATTGTGAACGATATGATACGATACCCTACATAAAGACCTAAAAATAAAAACTATTAATGAAATATAAATATATTAAATGATAAAAGAAAGGAGCAAAAAATACCACGAAAAACTACCAGGTTACCCAAACATATTCAAAAGAATTAAGCGAGGAATATCCCACACGAAGATTAAAAAAAATTGGCCATACGATCTTAAATAAAATAAAACTATACAAATAAAAAAAATTCTTCAATGAAACTTCATATTAAAAATGAAAGATAAAATATATATCGCAGACTTATTGATCCAACCCAAACAATAAGGTACGTTTATAATAAAGATAAAACTAACATTATTAGATAATAGAACGAAATAACTAAATTATTTAAATTTCACTTCATCTATTATAGATGAATTCATTTACTTTTCATTCGATTACTCCTATCGCACTTATAGAATTTGCAAGTCTAAACTCTCCATTAAATTCTAATTTGCCAATCTAAAAATAATCGTCGCGATCGTCTCGCAATGAGAAAATCTTTTTCTAGAGCGTATTTATACATTTCGACGATCGATGCTTCGTCGACGTTCATGATGGGAATCTCTTTAAATATTCATATCACATTCGATTTTATATTCCTATTTAGAAATACGCCATACCGCATGAGAGTCGCATGCAAAAGTTTTTCAATCACAAGAGCGAACTTTCATATGTATTGCGATGCTGGCAATATTGTGTATATTGGTATTTTTGCAAATCACATACGGATATGGGAATGATTTTATGGCGGTTTACAATTTATTGCTCGTTTGCTGGAAATTGATAAAAAAATTTAATCTTAATTATAAAGAAGTCAGCGGTAGATGACCTCTTCAAAGTCCAGGCTTGGTTGGCAAAAACTCCAGAATTTGTATGTAAATTTATGAGAATTTTGAGTTTGCCGAGAAAAATTACCTCAAATAATTATAAAGTATAATAATAATAATTATAAAAGTTATAAATAATAATAATTATAAAAGTTAAATAATTATAAAAGTTACACCTTATTACAATTCAATGAGTTGCACCCTTTAGACTACGATCATATTCTATCACATTAAAATTTTCCTCTCAAAATATTAGCAATTTCAGAACAGGTATTTTGAAGTATGCAAATAAAGTAATCAGAGATATTCAACATATTTATTGATAAAAGCAATTGATTGAAACAAAAGTATCTAAAATGTCGAAGTGAGTTTGTGCAAATTCCATGGCCTAGTGATACGTGTTTTTCTAGACTTTTAAATATTGTATTTAATCATACGATAATATAGATTATTTTATATAGATTATTTTATAGTCTACGTCAATTTGGCTATTTATACTTTATCCATTTTTAACTTCCAATAAGATAAGTTATAGTCATCGCAAAAAAAAAAACGAAAATGAAAATTTGTATATGATTATTTTGGCATACCTTACAAACAATGGACTTTACTTGTATTGACAAAATGAACAACAGGTAAAATTTTTGTAAAGGCAGGCCAGCGTCTCCGGAGACCCAATGAAAAAAGTAAAAAATAATGTTATTTGCGATTGCTTAATAAATTTGTTCAAAATTTGCAAAAAAATCAAGAAAATCAAAGCATAAAATAAATAATTATCAATTTTTTCAAAAATTTCAACATTTCTCAAAAATCTAATTTTTTCAAAGTTTTGCAAAGTTGTTTTTTAATAATTTAGTTTTCGGTACGGGGAAGTTCCAGCAATTTGCCTTAAGGCACGATGCCATGCACCACTGGTTGGTTTGTTTTTTTGCCAAACTTGTTGTTCACCAGATTTTTTGAAACCAGATAATCTCTAGGCACACGCGATATAATAATCCACAACGACTTTAAAAATCCATAGAAAATTCAGGTACACATAAAACATCAAATTCATATCATAACTATACTTGAGTGCTTTTTAATGTGTAAATTTATTACTTCACGTTTTCCGTATTCATAAATTTCTCGTCAAAGTGCGTTCAAATGGGCATAGATAAAACTGGATCTATTGTATTATGCTTTCAGTGCCAACGAAAAATCAGCTCATTATATAACAACGTAATATCTTCTTGTAGGATAGATTTATTTTTCAGTCAAGAATAGATCAAATATGCGCCGGACATTGCAGTCTTCAGATATGCGCAACTGTAAAACATCTTATCCGCTCGTGAAAGCTCATTCACTAGCAATATTAAAATATTTACTTGTTCCTTGAAATAGGTATAACATTTCAGTCTGGGGTGATATAGTATTCAAAATCAGAAGCTAGTAATTGCAAAATTAAGATGGTCCAAAGTAGGTCATTTACTTTAATCAATTCAACAATTCAACAATTTACAAAATTCTTTTATGATGATATCCCGCCTGTTTTGTTGAGAGTAAATTTAAAATTTTGCCTTGTCTGTACATACAATTGTTCTTTTTTCTGTTACCTCTCAAAGAGTACAATATACAAATATTAAAAGCAAGAAGATCTCGGCTAAAGTGGGGTACTTATACGCATATCAAGTATTCAAGCTCATAAATTTTGGATTCGGGCGTTGTACACGGCTCAAATTAAAATAGCGGCAAAACGCGGTACGCTGCGCCGAGCAGGAGAAATCAGAATTTGCGCATTCGGGTACTAGAGACTCATTACTCTCTTCCTGTATTTGAATCCATTAAGGTACATAAAGTGTATTTTGGAATTATTATCAAGATGTAATATCCACAATTAATAGATTAATATCAAATAATTATTCAGAACGTTGAAGCATTTGCATTTAATAATAGTTTTCCGCAACAAGAAACCAATTGTTCAAAGTAAGAAACAATATTTACAAGTATAGGGAGAAGTCCCGTAACGCCGGACGGCACCAAGCACCGGACTCTCTATTTAACACGTATTATTTAAGCAAGTATAAATCTTTTCATTTCAAAATACAAGTAAAGGTGGCATGGGGGACACACAGGTACAGGATCATGCGCCAAACCTCGCCTGTGACGCACACGGCCACGGCGAGAACAACCCTTTTCTGTTTTAGGCGCAAAATCACGGCGTCACCTAAATATCATTGGAAGTAATTCTAGCATATTCATGCATTTACATTTGAGTGGTATGCAAAGATAAAAGTTGTATTGATCGTTATCCGTAAAATGGTAGAATATTATTAGATACTTCAACCAATTTTTGTAGGTGACACCAAATGAACGAAAATGTCCCTTAGCACCAGACACTAAGTCGTCCATTAGTGCCGGACAGAAAACATATTAATATTTCTTTCGAGAATTTACGTAATTTATTCCAATTATTTAATTTTGTTCTGTATGAGTGCTAACGGTCACTACATACCCAATTTTTCGTATTTCCTAGTCGAAGAATGAAAAGCTTATGGTGAAAGCACCAGCTGAGAGCATCGGTGTGGCCCAGCCAAAAGGGTGTATGAATAGTGACTTTTTTGCAATATCTAAGAATTTTCGTCAAAGATAGATGTGCAGACATTCCAGAGCGTGGAGATGGCTACATATGCGATCAACGCAGGTTATTTTGAAATGTCCGGTACTAGGTGGTACTGTTTAAAATCATATTTTCTGATACCAAAGTTTGATTGATAGTAATAATTATTTTTAGCAAAGATTGCGGCTTTGTTAATTTAGTTTAATTTCTAACTTTGTTATCTAACATAAATCATAATTCAATAAACATTTTGTAAAATATTTTTGACTTATTTATAAATGACCTTAGGTGTCCGCCACTAGGGGACTTCCACCTATATATGCTCAGAGATGAAAGAGGATAACGTTTTCAAGTACATTGGCGATCGTATTATAATATATGCTAAGTTTTTTTTATTCATTTATCATTTTATTCATTTATAATTACCTGTCTTATCTCCTTCGTATTTCAGCAATCGCTTTGAAGCTATTGCTTCAAGTCGTATCCTGGCCATAGGATATTCCTTAAGGACGTCCCACATGTCCTTTTTACTTAACACGAAGAGGTCACTGTAGCCCACAGATCGGACGCTTGCTGTCCTTCTATTTCCTAATCAAATAAAATAATAATAATGATGGATCTTAAAATTTGAAACAATAAATAAATAAATAAATGCATGCGACTGAATCTAAGCCCATCGTAATATACTACCTGTAGGTATTATAAAAATAGATAAATGTACAATATTGGTTAATTTGGAAAACATGGGCTTAGATTGGTAATAAAAAATCAAATGTTGATAGTTCTATATTATTAAATTATTATAAATAAACTAATAAAACTAAAAGCAATTTCGATGACATAATAATAATTTGACTTAGCTTGAAACAACAATTTTAGGTACTCAGTAACAATTTTATCACAGATGCTCCATTACATCTCAAAAAAATCTAATAAAATTTAAATAAATATCTATATGTTACTAAGTATAATTTTTGAGGTTTATGGTTAGAATTTGCAACTTTGCGAATTCTGATTTAGATTTAATATGATTATATTATCTGTTACATCAACATTTAATTTTGATATCGGTTAGCATTTGATTTTTAATCAAAATGAACAAGATTAAATATCAAATACTCTTCCTCAAGTTTATTAAAAATACAATATATTTCAAAAATATCAAATTTAGAAAATATAAAAATCATGCTAAATTCCAAAAGATTTCATAATATAAGGCAGATCAAACGGAGTGGTGTAATAATGGACTAAATTATCTTCTAATAACTAATTAGGTATTTGGCAATTAAGGACTGATTCCTGGTCAATATTGTACTCTAATTACGGGGTTTCTACTTTTAAATAAATCCAGCACTACACCATTTCAGCTTATCTAGCTAGATATAATAAACTGGGTTCAATCGATTCAAATACCAAATAGAAAATACAAAAGTAAATACTTTCAACCTACAGCTCGGGGTCACATGCGTCGTTTTCAATCAATCTGCTAAAATATCGAGGTATACGATATATAAATATTACGTGAATACCTATCAAAATAAGGTGATGGAAAATATTTTTTAATATATATTGAAGAAAAAATTAATAAGATAAAAAATGTGTATGAATAGAGAAGTGATATTTGGACTAACATACTCATAACAGATTCCTGAGTGACGTTTCATAAAATCGAAAATTCCTCAAAATGTAATTTGTCAGAAATGTAGATATTGAAAATATAAAATGCATTAAAAGTTTGCGGAATGTTGTGGATATTAGGTTTTTGGTATGGTGAAAAAATACAATTAAGATACATCTTATATAAGTTTCTATTAGTAGTCAAGGATTTTAGTACATAATAGTAAGGTGACCATATTTTTTGAGTCAAAACCGAGACGGTAATTTTTAGTTATGCTAATCCGGGACGGTGTAATAGTTTTTTTATATGAATAATTTTTTTTAAATCAAAATCGCGGACTTTCAGTAAGAATTTTACTATTTGATTATATGTAATACTTCTTAATCTATCATAGTATATCTTATTCGGAGGGGGTGGGGGTAGTATGGTAAAAAATGTATTATTATTTTAAAATAACAGAACGATTTAGAGATCCATATTTTTTTTTAATTACAATTACTGACTGAGGATTTCAGTCTTCAAACTTTTTATAAAATTTGTTTAATTTTATTCAGAATTATTTAAAAATAATTAACAGGCATTCCAGGTGATAAAAAAATTTATTTTCATAATTAGTGTTAATTTTCGTAAAATTGAAAATAAAAGTTCAAAATTATTAATGTGAGAAGCTATTTTAACCCGTCTTGGGAGTTTTGTATACGGCAATTTCCTCATTCATAACGTATTATTGTTTCATATAAAACATATATATATATATATATATATATATATATATATATATATATAAGCCTGCTATTTGTACGTACCATTTTCAGATATTTGATGGTTGTATTTTTATTATCAAGTAAGATCAAAGATTCAACTTTTATCATATACTTTTCGAAAACCCGGGACAATCCGGGACAAAAAATCTAAATCCGGGACAAATATTGTTATCACAAAAACTCGGAACACAAGGTGCAAATCCGGTATGGTCACCTTACATGTAAAGACCTTGAAATATTAATTGATTTATTTGTAGGCAACAAAATGGTTCATCTGAAGGTTGTGTATGGAATATATAAAGTTGTAAAATATAAATATGTATTCGACATAATAGTAGCAAAATAATAATGATTTTTTAATTTTTTTCCCAATCAGGAGTCTGTTATCGATTCGATGCAGTAATGATATATAAGAAATAGGAAGCGTTACAAAACAATTAAATAGACAGACGATAAACAAACGAATGTGTGTGTGTCTTGAAATTGAAATGTGTTGAGAGCAAAGGGGTCGTTTTTTGGGACTTACTTACCCATGATATCGGCCCGCGATACTCTGAGCGTGTGTACTAGAAACGATAACATGGATATATGATGAATCCTCTCAATTATCGTAACGTACGATTTCATTTAGTTAAATATGAATAAATTTAACATATCGCGACATAATGAACGAACGAACGATGTAAAAATAAAAACAAAAATATTCATATACAGTGCAAGTGATTGATATGATTCAGTTGAAACAAGCGGTAAATGATGCGGTTGCACACCAAACTATGAACACTTAGATCTTAAAAATGTCATAAAACTTGTATAAAACCAGCCGCAAAAATAAACAGATAAATAATATGCCAGAGTGCTCTCTTACGCCCGCGACCGTTTCTGTACGATGCCAAGGTACGCAACTGACATTTAAAAAAAAAATAAAGTTTTCAGAATACACAAACTCTATTCAAAAATTAAAGTTCAAGAATACAGACAGACACACATCTATGTATTAATAGAATGCGGAAAAGTGCGGCAAGGTGGCCGGTCGTAGGGAGATCGGACGGCGCATAAAAGAATCTAAAAAAGTTTTTACGTAATGTTCGTTCAATTGTCGTTAGATATTTACCAAGTTGTTTACCCAGTGCCCATGTTTAGGATGCTAATTTCGCCGAAATACGAGCCTGCTTTGAGCGTCGCCAGCACCGTCTTGCCGTTATCAGCCACCACTTGGAGTTTGCCCGATTCACTATGTACATCTCCTTGCCGACTTCACCTGCAGGCGACACACATATATCAAATATTTGTGCATTGCCCTCCTATTTAGTTCTGAATTATGCACATACGGAACACACACACATAGACACACGTATATATTGGGCCAATTTTGCCGTGAAATAGACCAATGTTATGCCAAGATTGTGTTGTACTGCTTTTTTTCATATAAAATGGTACTAAAAACTGCCAAAATACTATATGATTTCTATGTAGTCAGGCATTTGATATATAAAAATTAACCCAGAATTATGCGTACACACATGGATATACATATAAATTGGGCCAACTCTCCATGAAATAGACCAATGTAATGCCAAAGCTGTGTTGTGCTGCTTGTTTCATATAAAATGGTACCAAAAGCTCGTTTCATATGAAAATTATCCTAGAAAACGCACAACGTCAAAATAAAATCTTATTATAAGTTCATCTTCACGATGCATATTTATAACACATGCGAGAAGTTAGATTTTATGTACAAAATGACTGATCGCAGAGCAAATACATAGCATTTTGACAGTTTTTAGTACTATTTTATATGAAAATCAGCAATACAACATTGTCAATATTGGTTAGAACTGACCCATATATACATATATGTGGGTAATAAACAATAATCAAAAATGCTTGAAAATTCAACAAAAAATAAGTCTTTACTCCTCTGAGTACTGTTTCAATATTTTTTTAGTTCAGAAGGTTTAAAAACATATTATGGAAAATTTTGAATAGTTATTATTAATTATAGTAAATTTGGCAAGAATCTCGGAATTTGAGATACCCAGCTATAAGTCTGTGTATATTGACACCCTAAAGTTGTCTCAAAACCTACATATGGTAGAGTGTCATTACCAGTTGGGTATCTCGAATTCCAAGGTAAACTTACTATAATGACTAAACTATTATAATTTTTACTAAATGTCTCCTTTTTCCTCAACATTCTTTATTTATTTAAACAAAAACATTATTTTATACAAAGTTTCGTGCATATGGTACGTCCTGTTTTTAATGACACTAAATAATAATCAAAAATGCTCGAAAATTCAACAAAAAATAAGTCTTTACTCCTCTGAGTACTGCTTCAATATTAGTTAAGCTCAGAAGGTTTAAAAACATACTATATATCATATAAATGAAAGCATCACAATGTCTTAGTAATAATTAAATATACGGAAGTAGTATTATATAAAAATCGATTATTGTTATATTGTGCCCTTGTTCAATTCTACAGTAGGCTCCTGATTTTGCTATTTTTATCCAAAAATTTGAAATTTCAATTAATTGAAAACATTTTGGTTCGTCTACTTTGAAGCAGTTTTCAAGCTGTAATTAAAATGTGGGCTTCCAGTAGCCAAGTAGTTACAGCCACGGGCAGGCTGATGTCAAGCAGTAGCGACATAAAATTTTATTTGTAAGTATAGATGACAATATATTTACAGTAAAAATAGCTTTTCCCCAAATTGTTGCACCAATAAAAACTTCATCATTATTATAGAAAAGTTGTAATAACAAATTCATCACATAGAGATAGAAGATTGTTTGAGTTGCCATAATTAAAACATGTCATTAAAAAATCAGCGAAGTCACACAAGACTTGTTATGTTCTGTTTTTTTATATATGATAATAAAATAAAATTTAGAAAAAATTGTCTATTGTAAATAACCAACGCAAGATACATTTTTTATGTTTGCACTAGTTACTATTAGTTCGCTGTTGCTGAAAAGGGATAAATTATATTTGCATGATATCTTTCTTATATATTTATATAGTAACAATCTGTGCTTTGCCCAAGGGTAGGTCTGCGGGTAGTTTTAAACTCCAACTCGGATCATGAAAGCCTAATGCAAAATATTTTCAATTGAAAACATATTTTATATACATATGAAAACTATGTGATAAGTTGATCAGAACAATGGCGGATTTATATTTCAATCGATTACATAAATTTTTTGTAATATTGATAATATTTAAAGATTCGTATATCTACACTAATATTTCTAACTTCCTTTACCTTTCCTGCAGATAAAGTCTCCTGGTGAGAACAGCACAGGCCTCAGTCTGAGCACGAGCTCGCAGAGAAATCCAGCTTCCGTGTTTTGGAATATTTCGACCCGTTTCAGCGTGGTCCAGATGAACGTTGATAGCAATTTCTGCTTTCAATTTATCCGGCAGACAGCTGACAGCTCGTTCTTCGTCCGAACACTTTTGCGTCAACCATAGATAATCGAACCATTTTATCACCTGAATTGCAGCTTCTGAGGAACCTCTGATGCGCATGTAGGTCTTCACACCGTCCAGTTTTGCTAGAAAGAGGAAAAAAATATATTTAGATTAGGGATTGAAAAACCAGGAACGACAGAAAATATAAGAATTTAATTATTATGCAGAAAATTTCTAGATCATAGATTTTGTCGATTTATTTTTTTTCATAGCAAACTATACAAATTACATTCAGCTATATTTTATTAGAGGTATATATTATTTGACTGCGTGAGAAGGATCGCTTTCCTGCGATGGCACCTTCTTAGATGTTATGTGATATTTTGTAGTGAATCATTGCAGATTCATTTTTTGAGACGCTTTGGTGGTAAAGGCTTGAGCAGATCACACGCTAATTCGTGTGGATGACGACTTATACGAGCTTAGTATCTGGAGCAGTAAAGACTAATTTCTTTTATATAGTTCAAATTCTGAGATCTTGATGTATCAACCAATTGAGAACGTATTTTGGAGTGGTTCACGATTTCTTTCAAAATTTTATTTTGGAACCTTTGAAGAATAGTTATGTTCGATTTACTGGCCGCACCCCATAGTTGTAGGCCGTAGAACCATATTGGTTTAATAATTGTCTTGTATATTAGAAGTTCATTTTCTATTGTGACTTGTGATTTCGAGCCCATTAACCAATTAAGTTGCCTACGTGTTAATTCAAGCTGCTGGCGCTTCTTTAGAATATGTTCATGCCAGGTTAGTCTTCTATCTAAATGTATTCCAGATATTTAACTACATTGGATACAGGAACCAAATCACAATTCAGCAGGGGCATGAACCTTGTCGTAAGGTAAAAGTAACATGAACTGATTTAGAGTCTTAATTTCCATTTTTCCAGTTTGAAACCCAGTTTGGCCTTTAGATTAATTTTTATGTCGCACACCCAATCCAGACAACTCTTCTGTGAACCTGTGTTATCATTGCGAATATTCATTTACAAATGTTAGGTATTAAAAATAAATTACTTCTTTAATTCAGAGATGGTCCATTAATCATGTGAAATTTTTGGAGGAAGGAGGGGTTGACAAAAAATCACAAAATATCACGTGGGAAAGGTAGGGGTATTTATTTTTTAATTATTTTCACGTTATTATTTTTTACCTGATTTATTTTTTAAATTCCAAATTTTCACATTTTTTTTATAACAACATTTTTTACTTTTTTTTCTCATACTAAAAAACACATAATGCGGTGGAGAAAGGATTAATTAATATTACAACGTATCACCAAGGGGAGGGAGCATCCGAAATCCTATAAAAATCGATCACGTGATAACGGACGCCCCCTCAGGAGACAAACCGGGAGAGCAAAAATTGTATGTCGAGTAGAAATATTTTCATATATTATTATGACCATCAATTATTATTTCCAAAATATAAAACAATTTCAATTTAAAGATATGAATACATAAAATGGAGTCAGAATCAATAACTTCATATATGCAATTGCTGGATATAATCCTGCAATGTCAGAAATATTTTATAAACACGGAAAAATGCATGAAAGCAGAGAAAATTGCACCGCCATTGTGATTTATACCGTTTGAATAGATTGAAAAATTTGTAATCAATTCAGTTTCAATCGCAATCCGGTTATTTCCAATCATTTATGCAGAAGGTAAGAATTCTTGAAGCGAATACAAGATTGCCTATTTATCGAACCAGATCTAGCGGCAACGTGATAAATTGGATTTGTGGGGACCGAGCAAATTTACAACGGCGCTCGATAATAAATTTATTTGATTAGTGTAACAAACGTATTTTATGAAACTGAAATCATTTTAAATTCAAATATTTCAAAAACATTCAAAAGGATAAAAATTAGACGATAGTATCGTGTTTACACAAAGAGAAATCGCGGCAACGAAACGGAGAGAAGACTTTTTATTTATCTTCACGATTTGAAAAGTTTATTAATTTGAAAAATATATAAATGTAAAATATGAATTTACATCTTCTTATATAAAAAATGGAACGCAAAATGGTGTTGGTAAGCGCATAACTCAACAACGCCTGGACCAATTTGGCCAATTATATTTTTAAAATATTCGTTGAAGTCCAGGGATGGTTCTTACGGCAAGAAAAAATCGAATAATTTTCGGAAAATCCCTAAAAACGGCTCTTTTCTTTTTCTCATACATACATTTACAATATATGTGGGAATCAAGTAGGCAACGGAATTTGTAGAAAAAACAATTATTCATGTCATGACATTTTGTGTAGTTTTTGATAATCTAATTTTTAATATATTTTTATAAACATAGAAATATTTTTCTATTAATTAACGAGCTATATTGGCAGCCAAAACATTGATGTAAAAGAATTAAATTTTTAAATTCAAGAATTGCAGGCGAATCGATGATATATAGAGCAGTTGATTGGCAACTAACCTAAGACGATGTAGTTAACTATCCACCGGAATTTTTAAACTCGATGGATTTACCAGGATCATCTCACAAATCTTCAATTAAAACGCGCCTTTGCAACCGCACAAATTTAGCGATAAAAAAACTACTAAACAACGTGATGGAAGCAACTATATTGATTGGAAAGTATAAAGGAAAAGATGTTTTCATACCGTGCATCCCAAAGATTCCGACTGATGTGTCATTTGAGTTAAACGACTATAGTTTCCAGTGCGTTTATGGTATCATTAAGTGTTTGTGGTATTAATTTGGAAAACTCATGTTTTTCACATGTTCAATTGTATGTTGCCTGTTCCCGTATTGGAAAAGATTTGTTTGTCTATGCGCGAAGTAATCAAACAAAAAACATCGTTTATCACAAAGCACTACACTAAAAATAGAACTGATTTTGAATTATGATTTACATGATTAAAATTACTTACTTTAATGCTTATAGTGTTTTCATTCAATTATTTTTAATTTACACCGAATTATTACCAGGGTGACCGTTCTGTTCAGGATAATTTTTTGAAAAGAATATAAAAAGGTAGGAACCAAACACCGCCACATCACAAATTTTTTTGACGGGACGAAGTCTGTCGGGTCGCTAGTATGTATATAAAATATATCAGTTATTGTTTGTCATATTTTATACATCACTTTGAAAATTATTATGCAAAGTTAATATATAACAACATTAATCACTTATGAGACAAAACTGCGGTTGCACATTATAAAGCTAACGCAAATACAGTATAGAATGAAAGAAGTATAGCTTTGTAAAATTATTATTAATTACAAATTATGATATAGAAAATGATAACGCCATTCATACACAAACAAATGAACTAAATTCCGCGGTTTCGATGTGAATAATCCGCGGTCTTCTGTCATTAACGCTCCCACAGCTACAATCAATACACATTACACTATACATT
>NW_020537646.1:15717128-15732344 GCF_003426905.1 Ctenocephalides felis | reverse complement strand
TCACCTATCATATAATTCCTCTAACTCACCAGCTCGACCCGCGTGCGAATGACTTCGTCTAGACCGCGCTCTACTTGCAATTGCACCTTCTGAACTATGATCGCTCGGACCTGGAGAGACAGGCCCAGGAGAAACCGCCCCGCCAGTACGAACTGTCCTATGCTGTTGCATATGGTGGTCGCCAGTGGTCAGAAGTGGACTCATCGCCCGACTCGACATCGAATGTGCGCCCGCTCCTGTCGGCACTCCGCTCACCGCAGCGCCCGTTGAGTAAGGGGTGTTCGCGTACACGGAACTGCTTTGGAAGAAAATTGTCAAACCTTTTTCGCATGTTTTTGATATATTGCATATTATTGTATGTCAACAGTATTATAGCTTAACATTCAGAAATAGAAGGAATGTAATATCTAAGGGTAAGAAACTTATTATGCAGGGAGACTGGGTACGATTGTACAGGGTACGATAGTAATAGTCGTCATAATAGCTCAACTATACTGATTTTGAAATATGGTCCAAATGAAGAAAGATGTAGTATAATTTTTTGAACAAGTTCCCAGATTTTGTGACACTACTAAGTTTTGTCGGTTTTCAAAAACCGGTTTTGAAAACCGTTTTTTGGCGAAAATTATGGAATTCGAAATCCGATTTTTTAGTGAAAAAAGTCGGTTTTCACTGTATAAATGGAAAATGGCAAATACATATAGCCAAATATAAAAGATAGATGACAGCGTTTTGATTCATGAATTCATATGAGTTCAATAGCATTTGATATCTTATCAGTCTGCAATGGTTCCCAGAAAGGTTTTGTATATTTAATTTAGATTTTTATACCAGTATATATATATTAATTTAAATCATTGTGACTTCTTCTTGAAGAAGTAACTTTCTCTACTCAAACTTAAAAAAAAAGTTTTAAACGCTAAAAGTCACAAATTAAAGAACAAAAAACTAAGATTATATCAGGCTTTAAAAACAATTAAGCATAATTTGGTCGCAAGTATGAGAGTATTTTCTATTTCAGAAAATTTTGGGAGTGATCAAAGGACATGTCTAAGTAGCAATTCGATACACGTTCTCAGTTTTTTGAAATCATATTTTATTAAACAAAAAACAATTAAAATGTTTAAAATTAATTAATTAAAATTGTTCGGAACAGACAATACCCGAGTTTAGCTTAATTGCCTTTAAAACTAAAATATATATTAACAAGTATTTATTAACATGTATCTAATATTTTTTTTTTATTTTTTTAATTTAATGCATTTTTTATTTAAAAATGTATTATTTTTATTTATTCGAAAACTTTCCTTTCACTATCATAAAAATATTTTCATTCTTATATGTGAAAATGATGCATGAATAACGAATAATTATTATTTAAAAAGTTATTTAATTAAGATAAACTATTATTTTTAGTTCTACTAATTAAAATTAAAATAATTTTGTTTACTATCTATAAAATTAAACAATAAATAAATTCAGTCAAATACTGCTCTAAATTACATTAAATTTGCGGATAAATTACAGAATATTCGAGAAAAAATTGATTTTCTATATAAAATTCGAAAACCGGTTTTTTAGTAAAATTAAAATGTGAAAACCGGTTTTCTGAAATGTCGGTTTTTGTATAAACCCTAGTAGGAATGTATATCTAAGGGTAAGAAACTTATGTAGGGGAGACTGGGTACAGTTGTGCCAGGGTAAGATAGCAATAGTCGTCATAACAGCTAAACTATACTGATTGTGAAATATGGTCCAGATGAATAAAGACGTAGTATGATTGTTTGAACAAGTTCCACTATTGCTTTTATTGAGTGCCTTACATTAACATGATCTGTAGACAGCATTGCTTTTAAAGAGTCAGAGGTGTTTTGAAATTAAAGAAACATTGCAAATGAAAAGGCTTTGATTGAAAAAATTGGAAGTTACACATATCGAATAATAGAGATTATTATAATTTGAAGAATTCTTTGAAATTCTGGTACATTTATATTTTGTTCTGTACAATGCCTATACTTATATACTAATGAATTATAGAAGATACATGATAAATTATAAAGTATATAAAATATGATATATATATATATATATATATATTACTATTAACAATTATATAAATACCTATACAAAGAATGTTGACTATATCCTGGTATTGAAGGCACCATCATATCTTCCAATGCTATTCTGCCTTTAGATTCAACAAGACCCGGAGTAGAATTACAACGTCCGATTTTTGTTGTCACTACAGAAATAAATTAAAATTACTTAAAATATTTAATTAAATTTAATTATAATATTTTTATAATTCTATAAATTACTTCGATAATTTAATTGCAAAATTATTCTCGATATAAACAAAAAAACCTTGATACGATGAATGTATGTGATTAAAATCGTCATTTATAGCGATAATAAATATGGATTAAAATTTAATTAAACGCACATAATATAAAGAAATATTGTGAAATATTAAATACAATAAACATTATTATATAATGTCCGACCATAAATGACAGATACTACGTATTTATTAAAAAGTTAATCAATATTAATATATGCAAAAAAATAATAACACTGTAATCGTTAATACAAAGAACATAAAAATTGCAAATATGTCATCAAATGAGAGAAAAAGCTTTATTGATCAATATGCGCATGAGTGCATGAAGACAATACTAAATGTAGATATTTATGCATAAAAAACTGAACTGGAAAACTGCATTCTGATATGAAATTGATGCCACTGTAAGAGTCATATTAAAATCAACATTAGATAACATAGTTTTATGAACATTAATATCATCTTTCTTAATTTACATTGCGACATTGCTTCATCATCATCATTATTTTACTATATATTGTAAATTGAGACGACTTGCAAGAGCAGAGGCAATATGAAGAATTTGAAAGCTCACGGAAAATTGGGTTTGTTGGAACTGGTGCATGTATTTAATTTTTTACAACTAATGGTAACAAACGTCAAAGATGTGAAATTATTACTATAACACTTTTAAAAAAATCTTAATAATAATGACTATAATTAACCAAACAAATAAAAAATAATTAGAAGGAGAAACAAAGATTCAGAGCAATCACACCAATAGAACTTATTGAATTATGAATGAATGAGTAATAGTATTAAAATAAAGCCTAATACAGCATGAATAGAATTTCCTGCTACTTGAATTAAATCTTAAGATAACATTAGGTTCGTTCGAATTGGTACATATACTAGTATTTCATTATCTAAAACTAATAGTTACCAGCGTCAGAGAGTTAAAACTAATATTAAATTTAAAACTATTTAATTAATATTTATAATAAAGTGACATTGCTGTACGAGCCAGATATGTGACACAAAATATTTGAAAATGTTCTAATCAATAAACATGTATTTGAAAATTAAAAACTATAATAGCAAATCATAATTCTCGATAATTTAACTCAAAATGATAAATATTGAAGCAAAAGTAGACACACTGAATCTATTGTAAGAGGCAAAACTCGTACACAAAAGTGTCGCCTATAGGCGACGCTCGTACCCAAAAAGTCAATGATGAGTCCAAACAAATGTGAAAATATGCAGTAACAAAGATTCAGAACAATCTCAACACTAAGTTTGTTGATTGATGAATGATTGACTAGAAACCTTAATAATTAACTTCCCGTAGGGTAAGTTATAGTAATCGCAAAAAAATCGAAAATGAAAATTTTTATATATCTTTACGTTTCAGAGGTTTCTAAACATTTTGGCATACCTTAGAAAAAATGGATGTATGTGTGTGTGTGTGTGTGTGTGTGTGTGTGTGTGCGCGTGTGTGTATGCATGTGCGGATACAAATTTTCGTCGACGATTTCGGGAACACGGATCAACCGATTTGAATAATTCAAAAAGCATTCGATTCGTATTGATAAGGAGACGTGCTGATTAGTTTTTGGCGAAGGCAGGTCTAGCCGTTTTGGAGATACGGGGCAAAAAGTGCCGGAAACGGTAACTCAGTTTTTAAGAGAACGGAGCGTCCGATTTTAATAATTCAAAAAACATTTTACTTGTATTGACAAGATAAAGAATTGATCAAATTTTCATAAAGGCAAAGGTCTAGCGGTTTCGGAGATCTAACAAAAAAAGTAAAAAAAAATGCCATTTGGCGGTCAAAAATGATCATTAGACATATGCACATCAAATTTTCAGATATTTTACAGAGATTTTAATAATAAGTATAAATTTTGTTTATTTTCCTATGGGTTCCGTATCAATGTTTACCCGTTAGACAGCGACGCCGCGCTTACGCGCTTTATATTTTGTCTCTATGCAGTTAAAGCAGTGCGATTGCTTTGAAAAACAAGTTCAGATCTTCCAAAATATGTCAAAATAAAGAAAACATTTTTAAAAAAAAAAAAAAAAAAATAAAAAAAAAATTTTTTTTTCAAAAAAAAAGTAATTTTTTGTCCAATTTATAGTTTGTCAAAAATCTTATTTTTTCGAAGTAAATTTTTTTCAAAAATGTTAATCGTTTTGAAAAAAAAATAATAATTTTTGGTACGGTAAGTTCCAGCAATTTGCCTTAAGGCACGATGCCCTAATTGCCTTAAGACAGAATTCCACTTACAGCTAGTTTAACCAGCATTCACCGACATTGCTGCTGTATGGAGCGCAGCTTATATGATATTAGCGCAGCAGCAATTACGCGTTGGACCATTATCAGCCGGATTACATCGACCACAAGTTCTTTAATTGGTTCGATTGTAATCAGATATTTCAACACCCACTATCCACCACAACAGATAATAACACACGGCAGTCAGTCGTGATTTTCAACACATCATATCAAAACCGCAGTCAATTCAACCAGAAGCCGCGCAGAACAACACATGTTATCGGAAAA
This sequence comes from Ctenocephalides felis, assembly GCF_003426905.1. Lineage (NCBI taxonomy): Eukaryota > Metazoa > Arthropoda > Insecta > Siphonaptera > Pulicidae > Ctenocephalides > Ctenocephalides felis. The sequence goes on along the minus strand of NW_020537646.1, from coordinate 15,727,458 downwards.
TTCTATTAATCGCGCCAATCTATTATTCGTGGATATGTTATATAACCACCGATAAAGCGTATTATCTTTAGTTGTGCCTGTGGTTAAATAAAGTGGTAATGTGTTGGAAGAGAAATTGAATTGTATTGGGGAAATGTCATGGTTTATAGAACAATATTTATATATTTATTTACATATTAACTTTATCTAGTTATAAATGGCAAATGCTAGTTTATTTAGTAGTTAGTTAGACCACGTAGTTTATTTAGTAGACTGTAATTGATAAAACTAATTCAAACAAACACTATTATATTCTAAAAGTTTCACATGTAAGTATTTTAACCATTTTTAATAACCCACTGGGTATTTATAGGGATCTTCAGTTATTTGTAAGGGCGAACAATTAATGCTTGATACTCCATAGGATCTCCGGTTGATTTTAAAAGACTAATCAAATCTTATATGACTCTTATGTGACTAATCAAATCTTATATTTTAATTCATATGCTTTTTTTAGTGAAATTTAATTACAACCTTAGATATATATTATTCAATAACTAATTTACTCATTACCCAAATGTATGCAATTCACATATGTAATGCTTTTATATTAAACCTTCTATAAGCATTGATTATACAGTTCAATAGATAATTATGTTTGTCATATTCAGAAATTAAGCATGCTGAAACTTTTAATTTATTTCTAGTTGATAAGTTAATCGATAAATTTGTTTATTTGACCAGTTATTAACCAGGTTAAAAACGATTAACTAGTGGTGTATGGCATCGTGCCTTAAAGCAAATTGCTGAAACTTCCCGTACCAAAAAGTAATTTTGCCTTATCGAAAATTTAATCAGTTTTCCATCTTGTAAAAAGTTCTCTTAAAAACTGAGTTACAGTTTTTGGCATTTTTTGCCCCGTATCTTCGAAACGACTAGACCTGCCTCTGCCAAAAACACTTCTCCTTATTAATACGAATCAAGTTGTTTTGAATTATTGAAATCGGCTGATCCCTGTTCTCGAAATCTTCGATGAAAATTTGTATCCGCACACACACACGCATACACACATATATCCATTTTTTCTAAGGTATGCTAAAATGTTCAGAAACCTCTGAAACGCAAAAAAATATACTGATTTTTATTTTCGATTTTTTTGCGATTACTATAACTTACCCTAAGAGAAGTTAATAAAATTGGGAAGTATGACAGGAAGGTAAAAATTGGAGATTACATGCATTTTTCAATATCGAATTTGAAAAAAAAAGAAAATTGATCCAATACATGAGATAACAAGTTTACGGTTGGACAACTTTTGATGAAATTCATTTTTCTGTGTAACATTGAGCTTTTTCATAAGTTCAAAATAAATCAGTCGAAAACGTTCACTAATAGAAATCCAAATAAAATTTGAAAATTAAAAAAAAAAAATAAGAAAATTGATCTAATACATGCCATAATAAGTTTACGATCGCACAACTTTTGATGAAATTCATTTTTCTCATGTAATATTGAGCTTTTCAAATTCATAAGTTCAAAATATCTCAATCCAAATTCAGTCAAAAACGTTGACTAACAGAAATCAAAATAAAATTTGTAACTTTAAAAATAATTAGTAAAATTGATCCAATACATGAGATAATAAGTTTTAAGATTGGACAACTTTTGATGGTATTCATTTTTTGTGTAACATTGAACTTTTTCATAAGTTCAATATAATTCAATCGAAATTCAGTCAACAGCGTTCACTAACAAAAATCGAGATAATAAATGATGTAATTATTATAATAGTTCTTACAAAATGTGTTTGTGGTAAGAGGGTGAAAATTTAGGGTTCTTTGTGCTTTTATATACGTATTATGAAGAAATGAAAATTGGCTCAAAAAATAAAAAATAAATTCGGGGTTTTCAACTCTTACTACTTGCTTTCAATGCATAAACCTAGGTCCCCACATTTTTACTACGATTGGTTGTGTAGTTTATGAATGCTTAGGATATACACAGACATACCTTCATTTATATATATATATATATATATATATATATATATATATATATATATATATATTTAATTTACTATTACTTTGGTACCAATCAAGTTATTACTGAAATCAAGTGTGACATTAATTAGTTATTTGATATCTCTAGCACTTCTATCCAAGGACCAATTATAAATTTGGCGCGGTATTAATTAATTCAATGCAAACTCTGTGATGAATTGCTATGAATGGCATTTTGTTCAAGTTAGCCAACGAAATTTCAAAGCGTATAATCCCGTTGAGATTAATTCACTCTGCGTATGTTCTTATTGCTAACCAATTTACTACGGAGCTGCTTGCTCTATTTCTGTATATGTACAGACAAGTTTTAAGTCCTGATCATTTAATTTGAAAACTTCATATGCAATGCATGCAGTGTTAGAGCAAAACTTGGGTCGGAGTAATTTCGCCAATTCGTAGGGTGTAAGTTCAACATTCGTTCATTCGCGGAAACTTTACGCGTAGACATATAAACGTAGATATATAAAATTAATTTATAAATAAATTAATTTTAGAATTACTTATATCCACAAGTCACTTAAGATTTCACATCATTATTCTTCAATATTGGCAGGAGTTCAAATATGTGCTATGAAAACAAACTCTTTTATATAAAACAATAATTATCCCAATCTGGACATACGGAATTGAGCTATGGGCGTGCGCAAGCAATTCAAATATAAAAAAAATACAAATAGCGCAATCGAAAATTTTAAGATGCATTGTGAACGATACGATACGATACCCTACATAAAGACCTAAAAATAAAAACTATTAATGAAATATAAATATATTAAATGATAAAAGAAAGGAGCAAAAAATACCACGAAAAACTACCAGGTTACCCAAACATATTCAAAAGAATTAAGCGAGGAATATCCCACACGAAGATTAAAAAAAAATGGCCATACGATCTTAAATAAAATAAAACTATACAAATAAAAAAAAATTCTTCAATGAAACTTCATATTAAAAATGAAAGATAAAATATACATGTATATCGCAGACTTATTGATCCAACCCAAACAATAAGGTACGTTTATAATAAAGATAAAACTAACATTATTAGATTATAGAACAAAATAACTAAATTATTTAAATTTCACTTCATCTATTATAGATGAATTCATTTACTTTTTATTCGATTACTCCTATCGCACTTATAGAATTTGCAAGTCTAAACTCTCCATTAAATTCTAATTTGCCAATCTAAAAATAATCGTCGCGATCGTCTCGCAATGAGAAAATCTTTTTCTAGAGCGTATTTATACATTTCGACGATCGATGCTTCGTCGACGTTCATGATGGGAATCTCTTTAAATATTCATATCACATTCGATTTTATATTCCTATTTAGAAATACGCCATACCGCATGAGAGTCGCATGCAAAAGTTTTTCAATCACAAGAGCGAACTTTCATATGTATTGCGATGCTGGCAATATTGTGTATATTGGTATTTTTGCAAATCACATACGGATATGGGAATGATTTTATGGCGGTTTACAATTTATTGCTCGTTTGCTGGAAATTGATAAAAAAAATTAATCTTAATTATAAAAAAGTCAGCGGTAGATGACCTCTTCAAAGTCCAGGCTTGGTTGGCAAAAACTCCAGAATTTGTATGTAAATTTATGAGAATTTTGAGTTTGCCGAGAAAAATTACCTCAAATAATTATAAAGTATAATAATAATAATTATAAAAGTTACACCTTATTACAATTCAATGAGTTGCACCCTTTAGACTACGATCATATTCTATCACATTAAAATTTTCCTCTCAAAATATTAGCAATTTCAGAACAGGTATTTTGAAGTATGCAAATAAAGTAATCAGAGATATTCAATATATTTATTGATAAAAGCAATTGATTGAAACAAAAGTATCTGAAATGTCGAAGTGAGTTTGTGCAAATTCCATGGCCTAGTGATACGTGTTTTTCTAGACTTTTAAATATTGTATTTAATCATACGATAATATAGATTATTTTATATAGATTATTTTATAGTCTACGTCAGTTTAGCTATTTATACTTTATCCATTTTTAACTTCCCATAGGATAAGTTATATTCATCGCAAAAAAAAACGAAAATGAAAATTTATATATGATTATTTTGGCATACCTTACAAACAATGGACTTTACTTGTATTGACAAAATGAACAACAGGTAAAATTTTTGTAAAGGCAGGCCAGCGTCTCCGGAGACCCAATAAAAAAAGTAAAAAATAATGTTATTTGCGATTGCTTAATAAATTTGTTCAAAATTTGCAAAAAAATCAAGAAAATCAAAGCATAAAAAAATAATTTTTCAATTTTTTTCAAAAATTTCAACATTTCTCAAAAATCTAATTTTTTCAAAGTTTTGCAAAGTTGTTTTTTAATAATTTAGTTTTCGGTACGGGGAAGTTCCAGCCATTTGCCTTAAGGCACGATGCCATGCACCACTGGTTGATTTGTTTTTTTGCCAAACTTGTTATTCACCAGATTTTTTGAAACCAGATAATCTCTCGGCACGCGCGATATAATAATCCACAACGACTTTAAAAATCCATAGAAAATTCAGGTACACATAAAACATCAAATTCATATCATAACTATACTTGAGTGCTTTTTAATGTGTAAATTTATTACTTCACGTTTTCCGTATTCATAAATTTCTCGTCAAAGTGCGTTCAAATGGGCATAGATAAAACTGGATCTATTGTATTATGCTTTCAGTGCCAACGAAAATAGCTCAGCTTCTGAATTATATAACAACGTAATATCTTCTTGTAGGATAGATTTATTTTTCAGTCAAGAATAGATCAAATATGCGCCGGACATTGCAGTCTTCAGATATGCGCAACTGTAAAACATCTTATCCGCTCGTGAAAGCTCATTCACTAGCAATTATTAAAATATTTACTTGTTCCTTGAAATAGGTATAACATTTCAGTCTGGGGTGATATAGTATTCAAAATCAGAAGCTAGTAATTGCAAAATTAAGATGGTCCAAAGTAGGTCATTTACTTTAATCAGTTCAACAATTCAACAATTTACAAAATTCTTTTATGATGATATCCCGCCTGTTTTGTTGAGAGTAAATTTAAAAATTTTGCCTTGTCTGTACATACAATTGTTCTTTTTTCTGTTACCTCTCAAAGAGTACAATATACAAATATTAAAAGCAAGAAGATCTCGGCTAAAGTGGGGTAACTTATACGCATATCAAGTATTCAAGCTCATAAATTTTGGATTCGGGCGTTGTACACGGCTCAAATTAAAATAGCGGCAAAACGCGGTACGCTGCGCCGAGCAGGAGAAATCAGAATTTGCGCATTCGGGTACTAGAAACTCATTACTCTCTTCCTGTATTTGAATCCATTAAGGTACATAAAGTGTATTTTGGAATTATTATCAAGATGTAATATCCACAATTAATAGATATAATATCAAATAATTATTCAGAACGTTGAAGCATTTGCATTTAATAATAGTTTTCCGCAACAAGAAACCAATTGTTCAAAGTAAGAAACAATATTTACAAGTATAGGGAGAAGTCCCGTAACGCCGGACGGCACCAAGCACCGGACTCTCTATTTAACACGTATTATTTAAGCAAGTATAAATCTTTTCATTTCAAAATACAAGTAAAGGTGGCATGGGGGACACACAGGTACAGGATCATGCGCCAAACCTCGCCTGTGACGCACACGGCCACGGCGAGAACAACCCTTTTCTGTTTTAGGCGCAAAATCACGGCGTCACCTAAATATCATTGGAAGTAATTCTAGCATATTCATGCATTTACATTTGAGTGGTATGCAAAGATAAAAGTTGTATTGATCGTTATCCGTAAAATGGTAGAATATTATTAGATACTTCAACCAATTTTGTAGGTGACACCAAATGAACGAAAATGTCCCTTAGCACCAGACACTAAGTCGTCCATTAGTGCCGGACAGAAAACATATTAATATTTCTTTCGAGAATTTACGTAATTTATTCCAATTATTTAATTTTGTTCTGTATGAGTGCTAACGGTCACTACATACCCCAATTTTTCGTATTTCCTAGTCGAAGAATGAAAAGCTTATGGTGAAAGCACCAGCTGAGAGCATCGGTGTGGCCCAGCCAAAAGGGTGTATGAATAGTGACTTTTTTGCAATATCTAAGAATTTTCGTCAAAGATAGATGTGCAGACATTCCAGAGCGTGGAGATGGCTACATATGCGATCAACGCAGGTTATTTTGAAATGTCCGGTACTAGGTGGTACTGTTTAAAATCATATTTTCTGATACCAAAGTTTGATTGATAGTAATAATTATTTTTAGCAAAGATTGCGGCTTTGTTAATTTAGTTTAATTTCTAACTTTGTTATCTAACATAAATCATAATTCAATAAACATTTTGTAAAATATTTTTGACTTATTTATAAATGACCTTAGGTGTCCGCCACTAGGGGACTTCCACCTATATATGCTCAGAGATGAAAGAGGATAACGTTTTCAAGTACATTGGCGATCGTATTATAATATATGCTAAGTTTTTTTATTCATTTATCATTTTATTCATTTATAATTACCTGTCTTATCTCCTTCGTATTTCAGCAATCGCTTTGAAGCTATTGCTTCAAGTCGTATCCTGGCCATAGGATATTCCTTAAGGACGTCCCACATGTCCTTTTTACTTAACACGAAGAGGTCACTGTAGCCCACAGATCGGACGCTTGCTGTCCTTCTATTTCCTAATCAAATAAAATAATAATAATGATGGATCTTAAAATTTGAAACAATAAATAAATAAATAAATGCATGCGACTGAATCTAAGCCCATCGTAATATACTACCTGTAGGTATTATAAAAATAGATAAATGTACAATATTGGTTAATTTGGAAAACATGGGCTTAGATTGGTAATAAAAAATCAAATGTTGATAGTTCTATATTATTAAATTATTATAAATAAACTAATAAAACTAAAAGCAATTTCGATGACATAATAATAATTTGACTTAGCTTGAAACAACAATTTTAGGTACTCAGTAACAATTTTATCACAGATGCTCCATTACATCTCAAAAAAATCTAATAAAATTTAAATAAATATCTATATGTTACTAAGTATAATTTTTGAGGTTTATGGTTAGAATTTGCAACTTTGCGAATTCTGATTTAGATTTAATATGATTATATTATCTGTTACATCAACATTTAATTTTGATATCGGTTAGCATTTGATTTTTAATCAAAATGAACAAGATTAAATATCAAATACTCTTCCTCAAGTTTATTAAAAATACAATATATTTCAAAAATATCAAATTTAGAAAATATAAAAATCATGCTAAATTCCAAAAGATTTCATAATATAAGGCAGATCAAACGGAGTGGTGTAATAATGGACTAAATTATCTTCTAATAACTAATTAGGTATTTGGCAATTAAGGACTGATTCCTGGTCAATATTGTACTCTAATTACGGGGTTCTACTTTTAAATAAATCCAGCACTACACCATTTCAGCTTATCTAGCTAGATATAATAAACTGGGTTCAATCGATTCAAATACCAAATAGAAAATACAAAAGTAAATACTTTCAACCTACAGCTCGGGGTCACATGCGTCGTTTTCAATCAATCTGCTAAAATATCGAGGTATACGATATATAAATATTACGTGAATACCTATCAAAATAAGGTGATGGAAAATATTTTTTAATATATATTGAAGAAAAAAATTAATAAGATAAAAAATGTGTATGAATAGAGAAGTGATATTTGGACTAACATACTCATAACAGATTCCTGAGTGACGTTTCATAAAATCGAAAATTCCTCAAAACGTAATTTGTCAGAAATGTAGATATTGAAAATATAAAATGCATTAAAATGTTTGCGGAATGTTGTAGATATTAGGTTTTTGGTATGGAGAAAAGTTACAAATAATATACATCTTATAGAAGTTTCTATTAGTAGTGAAGGATTTTAGTAAGGTGACCATATTTTCTAAGTCAAAACCGGGACGGAAATTTTTAGCTATGCTAATCCGGGACGGTGTAATAGTTTTTTTTATAAAAATATTTTTTTAAATCAGAATTGCGGACTTTCAGTAAGAATTTTACTATTTGATTATATGTAATACTTCTTAATCTATCATAGTATATCTTATTCGGAGGGGGTGGGGTAGTATGGTAAAAAATGTATTATTATTTTAAAATAACAGAACGATTTAGAGATCCATATTTTTTTTTAATTACAATTACTGACTGAGGATTTCAGTCTTCAAACTTTTTATAAATTTGTTTAATTTTATTCAGAATTATTTAAAAATAATTAACAGGCATTCCAGGTGATAAAAAAATTTATTTTCATAATTAGTGTTAATTTTCGTAAAATTGAAAATAAAAGTTCAAAATTATTAATGTGAGAAGCTATTTTAACCCGTCTTGGGAGTTTTGTATACGGCAATTTCCTCATTCATAACGTATTATTGTTTCATATAAAACATATATATATATATATATATATATATATATATATATATATAAGCCTGCTATTTGTACGTACCATTTTCAGATATTTGATGGTTGTATTTTTATTATCAAGTAAGATCAAAGATTCAACTTTTATCATATACTTTTCGAAAACCCGGGACAATCCGGGACAAAAAATCTAAATCCGGGACAAATATTGTTATCACAAAAACTCGGAACACAAGGTGCAAATCCGGTATGGTCACCTTACATGTAAAGACCTTGAAATATTAATTGATTTATTTGTAGGCAACAAAATGGTTCATCTGAAGGTTGTGTATGGAATATATAAAGTTGTAAAATATAAATATGTATTCGACATAATAGTAGCAAAATAATAATGATTTTTTAATTTTTTTCCCAATCAGGAGTCTGTTATCGATTCGATGCAGTAATGATATATAAGAAATAGGAAGCGTTACAAAACAATTAAATAGACAGACGATAAACAAACGAATGTGTGTGTGTCTTGAAATTGAAATGTGTTGAGAGCAAAGGGGTCGTTTTTTGGGACTTACTTACCCATGATATCGGCCCGCGATACTCTGAGCGTGTGTACTAGAAACGATAACATGGATATATGATGAATCCTCTCAATTATCGTAACGTACGATTTCATTTAGTTAAATATGATTAAATTTAACATATCGCGACATAATGAACGAACGAACGATGTAAAAATAAAAACAAAAATATTCATATACAGTGCAAGTGATTGATATGATTCAGTTGAAACAAGCGGTAAATGATGCGGTTGCACACCAAACTATGAACACTTAGATCTTAAAAATGTCATAAAACTTGTATAAAACCAGCCGCAAAAATAAACAGATAAAATAATATGCCAGAGTGCTCTCTTACGCCCGCGACCGTTTCTGTACGATGCCAAGGTACGCAACTGACATTTAAAAAAAAAATAAAGTTTTCAGAATACACAAACTCTATTCAAAAATTAAAGTTCAAGAATACAGACAGACACACATCTATGTATTAATAGAATGCGGAAAAGTGCGGCAAGGTGGCCGGTCGTAGGGAGATCGGACGGCGCATAAAAGAATCTAAAAAAAGTTTTTACGTAATGTTCGTTCAATTGTCGTTAGATATTTACCAAGTTGTTTACCTGCAGTGCCCATGTTTAGGATGCTAATTTCGCCGAAATACGAGCCTGCTTTGAGCGTCGCCAGCACCGTCTTGCCGTTATCAGCCACCACTTGGAGTTTGCCCCGATTCACTATGTACATCTCCTTGCCGACTTCACCTGCAGGCGACACACATATATCAAATATTTGTGCATTGCCCTCCTATTTAGTTCTGAATTATGCACATACGGAACACACACACATAGACACACGTATATATTGGGCCAATTTTGCCGTGAAATAGACCAATGTTATGCCAAGATTGTGTTGTACTGCTTTTTCATATAAAATGGTACTAAAAACTGCCAAAATACTATATGATTTCTATGTAGTCAGGCATTTGATATATAAAAATTAACCCAGAATTATGCGTACACACATGGATATACATATAAAATTGGGCCAACTCTCCATGAAATAGACCAATGTAATGCCAAAGCTGTGTTGTGCTGCTTGTTTCATATAAAATGGTACCAAAAGCTCGTTTCATATGAAAATTATCCTAGAAAACGCACAACGTCAAAATAAAATCTTATTATAAGTTCATCTTTACGATGTATATTTATAACACATGCGAGAAGTTAGATTATGTGCAGAATGTCTGATTCCATAGCAAATACATAGCATTTTGACAGTTTTTAGTACTATTTTATATGA
>NW_020537646.1:15697481-15716128 GCF_003426905.1 Ctenocephalides felis | reverse complement strand
GGAATTTAAAAAGTTTGGCACTTTCAATAAAAAAATCACATAACATTGTGAAACTTATGATTTTAACTATTTTCACTCGCTTATTCCGAGATTTATATGAATTTTACCGCCAAAGCGGCAGCATTTGAGTGGAAAGGGTTAACTCTCTCAGAACAACTGATTGCGTAGTAAGAGTACTGAATATTTACTTAAATATTTTCTTATAACTTATTTAGTTCTATTGGATAAATGCAGACATTTTCTTCTCAGGTCATTGCGATTCAAGCACAGCCTTACTCGGTACCCCATCAGCTGGTGAGACTCCTGTCCTAAGCGGATCTCACGAAGCTCTCGAAGCAGAAATACGGCGTCTGCGCGCCCGCCTTCGGACGGTTGAAGCAGAAAACGCAACCATCTGCGCCAAATTCGATCGACAACAATGGACCTGGACACTCGACTCGCAGATATCGAAATGCAGATATGTGCGGCAGTTTCTAGAGGTGCTGCTTCAGGAGTGCTGTCTTCGATGACAGGCGCAGTGATGTCTTCAGGAATCAGGGACGAAGATGTCGAGGACGAAGAAGAGGATGATGATGAAGCAGCAGAAGGCGATGGGACAAGTGGTGATGAAGAAGACAATGAAGAGCGGAATAGAGAAAGCATTATCTAACGCCGGGACAGGCCGTTGAGAGTAAGAGGTGGTGGTGCTTTGGCTTAAATTATATTTTGATTGATTTTTATTTTTATTTAATCCTAATTATGTTTATGAGTATAAACAACTACAGTGGTATCCCGACTTACGAGCGACCATGATATTCGAGCAAAATTCGAGATACGAGCTTTGAACGAGTTAGGGTTTTCCAGAAATATGTCGATGGCAACTTGAAAATATAAAAAAAAAATCATCAGTTGTAACAATGATGTCCCTACCATAGAAATATTTCGACTGTTTTATGATAGTAAAATATTTATAGTTAAATATTTCTATTATATAACAATTTTAATTGTGTACCTAGTAACAATTTACCCGCGCGAATATATCGAGGATAATTTAACGTCTGAAGTTTTAACTATACTTTAATAATTATTGTACAATTATATATGTTGAATTCGCATATTTTTCATTTGTACATTTACAAACGGTTATGTACTTTTATAACCGTAATTTTTAAGAAAATGACCATGTCTCTTGAATTAAAGCATGAAATATTTAAAAAATATGAGGATGGCGAGGATATACAAGCGTCATATACAAACATCATAGATATGTACTATGTTAAACATGAGGAATTTATAAATGGTATAACTCCAGCTAGAGCCTAACAATAGTTCATAAGCAGCTTTCTGAGCTTTAAAAGTTTCTGGATAAAAATCACCTCAAAAAGTTGTGTGTTCGAGCAGGTGTTGTTCAAAATACATGTCTATCTCATTTTCGTAATATTATGAATGCACAAGAAAAAATAATAATTAATTGAAAAATATTTATTTATTTTTAAGTGTCTGGTGCTTCTTGCAAAATAATGATTCAGCACTAAGTTAATGAAGATTGAAAGATCAATATTTATTTTCAATATTCAAAATCTTATCAAAAACCACAGTGTGACAACGAATTAATATCTAGTATTTCAAAGAATTATATATGAGAAAAATTGCTTCGAGATACGAGTAATTCGACATACAAGCGTGGTTAGGGAACGAACTAAAACTCGTATGTTAGGTCCTACTGTATTTTACGAAAGACTTAGCTTAAAGAACCACAATTTTATTGCTTTATATAAACCTGTTAAAAATAATCTTTATTTTTTATTTTTTTACATTTCTTTTCAGTTTTTCAATCTTAATTTTTTTTACACCTTTTGTTTTTTCACTGAAATGATATCAAAGCCCGCCACATTTAACATCCATCATGCGGCCAATAATTTAAAAAATCATAATAATTCCAACAAATTAGTGCATACTTAAAAATAATAATAACATAAGCAGTGATTAAAATTAGTGAAATTTTATTCTCAAAGAAACGGGTAACATGGTGCTGAAACGCCAATAGACTTAGTTATATACTCAATTTATATTGTACATATAATGCGAAAAAATGGACAAATTGCGCCACAGAATTTGTGATGATTTTTCTAGCTGTAGACACTATGAAAAGCTTCTAATCGCATGTAAACTTGTGTGAAAAATCATCATATTATATCATACATTATTGAATAGGTGAAAAAATCTTAATTTTACATTTGAATTTTTATAAGTTGTCCAGATAATTTTATCTGCATATTCCAAATAACTACTGTACTCGACAACCTAAAAATTACATTTATTGTGTGCAGTCTGCAGGCACGCCACGGATTTGGAAACCTTAATATAATCATAAAACAAATTAGGTAACACGTGTAAATATTTGTATCATTAAAATATCAAAAAGTCTATAAACGTACACACAGTAAATAACAAATAATAGATTTATAAATTATCTTTCGATAGCTTTATATATGTACTTAATAATGCAATTGGTCTGCTACTAGTGATGAAGTAAATTTTATATTGCCTAGATTCATAACTATTTTGACTTATTTTATAATTTCATAGTTGTATTAAAGACAAAAATACATAATTCTAATCGCGTTTAGAGAAAGGCAGTCACATTTTCAACTAGACAGGCTGTGTTATAGAAAGAGAATATTTGTTATATTTGGTAGAAGTATTTATCAAAACTAGTTTTTGTCATTTAGTATTAGTCTAGAGTTCTTAAATTATGAACTTAAAGTTTAACGAAATCTGTACTTTTCTCATGGGAATATGCATGATATTTCAATAATTTTTATAAATTTGCACACTAAATAAATCATTATTTGGAAGTCAATAATGGTAAGAAACTACGTTCTTAAGGATGTATCCAAAAGATAAGTTATTTTACATACTTTGATTTTTTTTTATTAAATTTTCTTTGCTTTTGTGATGATTTCAAGCTTAAACACCCTTGTGTAATACTGTACTTTAAATATTTATTTTACTAAGTGAGACTTATTTTATATTTTTCTGAAATATCATGTGTAATCCATATAACCCATAAATGATTTAAACAATTAGCTATTGGGCGATTCTATGTTAAATCTTCCTAATCTTTTTCTTCTACAATTTTATTAAATTCGATTCGGTTTTCAATGTGCCAATTTTGAACAGTTTCTTCCCTGATGCCAAATATTAACAAAACAACATAAAACTTCCGTAACTTTCCATCGTTGTATATATAATAGAGAAATATGTAGACAAAAAGCCAATCCTTAAATATAATCCGATCGACAACAATGATTTCTTCAATCATTAATAGAATATAAAGACACATATAAGGTTTCTCGTTAAAATAGCGAAATAAAACATAAAATTTATTAAACCTTTTTTCAAATTTGAACAATACCCCTCTATAAAAATAATTTTAAGAGAAACATGAACACACATAGTGAATGATATTGCATATTATATAATAATAATAAACAAAAAAGTTCTGTTAGCCGGGGACCAAAAACATTCAAAGAAAATTTGCCCAAAAGAGATAACATTCCAAATATTAACTTCGTATGTATGTAAATAGATATACCTGTAATAATTTAATATAATACCAATTAGTTAATTTTTTTATTCAAGACCAGAGTTTAATTTTCTTAATCCAGAGCAGTGCCGGAAAAATTTTAAACAATTGATTAATAAGTTGTAATAATGATAAAAAATATAATTCTGAGTTCTTCTACGAATTTTATTCTAAAATTTGATAATGTATCAATGTTGGAAATTTTTAGTATATATTTGACGTTATAAATTACTGATTACAAAATTAAAATTAATGATTCATAAATTAAAATAAATAATAATTTGCACAATAAGTAAGTACGCATGATTACAATCGTACATAAAATTATTTACTGGACTGCGAAAACGTCTTCTTCTACTGAATCCAATTTTAGTGATTTTTGGTTCTACAACTTACAGAAAACTTTATATTATCAATATATTTGAATTGAACATTAATTAATTGAAATAAAAAATATATGAATCTAACAATCCATTTATGTACATTGTGTTTTAAAACGTTAGGTTGAATTTTGAGAGCGATAGAATGAACGATTTGTTAAAAATGTTTTGTAAATGGCCAAGTAATACATTTTAGATTCATTTACATTTTACATACATTTTTTTATAGCTAAGTGATATATTTTTTAAATTAAGCACACAAAGAGATTTTTTTTCAAATACTTACTGAATTTTTTTAATCATGTTCTAAGATTTTACTATATGCGAAATGCATTTTTTTCTGAAAATGTAATTATTATTTATCAGTTTTTTTTTACAGAACATTTAAATCAAATCGATCAATAACGCTTTGTCCATATGAGTGTATTAAAAAATTAATAGAATTTATTTATTTTATAAAATTGTTGCTATTCATAAATATTATATTAAACTTCATTGACGGTCAGATGGAATATGAAGATCCGGAATCAAAATAATACTGCCAAATTATATAAATGTACATAAAATATATAAATGTTGATTTAATATATAGTGATTGTTTAAAGATGGTAATTGTTGTTATGTTAACAGCAATACAATCACGATACTATTCCAATTAAATAAAAAATATTAATTCTTAAAGTAGACTCATCATCTTATAATTATTTATTAAAATAACAATTTCATTGGCATATATTAACAAATATAGTTATAAAAATATATAAATTTATTTGGAATAGTTACGCGACATCTTGATAATAAATATATATCTTATGTTGAGAATATTTGAGATATTTAATGTGTAAATGTGTATTATATATTATTTTATTTGAAAACGATATAAAATTTATTTGCAACGATTGTTTAAACAATTTTTTAAATAACATAATAATTGACTAGATCGAAATAGTAAACCAACTAAAATTTAACTATGTACGATTAGTATATAATTTTTCAATATTCATAACGAATTAAGAGGAAACTAGGAACAACCCGTGAACAATATTAATTTTATTACTAACTATACATATATATGAACATTATAAATATTAACATTATTATGTACACTAATATTTAGCAACAAATGAAATTCCAATCCTTTATTCTATGTCTTGCTATTTAATAATTATATATAAATATATAAATACAATTATTTTAAAATTATTTTTTATTCATTCATAATTAAAGGTAGTTAACAAGTATCCTATTGAATGACCATTTCCATTTTCTGATGAAGACACAATGTTTTGAAATGAAATTTTGGGAAATCTGCTCAGATTTTAATTTAGATAGTATATTTTAAATTATTTTTAGAATATAAAGCATGCATGCAATTAATTATTCTAATATAAATCTGTGAGATGTTTTAGCTTCCAAAAAATTATATCGAGGATAAAGAAGGATAATGGGATTGGTGGTCATAGAGAATATAATAACGATAAAATGCTATTGAAGGAAATTTTTATTTTTTTACAAGATTTCATACACGGAAAAAATACGAAAGTTGTTTAAATATTAGCTTCTGGGAAGATATTTATAACGCCAGTAGATGCCACCACGAATTACAGGTTGCAGGTTACAGGTGACTACAGGTGACTACAGGTATCTGCTACAAATCTTATACAGATATTGTATATATATATATATATATATATATATATATATATATACATATAATTATTATTATAGGTGTATTATTATAGTGTTATGATTCTTCAATACTCTGGTTTTTATGTATTTTCAAACAAATCGCTTTTCTTTAGAGTGAGCAATTACCGAAGTGCAAGAAAATTCGAAATGTCGGAAAATTTCGCACCAAACAATTTTTTTGTCGGAACTCACGCACACACACGAACATATATATATTTAACAGGTAAAGTTTTTCTGGATAAGTAATATTATATACGATTTTATTTTTCTGAACTTCTTCGTTTATTTATTTCTTCGTTTGAGGAATATGGAAACTTCAGGTACTAGGTAATTTTAGATTATTCTTTACATTAGATTAGAAAAAAACACTCATTACAAATTAAATTATACGATCTCTAAGATTTATTATAATTGATAATTCTTTAAGTTTTAGGTAAATTATACAATTAAAAGTATTACACGCTTTTTGTTAACTTTTTTAATGCCCTTAATTAAAAGCATTTATTACCTAAAACTTTTTTATATATTATATACAATTTTTATATGTATGGAATCCTAACATCCCATTCATCTATTAAATTTTTCTCATTATTCTATTTCTCTTTGCATATATTTTTTCTCATTTTGCTTTTCCATCCATATTTCTAATTTTTATTCAATTACACATCCAAAGTCTTTATTTTACTTCAACTTTTACTCATTTAAAAAGTTTTGTTATTGTTGGAGACTCGAACTGAGCACCCCTAGTGTGAGTCGGGAATGGTACTGAGTGAGCTATCCCCGCCACTATGCTTTTTTTGGGGTATTCGCTTTTACCTACAACTCTTTTTACATGTTCTATACTCTCAATTCTTTCTTACATGTGTTCTATACTCTCTGTTTAGTATCCTATTTTTCCATTCAATTTTCTTTCTTCTTTTTTCTTTTCATTTTCACTCTTCATATGTTGTTCTCATCTTGTAGTCTTGCTCTTCTTCTTATTTGTTAAAATAGCTTTTTCCTTCTCCTAATTGAGTTACCAATCCATTATTGTTTTTAACTGGGACTCGAACTGAGTATCCTCAGATTCTTTCTTTCTTCTGAATCCATCTTCTTTTTGAAATCTACTCAAAGATTGAAAAAAATGGTCATAGATCTTAAATGAAATGTCAAAGAAATAAAAAAAAATATATCTCATAGAAGATAATCTCTTGAAATACATTTACACATTAATTGCTATCTCAGGTGCAATAACTCTGATGCACGATTGTAACCGAATCTAACCGATTTTCCAATAAATAAATCGGACAAATTTGACTACCCCCCCTCTCCCGAAGTTCAAAGGTACAACAATCGGCAATAAACGTGTGCCGGGCAAATGTCATTTTATTCTTTAGTCAGTTTATTGTTTGTGTTTATTGCGACAAGACGTATGAAAAAGTTTTAGTGAATAGTGTGTTATAGCAATTTGTGACGTAATATTATTGAAGAACTGGTTCTCAGTTAAGTGATTTTTGAATATATTATATCTGTGGACTTTGTTGATATTACCTACTTTGGTGCCAGGATTTGCTAATTGGATAATACAGGTAACTAATTAAAACATTAATTATTAATAAATAATTTTTACAAACTGAGTTGTCGTTTGGTTTTGTTTACATGCTATTAGAGCAAGAGAAGAATGTAAATTTCCAGATTTTCTGACAAAGTACTAAGGAATTATAATAGATTAAAGTAAATTCAGAGAACCTATCAATGCTTTAGTGCAAATGAGTTTAATTTTCATTGTGGTTAATTTTTATAAATTTTGTAGATTTAAACTTTGAATACGTAATCGTTTGTTTGTTTTGTTTGAAAAGATGTATTTGTTTCATATTATATTACATAAAAGAAAAAGTGAGTATATAAGATTTGAAACATTATATTGATCGTATAAATTAAGTAAATTAAATAGATAATGGAAAAAATCGCAAAAAACCATAATACACTGTTGATTCACTTTGAGTCGTATATAACATTTCTGGGATAACAGTCAGTTATACTGAATGAATTTTTTTGTTGAATGAATTTGGTCGAGTTTGACAGCTCCTCCTCTAAAGAAAATGCACTAAGAGTGCGTCCATTAATCACGTGATCATTTTTAAGGAATTTTGTACACCCCCTCTTTACCCCTTGGTGATACGTGGTTATATTCAAAATTATCCCCCCTCCCCCACCAAAGATTACGTATATTTTTACTTACAAAAAGAAACTGTAAATTTTTTGTTTATTTAGTGATTGGATTTTTTTTTTTCAAATAAAATCAGATAAAAAATAAATACACGTGATATCTTTCTATACCCCTTCCTCTCCCTTGTGATATTTTGTGATTTTTTAACAAACCCCCCCATTCCCCTAAAAATCTCACGTAAGTTTCATCAAAAGTTCGAGTATTTTATAAGAAGTAAAATAATAAAATAATTATGGTTTCACAATGGAAAAAATTAAATTATGCGGAAACAAAAGTTGTAATTTTAACAAAAAAAAAACAATAATATAATCATAGTTCGCCAATTTCTAAAAACAAGCAAAATAGTTTAATAAAGTTAAATTGTTCATTTCATTTAATTTTTATGAGTACGCTGTTATTTTTAAAAAATTGTTTATTTCATATGGAAAGTAGTTCACATCATAATTATACAGATGTAATCTAGTATATTAATATATTAATGTTTATATAATTTTAATGAAATTATTTGATTTTAACCAAATATTAACATTTTAATTACAAGTAGTATTTGGCTTCTAAGTATATTTAATGTTTTCCAGAATACACCATTTAAATCTCAAATTTTGAATGTTATCACAAATTACATTTTACATCTATATAGTAAAGGTAATTATTAAGATTTGGTAAAATTAATGAATTGTTTTTGAATGTAAGCAAATCTTAAAATAAATAAGGTGCAAAGATTGCTAAATAAATTTGTTATTTATCTGCATAAGAATATATATATATATATATATATATATATATATATATATATATATATATATATATATAATTTCTATTTAGCGAATAAGTTCTTCTACAAAATTCCACAAAGAAGTGCAGCCCACACAGACTTACACAACTTGTGAATTATCTCTCTGCATTTATAATCAATAAACCTTGAACGAATTTTAGCATATTATTCAAATTTTTTACATAATATTGAAATTTGATATTTAAATTTTCTAGTCTGCTTATTCAAAACTGATTCGACAGCATTTTTTCATAGATTGTACGTTGGCGGAGTATGTGATTTGTTATTATAAACAATGCACAATATTTTTATTGCACTAGTTGTTTTGATTGCGTAACTAATAATAGTCCATATAAAGAATTGTGCTATGTATCATAGTCTGTGAAATAAAATAGTGAACACAGAATTTTCGTCAAATGGAGATCAAACCAGTAATTACCAAGCGAAGTATCAGACAGACCCTAAGCGAAGAAGTATCAGACAGACACTAACTTTTTTTTTTAAATTATATAAAACTACTGATAATTTTCTAAACTTTCTTTTTTAACTTCCCTTAGGGCAAGTTATAGTAATCGCAAAACAATCGAAAATGAAAACTTTTATATATCTTTACGTTTCAGAGGTTTCTTAACATTTTGGCATACCTTAGAAAAAATTGATGTATGTGTGTGTGTGTGTGTGTGTGTATGTGCGTGTGTGTATGTATGTGCGGATACAAATTTTCTTCGACGATTTCGGGAACACGGATCAACCGATTTGAATAATTTAAAAAACATTCGATTTATATTGATAAGAAGACGTGCTGATTAGTTTTTGGCGAAGGCAGGTCTAGCCGTTCCGAAGATACGGGGCAAAAAGTGCCGAAAACGGTAACTCAGTTTTTAGGAGAACGAAGCGTCCGATTTGAATAATTCAAAAAACATTCTGCTTGTATTGATAAGATAAAGAATTGATCAAATTTTCATGAAGGCAGGTCTAGCGGTTTCGGAGATCTGACAAAAAAAGTAAAAAAATGCCATTTAGCGGTTAAAAATGAACATTAGACATATGCACTTCAAATTATCAGATATTTTAAAGAGATTTCAACAATAAGTATAAATTTTGTTTACATTCCTATGGGTTCCGTACCAATGTTTACGCGTTAGACGGCGACGCGCTTTGATATTTCGTCTTTATGCAGTAAAAGCAGTAAGATTGCTTTGAAAAAAGTTCAGAATTTCCAAAATATTAAAAAATAAATGATTTAAGATAGAATGATTTAATATGGTTCGAAATTCTATTAAAAGTTTCAAATCATTGAACAACTTTTATTGATTATTGTTATTGATTATTTTTAAGTACTCGAATTTTGAATTGCGGTACGGGATGTTCCAGCAATTTGCCTTAAGGCACGATGCCTTAATTGCTATAAGACAGAATTCCACTTATAGCTAGTTAAAAAAAATATTGTCTTGGCTTGGCCGGCTATGCAGTAGCCTACATGATCGTTAAATGGTTGAAAAATTGATAAGAATTGGATGTATTTTTTCAGTATTTCAGTAGTTAAAGGTTTTAAGTTAGTTGATTGGGAAGAGACGTCTATCTTTCTTTGTGTCTGAATTTTAATATCATCAAACAATCGTAGAGTAATTTTTGCATTACCACTCGGGCAATTTTACCTATAAAAAATGTTATATTTTATAATTGTTTCTTCTACATTAGTCATTGAATAAAAATGTGCCGTCGTTCCTCTTCCTAAGGTGTGCATCGGCATCTCCGTCGGCATCGTCGGCCGCGGTTAGTTTATTTGTTCTGTTGTGTTTTGTGCTGAACGAGATTCCATTCTTTTTTGTTGTTTAACGGTTCATTCATATCTCATATCTGGGTCAAATTATAATATGTTACGAAGCCGTGTCAATTTGTGGTAAACGCGTACATTTTTTTATAGAGGACATACCTATTTGTGTTATTACTTTTTGCTATTTGTCTCTGCGATGTTAAAGTTAATGGCGTCAATATTTATAGGTTTTGTATAAATGCATTATTATAACATAAACATAATGATTAGTTACCTTGACAAGTCAATAAAATTAATTTATATTGAACAGGATGAATTTGTTTATTATAGATGCTTTACCTTGATGTAACATAGTCGATACACGAGTGTCCAAACCTCATAAGATTCTAAAGAATTATAAGTCCATACATACTTTTTGTATCTTAACAATTTTCTCTGCATAGTTTATTTTACTACAAAAACAATTTAAAACTAGTGGGGTGTATGGCATCGTCCCTTAACGCAAATTGCCGGAACTTCCCGTAACGTAACGGAATGTTCGAGGAATACTGAATGTTTTCTAATAAAGTATTATAAGTACTGTAACATTGTCTAATATTTATAAAAATTATATAAACGGAATTGCAAAGTTGAAATTATTTGTTTAAAGTATATTAGAACTTCAGTCAGAATTAAAAATAAAATCTGATTTATTTTCGATATACAAAAATAATTTTTGAAACAAATTTTTTTTCTGAAATCAATTATTTTGTTAAAACAAGCAGAAAGTTTTTTGAATTATTTAAATCGGACGCTTAGTTCTCTCAAAAACTGCCATTTATCCAAAACAGTATCTTCAAAATGGCTGGGACTACCTTTGCCAAAAATCAACAACCACTTCTCTCAATCATTACTAATTGAATGATTTTTAGATTATTCAAATCGGATACTCCGTTCTCTCAAAAACTCGATTTCTATTTTTTGCACTCTTTGCTCTTTATCTCCGTAACTGCTGGACCTGCCTTTGCCAAAAACTAATCAGCACATCTACCTATCAAAATGAATCGAATGTTTTTTGAACCATTCAAATCGGTTGATCCGTGCGCCCGAAAATGTGACTGAAAATTTGTATCCATACATACATACACACATATCCATTTTTTCTGAGGTATGCCAAAATGTTCCGAAACCTTCAAAACGTCGAGAAATATAAAAAATTTCAACTTCGATTTCTTGACGATTACAATAACTTACCCTACGCGAAGTTAATATATTAACAATAAATAAATATTTTTTTTATTACTTTTTTATTAATACCAAATTACAAGAAAATATTCTCTACATCTACATCCTAAAATAAACATTTTGATATAAATGCAATACTAAATTTTCTACATACAAAGACTTCTCTTTGACTTGACTACAATAAATGCCAAGCGATGAATCTTATTCAATCATTACAAAAATATATGAAAATGGTCTTAAATTTTTACATCACAAAAGGGAACTAAAAAAATGAGTTGGCACATGTAATTCAACTTCTACTACCGTCTTTGTATATCGACTTTGCTATCCCCGAAGAAACCTAAAGCAGCCAAAGCTGAGTTACTTCTTTTAATAAGTTTCTCTTTATACCTCCAAATAGTCGTGTCTTCAATGCTATGTTCGCTGTATTCAGCACAATTTTGCATACCATTTACACAATCTGCTCGATAGTGCTGCATTTGGGCATCTGCAGTCTCAATCGGGTAAGAGCTGCAGGCTCCTCCAATGCAAGCAAAAGGATAATGATTGTGTAAAGTCAGAACTCTTTCTGGATTGTGGAAACATTTTACATATTGACCTGGTTTGGTAAAGTTTTGGGATCTGTGCACATGCTGCAGCATATGCAAGTATTTGGGAATGTCCTTATACCAGCCATGCCCATGCAAGTGTTTGTCTAAGAAATACACATTCCTGACGTCATAACTGGCTCTGGTTCTCTTTCTTCTTCTTATCATAGATTTTGGACGTATCCTCAACATTAGGTCTTTCCAATTGGCATCTTTAACAGGCATGATTACTTCATCAATATCCAACAAGGCTATGTACTTATATTTGTATAAATTTTTGTACAGGCAGTCATTGTAAGGTATGACTTCATTTTGACGCTTGGTATTTGTCTTCTTTGTCAAGTACAAATGTTGAAATCCTGGAATGTTGGGTTGACTACCTGGCAAAGTCAATGGAGTAACATGGATCATATCCCTGTTTTCATAATATTTCAAAACTTTGGAAATATTCGGATGAACCTGCAATTCGTAAAAATAAATCTTCTCAGCTCCTAAAATGTTCAGCAACTCAATCCATTCCACAAGATGTACAGATAAATCTTCATAAAGAAAATCTAATCCTTTTACACAAACTGCAAATCCTTTTTTCTTGACAGGCTTATCGTACAGAACATTTAAGTTATTGGTGGCATTATCACAAGGTGTCTCAACAACTGAAACTGAAGCTGGTATTCGACCATGATATTTAACTGGTATTTTACACGTCATCAAGTAAGGCTGGTAAATATTTTGTTTGTAGTTGCCAAAAGCTTTGTTCCAAATATATTTGTATTCAAACAACTTTGCGAATACAGGAGTCTGCTGATCAGCAAACCAGAATTGACAATAAGTGATTATAGTAGGCTCTATCCTATCGATCATACCCAAAATTCTAACAGATGGTCCAATTAAACTTTTTCGTCTCGCATCATAGTACGCATTGTACAACTGGAACGTACCATTGGACGTCTTCAAAGTCTGCCAATTAATATTATTAAACTCCAAATCAAACACCGAAGGATACCTAGCACACGTTGCATTTTTATACAAAGGCTTGGTCTGTATCGTTGCATTCAAAGACCACAGAGGCAAACTTGGCAATCGAATCTGCACATCCTTTAGTAAATCTTCCATGTTCATTTTTTTCCTGGTGTCTACCAAAACTGATACTTCAGTCGTTCTAGCTGAAGTGACTGGCACTTCAGTCGTTATTAGATTCGTGTGCATCAGTTGGAGCGCTACAAATATCAGGAAGCTACAGGATAAAATGACGGGCAGGGCTTTGCAAATCCATCGCATGGAGAACGATGCCATTCCATGTGGTTTCTCCAAAATTAGTTCAATGTTCTCCAATTTTATACCAATGAATCTGATCTTCCATCTATGTAATCCAAATCGTTGTTTCTCCATTATTCTTCGAAAATGGTTGGAAAATTTAAATTGATTGTTTTGTCTGGAATCTTTGCTCATTTTCAAATTGTTGTAAAAATGTAGTATAAAATATACAAATTTTATAAAAGTTATACCAAACGTTTTCTTTTACCAAAAGTATCACTAAACTTTTCCTTTTTGACAAGTAACAAAGTGAAGTTTGCAAAATAACTCGTCAACAGTATAAGCATAATTATGTGTAATTTTTTTTTTCATCCAGAAAGTTAGTAAATTTTGTGTTTTTAAATTAGTATTTTAAAATTAATTATTTATTAATAATAATAATAGTTATATGATTATGTAAAAAGTTAAAAAAAATATCATTTTGCTTTCTTTTGTTTTGACAGCATGTAATCAGTCATGTCTAAATAAAATATTTTCATGTTGGTAACAGCACTGTGTAAGTACGAAGTTCACTTGTGTAAAAAAAGCTAATATTAATAAATTCAGATCTTTTTCATACAAAAAATCGTTTTTTTTATTTTTTATGTAATAATACATTGTTATACGATCTACTAAAATAGGTTTAAATATAAAAAATCATAAAATTTTTTAAAGGTGGGCTGCGCGCTTGTTGATTTTTTTTATTAGTTTTATTACTGAACATTCAAGTATATGATAAATTCAATTACTACAATTACATATTGTTTTTTCCTATTCGTGATGATTGACAATTAGAAGGCAACCCTATGGTTGTTCTATTCCATTTTTTTGTAAACATTGATTAGGACGCAATCCCATGGATTTAATTTAATCTAACGATATTTCATATAAATTTTTTCTTATGTCAATATCTGATTTCTATTGTCTTTTGAAATTCTGTATATCTGATTGCTAAATATAAAATAAAAATTTAAAAAAATTATACAAGATGAGGGAAATTAAAATGATGAGTTTAACTTGTATTTTTAGTAGTTTTAAAATATTTTTACAACGCAACGAGAATGAAGCAAGGTGAGATGAAATACTATAAAAATTATTGCTATAAAACATTTTATGAGCCTTTTGAATATTTTAATAAATTTTTGATTATGCATAAAAAACTACGTTAAATGGACAATGCAGATATAAAAAAACATCTTTTGCTTTAACGCCATTATTTTTTATATTATCTAAAACCTGTTCGAATGATGGTTTTTAATTCCACACTTTGGTAATAATAAAAAGTAATTTGAATCCTCGAAATGAGGAAATACAGCATTAAAAATTTTATACAGAATTTATATGATTATTCTACATTTCACCAGATAAAATATTTACTTTGCCTTGAGCATTTCTTGTCCCCCTTAACAAAAATTAATTACCATAATTTTCATGTGGACTTAACTTAAATATTTCTTCACATCCAGTCATAATAAATTTCACGTATGCTTTAATTAATTGCGTGTTTAAAGATCAACGATTTTGTTCCAAGTCAATTTGCATAAATTTAGCTATATCTTTCATTTAATTCTTCATTAGATATCGTGTTATAACAAACATGTTTTCTAAATGTTGATCGATATAATTGTTGTGTACACATGATAGAAAAAAACACGCATATGTTGGCATATATTAATATGTTTTGCTGCCATATAAATTGAAGAGCAATGTCGAGAAGAATCTAGATTTTTGCATAGATTTAGTAGGATATCAAGAATGTTGACATAATTTCACGAAATTATGCAAATGCATATATTTGTCAACTATTACGTAAAAGCATTTCTAATGACGCAAATAGAAGATTTAGTAACATACCAAATTAGTTTATTAAAAATTCAGTATAAAGATATAGATTAATGACACGGAATACGCAAATGCGATCAAGAATGCTCAATTAATTTGCAAAATATTTTTATGGTAATAGGATATGATTTTAAAAATATTTTTCATACCATTATTAAACTTATTCAAACTCATGATAAATCTATAGTTATCTATCTTTGCTTTAAATAATATTATGCTATAACAAGATTGAAGTTAAAACATGTTATTGAAAAATATGCGTATTTTATAATTTTTCAATAAATATATAACAATATTGTTAATACAAAAATCGGCCAATTACAATAATATTGTCACGATTGAGCGATATGTGAATTTCCATATTGGTTTTTAAACTATTGTATTGAATCTTTTAATTTCAAAATAATATATGGAATATTTTGATCACAGGTATTTTTTGACCAATAATACAATTAATTGATTTCAAATATACCAATCTTTATTTAATTTCTGCTCAAAAAACACAAATAACAATTACATAATAAATATTTTTTATAAGTTTTTACCAACCCGTAGGGTAAATTATAGTAATCGCAAAAAAATCGATAATTTTCATATATAATGTTTTCTGACATTGTGACATACTTTAAAAATTGATGTATGTGTGTTTGTGTGCGGATACAATTTTTTATCGACGATTTTGAGAGCACGGATTAACCGATTTGAATAATTCGAAAGACATTCGATTCCTATTGATGAAGAGAGGTGCTGATTTGTTTGCGATAAGTTTACGACACCATGCCATTATACCACTATGCCAGTACCACTAAGTGAAAAATAAATTTTATTAACCTTTTACAAGTTTTAATCATCCATAATTGCGACTGGGATAGTACAATGCACATTGCTCTTCTCCATGAACTACTTTATAAACTTGATAATCAATTGTTTATTTTCTATCAAAAATAAACGAATTAACAATGCGTTGGAATTGCTCATTGGAACGAAATCAAAATAGTATTGTCTTGCACCTTCCATTATTTCTACAAATTCAAAAACAAATTCTATACTCGCGTCGGTGCATTTTTTTTGTTAAGATTTATGGTCTACTTGACCCAATTTTTTAGTATCAAAATAGATCGATTATAATAGGTGTTTAATTTATACGTACATTAATTAGCAAAAAATTAATGGTTGAAATAAAATGTGGAATTTCTGACTTTTTTTTATGTTTTGATATATTTGAAATTAAAAGCTTAAAAATTTGGAATTTGATACGATTTTGTCAGGTTTTCTTCATTGTTTTATGCTGTCTGTCACTAAGCTGTTGCTTTTTAAAATAATAATAATATAATGGTCTTGAACTTATTTATATGAAATAACTAAATATACAAATAGTATCAGATAATGAAAAATTAACATTAAAAGTTAAATTTATCAAAAGTATTCAAGTCTGCATAATATGTATTAATAAGTACAGAAGAACTGCAGAGGTTTACAAAATACTATATCCTCATGACTACCTGCGTGTACGAGTGTCGTCTATAGTCGCCTCGCAGATTAAATTATTGAAAGTTCTAATTCGTAATTCATTTTTATAAATAAATTAAACCTAATAAATTTTTATGTAGAATTTTAATTTCCTGTAGGGTAAAATGGATGTATGTGTGTGTGTATGTATGTGTAGATACAATTCTTCGTCGACGATTTTGCGAACACGGATCAACCGATTTGAATGATTCAGACAACATTCGATTCCTATTGAGAAGGAGACTTGCTGACTAGTTTTTTTGGCAAAGGCAGGTCTAGCCAATTCGAAGATACGGAAAATGTGCCAAAAATGGTATTCCAGTTTTTGAGAGAACGGAGCGTCTGATTTGAATAATTCAAAAAACTTCAAAGTTTTGAAGAAATTTTAATGTTCTTTTTAAAAATTCAGTTTTTTAGTACGAGAATTTCCGAATTTCGGTACGCGATTTGCTTTAAGGCACATTGCCATGCACCACTAGTTATTAATAATAAATGAAAAATCTTAAAATATGTTGTTGTGCCTGTAATGTTCCTAGTAGTAGCGCTACTAGGCGGCTCGCTATTCCGTACAGCAGTGTCACTTCTGTTAAATTTAAAATTAACTGAGAAATTTATGATGTACAATTTTTGCGTGCAATTATGAATTCATACACACACCAATAATAATTTACAAATGACTTTTATAAAATAAACTGTTTTATGTGTTAAACAACGGTGTTTGGTGTTTATCTTCGTGCTTGGATACTATCGGTCGGATGAGATCGAAAGCGAGTGCAGATAAATAACGTATTTTTCGAATAATCAGAGCAAACATTTTCTCGGTTAATTTAAAACTCGCGGGTAATTCGAGTCGTAAATGACATTACGGTATATGAAATATTACTTCAGCTTCTGCTGCTGCATTACACGCTGGTGTAAACACGAGATTAATTAATTCCGAGGCGAAATTATATGAATTTCCTGCTTTTTTTATTTTTATACTTCAGATAATTAGGTAGAAAAAAAATTGTTTGGCTTTTAGAACTTAATGAAGATAGATAAAGCAGCTTTTGTGTGCAAGCTTTGTACTACAATATTTTTATTTATTTTAATAAAAAGTTTTATGTAAAATTTTCTCTAATTTAAAAAAAATGACAAATACCGTTTAATAAAACTCACTACAATTTTATTTTACAAACAAAAATTATGTTCCATTCCAACATCAATATGCTAACTTTACAAAAAGTATAACATGTTTCTTCTTATATTACGTTTAACTTCGCTCTCTAAACTTTTAATCTAAATTCTACACCAAAATTTGATATTACACAAAAATATATATGTATGTTGCTAATTTAGATTAAAATTTTATAATAATTTTTATAATTTATAGGATAACATTTCAGATTATTCAATAATTGCTTATGAATTTGTTGAAGATGTATGTGTGATCAGGAACATCACGAACAATTGCAACACGAAGCAAATTCATAGGCTCGTCGCACATAATACGCCAAACTAATAAAAAATAGTAATACATATATAAACCTACCTGTGCATCACATTCAAAACTCATAGTGCCCCTCCATACATGCATACAAGCATTATGATAGTAGGGGCGCTAATACCCTAACAAATTATAACAAGAAAACTTTTTATTATGTACCGAATCTAAACCCTACGTTGAATGAAATCTAAAATCAATTATGATGACTGCTTCTGACCCTAAATAATTTTGAAATATACTTTTGAACTAAAGAAACTATGTCGATTTTTATATGCATACAACTATCGACTTACCTATCCAATTATTCA
>NW_020537646.1:15668045-15696481 GCF_003426905.1 Ctenocephalides felis | reverse complement strand
GTATAATGTATTTGTCGTATTATGAACTGAAAAAAATGGCTTTTTCTATGATTTCGGTTTACGGGGACGTCCATTAATCACGTGGACTAATATTATAAAGATTTTTGGAACCCCCCTCCACTTGATTATACGTTGTAATATTTAAAATAACCCCCTTCCCCAACGCACATCACATGTACTTTAGCCTGGAGCGAAAATTGTAAAATTTTTAATTTTAATTTAATTAATGTTTTTGTTTTTTATAAAAATTTCAAGTTAAAAATAAATACCAGTGATATCTTACTAGACCCCTCTCTCCCCCACATATTTCCTAATTTTTGTCAAAGTTAAAAACTTCACGTGATTAATGGACGCCTCCTTAGCATGGCTTTTCCATAAAATAAATTTTTCCAGTTACTTGTTTTTTTATATCTTCCGTATAAATCGTGTGAGAAGTGTTATAAAAGATTTCATGTAACTAATATAAACTTTGAGAACCACAAAAGGAATGTAAAACCTTCAACCGCGCAACTCTTTCGAACTCAAAAACATAAGCCAAGGCGAGACCCATAGCCCCATACCATGCGTGGACCAACATTC
This sequence comes from Ctenocephalides felis, assembly GCF_003426905.1. Taxonomy (NCBI): domain Eukaryota; kingdom Metazoa; phylum Arthropoda; class Insecta; order Siphonaptera; family Pulicidae; genus Ctenocephalides; species Ctenocephalides felis. Next base: position 15,695,902 of record NW_020537646.1, on the reverse strand, counting down.
CTAGCGGTAACCGAAGGCGAAATGCACGCCGGGCCGGCAACGCACACACCGACGCACGATTGGCGATCACATGTGTAAAAGGGGTCTCATGTCAGGAACAAGTTTCTGATTATTTTTTTGATAATATCCGCTTATTATAATAAGTAGGTGGACAGATTTAAAGACATGTTAAGATATACGCCCGCGATGGATGTGAACTTTACGAGTTGAGGCAGGACCGTTAGTTGTGGAATAAAAATATTTGATTTTGGTACAAATATATATTGGATATTTGGAGTCGAATTGAATTTGCATACTAGTGGTGTATGCATGGCATTGTACATTGAAGCAATTTTTGCTGGAACTTATGTACCGTAATTAAACATTCAGACACAAAAGAAACATGAAAAATAAAAATTGATCAATAATTAACAACTAAACAACAAAACAAGCACACAAAAAATAAAGAAAAAAAAAAAAAAAATACAAAATAATAAAATAATAATAAAATTGATCAATAATTAACAAGTAATAACAAAAACAGCACACAAGTATAGAAACAAGCTAATCAGTCACCCACATTTATTAGCAAACTCATTGATAACAGAGAACTATCCAAGAAGATTGAAAAGAAAAGCGCCACTGGATTTAAGCCATCAACTCTCCTAATAAAAAATGGAAATAACTTAATCATTATTTATAAGAAATTATTCCATAAGTAAATAGTTAAAATTATATAATTATCAATAAAATATTGTGAATTTTATATCGAATGGAAAAACAACTACTGAGTTGTTTTTTCCAACATACCCTTATAGTATACAATGTCCCTTTTCGGCCGACTATTGTAAATTCATCAAATTTATTGAATGTCCTTTACTGGACAGGTAAAAATTAACAACTATTGTTTTATAGATAATTTTTGAAAAATGTTTTTAAATTTTAAAATTATTTACAAAAATATGTTTCTGAAATTTATTCAAAATGACCAATGAACCTGACATTATTTTTATCAACTAATCATTTTCTTCACACTATCATCACAAGAAAAATATTTTTGAATCATTCTAATCGGTGCTCCGTTCTTTCATAAACTACTATTTCTTTGGCAGTTTTTGAGAGAACGAAGCATACGATTTGAATGATTCAAAAAACTTTTTGCCTGTGTTTACAAAACGATTGTTTGAAAAAAAATTATTCAAAAATAATAATTTCAAAAAATAAGTTATCATTCATAGCAAAAATCATTCGGATTTCAATTATAATTCTAACTTGAAATAAATAGTTTTAATTTTGCAATTCAGTTTATATAATGCTTAAAAATATTAGACAAGATTCTTTTTTATTCTAACTCTGCTTCGAAAGGGATCATTGAGTTTTTGTTATAAAAATTTTATATAATGTTATATAAATCTTATAAACTTATATAAATCTCTCATCGTCCAATTCATGTATATATTTTGTCTATGCAATACGAATAATAGTTTTTGAAATATTTAATATTTTTTGAAATTGTATTACAGTATGGAGGTTTCAGCAATTTGCCTTAAGGCACGATGCCATACACCACTAGTTGTTCTTTATCTTCGAAACGGTGGAATTGCCTTTGTTCAAAATCTAATCGGAACGTCCCTCATTAATACAAATCAAATGTTTTTTGAATGATTAAAATCGGTCAATCCGTGCCGTGCCCCCTAAATCGTAAACTGAAAATTGTATCCGAACATACATGCACACATATACACATATTTCTATTTTTCGTATAATAAGGTATAGCCAAGGTATTTTCAGAAACCTTCGAAACGTAAAGATATCCAAAAATTTTCTTGTACGATCTTTTTGCGATTACTTTAACTCACAGAAAGTATGAAATCATGAATAATTTTCAAATTCCATTTGTAACTTCTATAATACATTACTAAAATATCAACATATTGATCACCCTCCACAATAAAAAAAATACAATACTCACTAAAAATATCTGTAATATTGAATCGAATGTTTATATTTCTATTAAAGTCTGCATAACTATTATTTTATTACTTAATATGAAATTTATTTTTGTCATTTAAAAAAATCATGGTCAATGTATTATACAGTTTATAAGAAATCTCAGTAACTCGTAGCAATCAACTTTATCTCTAATCATATGCTCATAGTTTACATTATATGCCTCTTTAACTTTCATTTGTTTTTCAACATTTATCTACAACCAGCAATAAAGTAATAATTACAGATTAGTCGAATCAAGAGTGTTTTATACCACTTTCTAAATCAGAACAAAGAAAATTGTGCTTCAATTAATCTTTCTACACTTCGAAAATTATATTTGTTTGAGAATAATATATACTTGTGCTAATAATGGTAATACATGCGATTATTAAGATTATTTTTCCTGTAGAGGCGAATGCATATGTGCATTAACAATGCTTTCTCTTCAATTTGCCAAACGTGTCGAGTTACGATTGTATTTGTTGGAAAGTGCATTGACAAAATAGATAGTGAGAAATAATTACCAAGAAACATTAAATATATATATCTTATTTTGCAAGTACATAAGACTGATATTTAGACCTTGCTCTTTGTTATACAAAAATCAAGGAACGTTGAAGTAACTATCATGCAATAGAAAAATTGCAACAAAATGAATATGAGCCAAAAATAAATGAAAAACAAGTTTACCAAGATCTACAAAATCTATAAAATTATTTGTTTACTGGATTTATGTTCGTTCAGTGTAAATCGACTGTGAAGAATTCAAACGCATCAATTGACATAGTAACCTTCTACAAAATAAAGCCAATGCTTTCACTTTGATGGTCAACAAATTGCATTTCTGAACAACAACGTTAGAATATTTAAGATTTTTATTTAGATTAGATTTTGTACATGCAATGTGTGGAAAGTGAGCAATCTTATAATGCATTAATTATAATTAGCCCGATTGTAATCAATTTTTTTAAAATGGTTGCATGTTTACTTCTGACATATCAATTTTCTTTACTTCCATTTATGCAAAATATTGTCTTTAATATCTTATAACAATAAAAACAAACCCAAATTCTCAAAAAAATCAATGCAAGATTGAGAGCATGTACATGCTAATTTTGCCTGTGTTATTCACATTTCAAATCAATCAATCGATCAAAATTGAAATTAAAATCTGTTTTTATCAACCAAAATCGTATAGTCATAATGCAAGATACCACAGAAAACTCATCGTTTAAAACTCCACTAGTAACTTTAAGAATTATTTTTAATTTATAGTTTGATTAAATTTTCACCATAATATATAGGATATAATTCAATTATTTCAGTGTAGATCAATAATGTGGTTCACATTGTTAATCCAGTTTTAGATATACATCAATACATCTATGTATGTTAATGTTTTCATCAAATTGGTCTGGTGATTATATAACTTACAAGAGAAAATAATAAAGTTGCCTTCTCGTAATTCAACCGGTTGTGGAATGCGCATGCAATGTAATTTTTTGTATATAAATATAATGCATTATTTATTATTACAAGCAGATATAAACGCATTTTAAGAATTCATAAAATCGCGTTTGATGTTATATGGTTGTAACCATTTATAGTAAACAGTTATTTACCTACATAACTAAGAATTGAGAATTTATACAAATTATATAAATTGTACCGCGTTATATGGAGACCAATAAATTCGTAGTGTATGATGAATTATAAATTGTTATTAAAATTGTTATTAAAAGCTGAACTAAAACACTATTTTCCAACAAAAATTTTAACGTTCCCTGAAAACACTCTGCAGCTTTAAAACCTGTCGTACATAGCTATAATATAACTTGGCATGTCCATACAAACGTATTATAAAATATAAATAATTCGGAGGAATCAACGTAATAATTAATCTCTAAAATAAAAAAAATGCAATACTCACTTATCACATACAGTCATGGAGGCGTCCAAACGTTTACACTAACATAAAATGGCGTCTAAACAAACGTTAATACACTAATATAAAATGACGCCCGAACAAACGTTAATCACACTAACATAAAATGGCGCCCGAACAAACGTTAATCACACTGACTTAAAATGACGCCCAAACAAACGTTAAATACTCTAACATAAAATAGCGCCCGAGTTTTTTTTGACATACTCGTACACAAACATGAGGCTTGTCGACCCGTTGCGTTGGCGGGTCGACTCGCCTTTGTTATGATGCCTGCAAAACTCAGGCACCAACTGAACTGGACGGAGGAAATTTGCCATAATTTTGACTGACATAGACAAACAAAGGCGCATTGTATAGATAGGAAACTTCAGTTGGAAAACAAACCATCTGAACTTGTATCAAAATATCGATAGTATTTCCATAATTCTCGCACAATTGCCCTCTGTTGGGGTATTTGATTTTAATATCTAGATATAATATTTTAGCGACACTTTGACAATAGAGGTGGCGGTATTTCGTATGCAATTAAAAAGGGCGCGCAAATTAAAATGGCCGGTCAATGTTTTTATATGTGAATATTATTTAAATGTCATATTAATAAAGATGTATCGGCGACTTCTTTCGCATAAAATAAGTTAAAGGTTTTAGCATTTTTCTGGCAATGGCTATCTATTTTTAGCTTTTTGTATTAGCTTCACCAAAGATTTTTTTATATATAATATTCGCTGTACAATTTATTATATAGCCAATACAAAAACAATTTTCCATACTACGCGGGGCTGAAATTGAGATGGTCTTCCGATAACACTGTCATATTGAGATAGTTCTCAATAAATCACGAACAGCACTAAATTCAAATTTAGCTGAATGTAAAGATGGAAACGGTGGTAAAATTTTTCTTGCACATTAGGGCATTTGGTTACAATTTTTTTTACAAAGTCAGTACAATCATCAATCAGTTGATATTATGGTAACGTCTAACACTATTTAATTTTTTTTGTTAAAATAAATCTAATAATCAGGTTTTGTAAAATGTTTAACAGATATCACCTAAATGATCGAGTTAATTTTTAAATTAAATTTAGAAATTGCTTCCTCCCCTGTGAGATGTACGCCACGTACGGTGCATTGGAAAAATTTTAACAATAAATTTTAACTTCCCTGGTTAATTCAGTAGATTTATCGAGAAAATTACTCTTACGATGCTCGACGAGTTTATTAAATCACATAAACGGTTTAAAATATACGTATAATAGGCACTTACCTGGTACGGTTTCTCCATTAAATGTGATTCTGATGCTGTGTCTCATGACTTCGTGAGGTGTAAATGCTGCAAGAAATCTTTGATTGCCTAAAGGTTTCACAGACGATGTTACGCGTCCTCCATTAACAAGAATTTCAAGATTTCCAGAACCGGCACGGGATCCATCAACTAGTAAAAATATATTGTTAGAATAATTAGTTTTACCAGGATACTATATAATGTATATTGATCAATCAATAATGTATATTGATTTATTCTTAAATATGTATTATAATTACTTTCGAATTCCACCGGTTCGCCGACGACACCATCAGGTATTCTCTTGACTTTTACAGCCTTAGCTCCTCCTGATTGTGAGTCTAGTCTTGAAGATTCCATGGACAAAGAAGACTGGTGCGTCTGATTATAAGGACGGAATCGTGGATGTGCAGCATCAGTTTCGTGCACTGGAGAACCAAATCGAGGTGATGTTGTGCGCTCATATGTTTTTCTTTCATTTCGGACTAAGTTGCTGCTACTAGTCTGAAAATGATATAGATTTTTTTTACAAAGTTTTTCGTTAACAATTCGAGGAATTTTTTGTGGTCAATCAAAATTCTATATATATAAGATTTCTTCAATTCATGGGTCCAAGAGATCACAAATCTTTGTCGGGTTGAAGCAATTTTTATACGGTTTTATAAGTTAATATACTTACATATGTATCTGCAAAACTTTTCTTGGATACATAGTTCGAATTTTCTGTTTCATCCAAGTTCAGGCGCCTCATACGATAAGATTCATCATGCAGATCAGAATTCAACAAAGCCGAAGAACGAGTATTACTATTTATTCTAGTGTTGCGTTCTGTTTCCTCATTACGTGCAAAGCTTAAATCTGTATTTAGTTGACTTTCTGCCAAGTTTGCGAGAGATTCCAAGCTGTAAAAGAATTCGAATTGTAATACGTTAAAAAGGTCATATAGAAATATTTATTCACTGAAAAATATTTGAAGTAAAAGATACACAAATGATAGATTTCAAATATAAGGATCTGTATACTGTTCTTTTATGTATTCAACAATATTAAAATACATCTCTAATTTTCCCAAAAGACAAGTGTATAGTTTTAATTACAGTCTGTATTTTTATCATTTTATTCATAACACAATTATATTTCTCTTTTTATACATATGTCTTAATCTTATGAGCTGATATTTACCTATTATGTGATAATAAATGTTTAGTTTTGGCGATTGCATCCCAACTGTCCCTGCGTGATGGTCCATTTGTCAATGAAGACACACGTACGTTAGAGCTATGATCAATTTTACCACGCTCAAATTCTGAAGAATTAAGAAAATGAATTAAAATTCCAAAACTGTATTAAATATGTACCTGAAAATGTAGGAGAAGTGCTTCTCAATCTGCTACTGCTTCCAGTTTCTCCATAATGCGATTTATAATTGGACGAACTCTGCTTAGAGGAACTACTGATTTTTACTACTGTTGGGCTTTCAGATCTGTAACCAGAAGGACTGTAAGTAAACATTCTCGGACTCGAAGTTGTATTTCTCGGACTCGATGTGAGATTCCTTGGACTTGATGTGACATTTCTAGGACTCGATGTAACGTTTCTTGGGCTAGAAGATACATTGCGAGGACTGGACGTGATGTTACGGGGACTGGATGTCCTATTTGTAGTAGATTCCCAGTGCGAACTTGATGTCATGCTTGAGCTAAATGATTTACCTTGGTAAACTGGACTGCTTCTATTAAGATTGTAAATACTTCTGTTAAATTTAAATTACACTTAACAAAATAAAACAGAAAATGCTGAAGTACCTTGTTTCATATGTAGGTCTTGAAGATCCTAAAACATCATGTGAAGATTTTTGTGTATTGGAACTGCTTGTATATTTGGAGGTACTAGTAAATGCAGATTTATCTCGTGAAAGGCTGGAAATGTGATCTGTCTCGTCGTATCCATAAGAAGGACTTTCAGAACGACGCTTAACAGTAACTGTAATGAGATTTTGCAATATTTAGTATAAGTTATTTTATTAATGATTTAATCAAGTAACAATAAGTAATAAAGCATAAAAATATTCACTGATTATTATTAACTTCCCGTAGGGTAAGTTATTGTAATGGGCCGAAAATCGGAATTGAAAATTTTAACATTTCTCGACGTTTTGAAGGTTTTTGAACGTTTTGGCATACCTCAGAAAAAATGGATATGTGTGTGTGTGTGTGTGTGTGTGTGTGTGTGTGTGTGTGTGTGTGTGTATGTATGTATGGATACAAATTTCCAGTCACGGTTTAGGGCGCACGGATCAACCGATTTGAATGGTTCAAAAAACATTCGATTCCTATTGATAGGGAAAAGAGCTGATTAGTTTTTGGCAAAGGCAGGTCCAGCCGTTTCGGAGATACGGAGCAAAGAGTGCAGAAAATAGAAATCGAATTTTTGAGAGAACGGAGTATCTGATTTGAATGATCTAAAAAGCATTCAATTAGTAATGATTGGGAGAAGTGCTTATTAGTTTTTGGCAAAGGCAGGCCCAGCCATTTCGAAGATATGGAGCTAAATATGTAAAAAATGGCAGTTTTTGAGAGAACTAAGCGTCCGATTTAAATGATTCAAAGAACTTTCTGCTTGTCTTAACAAAATAATTGATTTTGGAAAAAAAAATTTTGTTCAATTTTTTTTTTTTTTTTTTTTTTTTTTTTTTTTTTTAGTTTTATCAAAAATATTTCAGATTTTATTTTTAATTCTGGCTATAGTTCTAATATACTTTACAAATATTTTCAACTCTGCAATTCAGTTTATATAATTCTCATAAATATTAGACAATGTTACAATATTTATAATAATCTATTTGAAAACATTCAGTATTCCTCGAACATTTCGGTACGGGAAGTTCCAGCAATTTGCCTTAAGGCACGATGCCATAAATGCCTCAAGACAGAATTCCACTTACAGCTAGTTTATTATTTAGTTCTAATTACCAGTTACAGGACTAGCCGTTTTCAATGGAATTGGACTTTCTCTAAGCCTGTAGTTATAAACAGGGCTCTCCCTTTTGGAATGAACAGGGCTTTCTCTATTGCGAGAATTTACAGGACTCTCACGACTTTTGTAATTTACTGGACTCTCTCTGTTTCTAGAATTAACTGGCGAATCTGATGATTTTCTGCCTTTTTGTGTTCCAACACGCATGATGAAAGGTGAACCTTTGACATCATAACCATTGAAGTAGACATAAATCTATAATGATTAGAAATAAAAATCAAAGTATGTTCTAATTTTTTTATGTTATAGTGACGTAGTTACCCTTAGCCATGTGATGGTACAATTTTCAAAAATACATTTATTATTTACATCCATGAGGATTGTTTAAACAAAAATTCAGCACTTCTAATGTTGTCTTAATTTTTTTGAGATAGACCACTAGGCAACAAAATGCAAAATATAGAATTTAGTGTCTTGAAATTTGTTTTATTATAAATGTACTGTCCGTTAAAACTAGACCAAATTACGGTTGGAGAAAATATGTCTAATATTATTTTACCCTAGTCTATAATCATTTACCCTGTGTTTTCCATTCTGCTTAGGTACAAAAGTGACTCGATGTCTCCATCGGTCCAGCTTTTCGACTGCACAAAGCAATGATCTTTTATCATGGACTACATCGACATGAACTTCTGCTCCGGGCGCTCCGGTTTCACGGGTGTCCACATCGAAACTGTGGGCACGGCCTGCGACCGCACCTTCGACTCCGGACACTGAAACGCCTCGAGGGTCAAATACTGAACATGTGAAAGGACCACCCTGAAATAAAAGTACATAATTATATAAAAATAATAATAAACTACAACCACAATCAAAACTATAAAACATTAAAGTTGAAGACTTTGCCTGAATGCCTGCGTTTACATTTATGATTTATAATATAACTATAATTAGTAAGCAACTTTCTATCAATTTCCAATAAATACTTTTCCGTACTTGAATATGTTTTCCCTGATAGGTGATAGCAATTTCCCAGGTTCCAGCTTCATCAGGTTTGAATATAGCACTGTTAGTTCCATCTATAGATTTTAGAGGGCATTCCAAAGCTCTACCATTTGGACTGTATGCTGTTACCAGAATATCTTCTTTTTTAGGGGCACCTGAATAAAAACGGTTAATGTTGCAAAATGTTAAGCTGCATAATTAAATACACTCTGATTTGGTTTTAATTATATCGCATGTGATTTTCTGATGACTAAATAATATTAGTAGTTACCAGTAGCACTGACTAGAACTTCAACTAAACTGCCCAAAGCACAAGGAGCCATGCCTGGGGGTAAAACTTTGACATGACGGGGTAGAACTCTGAAGAAGTAGCCATCCAATCTGAAATAAATTATATTATGATGTGAAAAATTTAGTACTGATAGATGCCTTTATTTGTAAATTTTTAATTCTGGAATTTATTGAAATTTTTGTAAGAATCTAATGCCATTATGGCTAGAGTCCCAACATAATTTTGTGAAAATATAGAAAGAATCTTTCTCTTATATGTTATGCTCAAAATAGTTGAAATATAAAGTAACTAATTACTAAATTACCTATCTTCGTTCACATCCAAAACAATTTCATGCATTCCCATTCTGTCTGGTATATAAGAACCTTCTCCTCGATGGAGTTTTACAGGCTGAGGAGCTCCACCAGCTGGAGGAATTATTGAAGCTCGAACCATGCTGTAGTCTAATTCTTTCGTAAGGAGTTCAACACGGAAATGGGTCTGTAATAAAATATACATGTACCAGTTAAGAATATTAACATAGTTATGCACGTTGAAAAGATTTTCAATAATTAAGGACCTATTGTCTTGGATTAGTCAAATGTATACGTTGGATAGATCTGAATATCTATTGCTAACATAATTTGATTAATTATATTTTGAATATAATATTATTATATTATACTCTACTATTAGATATCATAGATAATCTATCTATTATCTATCATACCGTAAGATACCTATATCACCAGTAATTTATTATATACCTACATATGTTTTACTTCCTTATAAATCTTAATTTCTATTATTTATATATTTACCTATATTATTCTCTCTACCTATCTATTGTCTATACTTATCGCTATATTTCATCATATACTCTCAATCCCTACATTATATACCGAATACACTTATATCTACTATATATCCTATTACCTACAATTTCTTTTACACGCTATTTTTACCCTTACCGGGAATTGAACCCGGGACTTCCGCGTGGCGGTTACGCACCTTAACCATTACCCTATCGGATATCCCCATCAATAATATAATATGGGATGCACTATTATTGTTACCGCGGTTCATTTTCTAATTAATAGTAATTAACACTAAGGTGTCGAACCGACACGCGAAAAAAGACGATTGATCGTAGTGTTACGGTGGTTTAGTGGTTAAGGTCGCTGCCTGTCACGCGGTGGACCGGGGTTCGATTCCCGGTAAGGGTAAAAATAGCGTGTAAGAGAAATTGTAGGTATAGGATATATAGTATAGATATAGGTGTATTCGGTATATAATGTAGTAGGGATTGAGAGTATACTATGAAATATAGCGTATGGTAGATGTAAGGCGTATAATATGGAATGCAATGTATAGGCATACGTAAGGCTATCAAAACACACGAATAGGAACTTATGATGTAGGTGTTATCCTATAAGGAATACAAAAGTTACATAAATTTAATTTGTAAATATTATTAACTTCCCGTAGGATAAGTTATAGTAATCGCGAAAAAATCGAAAATGAAAATTTTAATATATCTTTAGGTTTCAGAGGTTTCTGAAAATTTTGGCATACCTTAGAAAAAAATGAATGTATGTGTATGTGTATGTGTGCGTGTATGTGTATGTGTGCATGTGTGTGTATGTATGGTTCCGTACCAATGTTTATCAGTTAGACGGCGACGCGGCGCTTACGCGCTTCAATATTTCATCTCTATGCAGTTAATGCAGTACGATTTCTTTGAAAAAAAGTTCAGAATTTCCAAAATATTTTAAAATAAAGAAGCTTTTTTATCTAAAAAAATATATTTTTGTCAAAAATTTATGGTTTCTCAAAAATCTAATTTTGTCACAGTAAAATTTTTTCAAAAATGTTAATCTTTTTAAAAAAAATAATTTTTGGTACGGGAAGTTACAGCAGTTTGCCTTAAGGCACGATGCCATGTGCCTCACTAGTTATTTATTACAAATTGATTTTTCATATTTTTAGTACTTACTGTTTCCCCAACTCGACCGCTTGTTGATTCCAAATGTACGGCAATCATATCAGCCAGAGGTGGGCGAGGTTTCACCCATTGGAAATGCGCCGCATAAGCCATAACTCCTAAATGACCCACATCGGTCTTGGCCATATCGCGAACTGATAAAACCGGCTGCACTCCTATTTGCAAATTATCTCTATTCAAATTCTTGTTCAATTAAAGTTCTTTGTTAAGTGACACAAGCTTTTACAACTACATAGTAAACCAAAAAAAATAAATTGCAGGTAGGTATTTACTACTCGTATCTTACTATACTTTAGCTATCATACTTGTGTTTAAAATAATGGTGTTGTACAATACCATTAAAAATAGCATTGTGTAACAAATAGCTAATTAAGTAGCTAAACTTGATTAGTTATATAAATATATTAATATCTTAAAGAAACATTTTATAAATATTGTTAAGTCCGTTCGTCTCCAATCACTCGTTTATTGTCTCTAAAATACACCAGAGATGAATATTATAGAGAGTGTATTTTAGAGACATTAAACGAGTGATCAGAGACGAATAAAGTTAACAATATGCATAAAAATATTTTTATTATTATTTCAATTTCATATTTGAATTACTTCAATATTAATAAAATAGCTAATATAGCATTACCACGTGCAAATCTTTGTTCAAAATTGGTATAAAATATTTGTTGAGACTCAACAACTTATGATACAACTGTTCAAGTATATTTTATATATTTCTACAAAAGTCCAAAATATTATTTTTTGTTACCTAATTTTTGTCCAGCATTAACTGCTTGTTGTAAATTAGATTCCCAATAAGCTGGATCGCTGCGCAACTTATCTGGAGCAGTTGCTGATCCACCTAGACTTCTGATGACTTCGGAAATGACTTTACCATCATTCCATTCAGTCTACAGAAATATTATAATATATAATTGATAAAATTATTCAAAGCACTCAAACTATAATTAAATATACAATGCACAATTGTAAAATCTGACAAATAAAATATAATTCCATTATATAACTCATAAACAATTTTTATCAATAATTTAAATAATTTAAATAATGGATTTAAGCAATGTTATTCGTGAAAATAATAAATTTAATTTAGAAAAAAATTGATTTCCATTAAAAATAGTAAGGTTTCTCAAGTTAGTAATTTGTTAGAACAAATAATCATATTTGATTTTGATTTAAGTACTGACCGTGAATCCCCTGACAGGTTTATCAAGTCTGGAATTGACCCAGCGCAAAGTAGCATGAAATCCTGGACTGTCTGGTTTCATGAAATAAGATAAGTAAGTCATGCCTGATAATTCGTCTAGCCAAGGTGATGCTAGATATTCTGGTTCCAACACCATCGGGATGCCAAATTCACGATTTGCAATATTCATCGCCCTTCCGCAATTTTCGACAGATCTATTCGGATCTATAAAAATAATAGTTAAATTATAAGTAATTAATAAAATACCAGTAATAAGATTATTTTAGCTAAAATAGCAAAATCTCGAGCAACTGAATAATAAACGTATTGTATCGCAGTTCTACATCGAAATCACATATTTTGTTATAAGAAATCCAACATAATCACAAAAATGAATTATTATTCACGGTTTTGGTAAAATGTAGAAAAGTATTAATATTTTTAATATTTCTAAACTCCATACATTTTTTCTAGACTACCTACAAATAATATCACAAATTTTGTATTTCAAATCCGATCAAATTACTAGAGATAATATCAACTCACCGAGATCCCTCCAATGCGGCGCAAGTCCCGGTTTACAGTAATCTAGCAGAGCATGTAATAAAACTCCTGAATTCCAATCTGTAGTTAAATTATGTACTCTGCATTCCGGAAGAACTGCTTGTAACCAGGCCAACATCAGTTTTCTTGGTGGGAACTTGCTTCGGCCGATCTGGTAGCGCACGATCAGAGACCATATCAGACCTAATATCAGTTTTAGGTTGCCGTTGACAATATCCACGTTGCCTAAAAAATAAAAATGGAATAAAATTTCTTGGAAAATTGAAATATAAAATTCTTAGATTTTTTAGAAACAAATTTGCTGTTTTTGAAAATATTAAATTCTTTTTTATTAAGTTCTTTTCACTAAATGAGTCAATTGATATTATATAATACATAAATGCATTTGTCAAATGTAAACTATCGTTTTCAATTGTCAATATTCTTAACATATATGACTTATAAATATTCACATTAAATATCCATTTTCTTTAACTCTTACTAAAGATACAATAATATTGGCAGATGACTGCTCTGTCATTAGATTAATTATTATAATTGTGTTTTTCTATTGTTGTTTTACATTGCTCTTATATCCATTACGATAACAAAGAAAGTTTTTTTTTCTAAATGATCTTATACAAGATTCCAATTATTAGAAAATAAATTAACGCTTATCGTTAATAATAGAAAATAGAAATGTGAATGAAAGTTGCGGAACTCATAAAATCGTAAAATTAATTTTATATATCAAATACTTTAAATGTGAGCTGCTATCAAATTTATATGTATCACAAGTAGTAAAAAATCAAATTAATGAAAAATGTTTTAAGCACAAAAATATATAACCTAAAAAATAGTTGTACGTGTAGAAGTATTTTTTTTATATGATGATGTATATTTAATTTAACTTTTATTAAATCTCAAGTTAATTCTTATGTAATTAATATTTGATATTTCTCAAATATATTTTTAGATAAAATACCTATATTGACTAGTTTGACACCATCTGCTTCAATTGCAGCCAAAGCCGTTGTGACGTTCTCTAAATAATGATGCTGGTTTCCAGGACGTCTGTTCCATGACGGCTTAAGACGTCTACCTTGTAAGGCCTCGACTAAGGCGCAAAGACGTGTACCATCACACAAATCTTGAGATAAATCTAAAACCTATTCAATAAATAAAATGTAGTCACTCATTGCATTTAAGATATTGCATGAAAAATATTGAATTTCAGATTTTTGTATGTTGCAAAGAGCAAGTTATCATTTTTTTATGTTAATTGTAGTATATAATTGATTTGTATATAAATATATGTATTTGCATATAATAAAAATAATTTCGCTTTAGTTTAATCCATCACCTCCTTTAAGCATGATCACTTAACTTACAACCTTATGGTTATAATTTTTTTTTGTAGATTCTACAGAATATCACATTCTACGCTCTATATATAATATACCTCCTTCTATAATTAGTCTACAATATGTTACAACTTTATATAATTTATAAATAAAAGCTAATATAGGCTATCAAATACATTTATCTATAAATCCTTTTGCAATAGATATTGTATAAGAAATTTATCTTCGTACATTTGTAATATTGTTAATTGTTCGAACATTTTATATCCCGTTTTAATTGCTGTGCATAAATGTAATAGAAATGCAATATGAGTACATAGTTTAATTAAATATTTTATATGATGAAATATATTTGAGTAATACTTTGATTTTTTTAAAAGCCATTTTATGTAATTTTTTTGCATAGATTTATTGCCAATCAAAATAATATAATTTTGTAAGACAAAATACTAGGTGTGAATGCATTTAAGGAGTTTATCTCCTATGAGATCTTTTTTTTTTCTTTTTTTTACATTTTATTTAAGATCGTATGGCCATATTTAATGTGAAATGGATTTATAAATATGAACGAATAATTAATTTTTTCATTGCTTTGTATTCCTTTCAAAATTGTTATAAATTTTCTACTTATTTGAATTGTCATTCATTAATCAAATCAACAAAATATTTCAAAATGTAATAACTATTCTAGAATAAAAATTTAACTTGACTTTATAAAATAAACAATTTTTGCAGTAAAAATTTAACTTGACTTTATAAAATAAACAATTTTTGTGGTAATTCAATTATTACTCTAATTATAATTATAAAACTGTGTAATTATGTTAACATTATTATGATGTTTAGATGTTGGAAACACCCACAATTGTTTCAACTCAATTATTAAAACTATCAACACTACGAAATGACATTGTTTATGAGTAATTTGTCATAAGAGACTATTTAAGACAAGGCTACATCGGAATCATGATGGAGATGTTTACTTTAATAAATCTTTTCCGTATAAATTTGCATCTAATTAAATAAACAATTATATAAATTTAATAAAAACAGAACAAAATAAACGATAAAATGTTTAATAAAATGATATCCGTAGTATGTTGATTTAATATAAAATAAGCAAATGATAATAATAATAAAATTAATGAGTAGGATAAATAAAACTTCTGAATAAAAAAAATAATACTAGAAAAACAAAGTAGAATAAAAACAATAAGAAAAAGATAATAAATATAACAAAATAACAATATTAGAAATAATAAGATAATAATAATAATAATATGTGGTGTAATGTAATTCCTGTAACTTATATGCTATTATGATGTAATTCCTATAATTTTCCTAGAATTATTAGAATGCAAATCAGTGGTTATTCTGCCTATCTGTGATGAGATTACTATTTTTCTCTATAAGCAACAATATCCTAATAGGCTTCTTTGGATTTAATTAACATTTAGACCTATATTCACAAATGATAACATATCTCTACTGCTTAGTATCAAGCTTACCTAGACAGGAATGAAACGTTTAACCTGAAATTTTGTGGTTTTTCAAAGTCGGTTAAGTACAAAGCATTTTTTACAGATCTACGTCCAGCTCATATTTTTTCTCTCTATTGACTTTATAAACAAGTATAGGGTCCGCCAAATAATTCTTTTTTTCAATCCTTTCAGATAAAAATGAAATTAATTCATTCAATAATGATTATAATAATTTCATTCAAAAATGAAGAAAAAAGTCTCGGCTGAGCGTTGGCTGAGCGTTGAAAAAAAATGAAAATGAAAAATGTTAGATGGCATATCCTATACATTAACCTTTGCAAACAATTGTTATATAATACTTATAATTGTGAGCAGAAATTGCACATATTACTAGAAATAAATTTTAAGAAATAGAACTTACAAAAAATTTTGTATGTCCTTGAATATTCATAAGTTGTACATATTTTTTTATGTTACTTGACAAAATCGAGTAAATCTTGAGATGTATTGCAATATGTTAACCATTGTGTTCAATATTATCAAGAAAGTAACAATGTATATAAATAAAAGTTAAAGCATAACCAAATCAAAATTTTGTCAGTTACTATTATTTTCAAGCAATTTTTAAAGAGTATAAGGAGCATGTTTGCTCCTTATTTAAATTAATTGAAATAGTGCTGATTTCTATTTTTTAATTTATTGATGAATTTAAATAAACGTAAATAAATGTCAAATTTATTTAAATGTCGATTTATTTTTATTTAGTTCAACTGTAGGTAGTATCAGTTACTTTCTGTCTATTACTCGGTGTCCAAATTTGGAAATTTACTTCTGTGATTGAAAACAAAAAAAAGTGATTTGTCTGCATGCAAAACACGATGTGTGTTCATTATGAATTAGCGTGGCAAATCTACAGAATTCTTGTCTGAGTTATTCATGCCTATATATAGTTGGAGAAGAACGTCCTCTGTGGCACAAATATCGACGACGAAACAGCCGACAGTTCCAAGGTTAACACTAAATGTTTACGTCATTTCTTCAATAATACTACCATTATTATGAAGATGTAATACTTCATATTTTACGGCGAAATAATAGATATGTAGTATTGATAGTGCGCGAAATATTAGAACACTGAAGCAGGCAAAGTTATTGATAATGGTGCTTCAAAATGAAAACTGTTACACGACACACTAGTTTTTTTTTATTAAGTTATTATTATTTTGATTTTTTATTAAATTTATGTACTAATTATAAATATTCATATAAAAGTATGAAATTCTAAAAATTATGATCGTTTAGGAATATTGAGATGTCATGACTATTGTTTTCGCCTTCTCTAAAAACCAAAGCCAACTCGTGTTGCTACAGTTTATATATACATTTTTATAAATTTGGTTAATTATTATTTCATATTATTTTCTAATATTATTTAATGATACATAATATATTTGTTAAATAATTAGATGTTCAGTAATGTTTATTTTCAATATTCTGGTTATTTATCTACCTATTAACGATTATCTATCTATAAACTAAATAAACTTATTCATTTAAATAATTGCATTTAACTAATTTTTTAACAAATGAAAAAATGCAATTTTTATTTATTTATTAGTATAAAAAAACTTCTCTAAATCTAAACTTATCTGATTAGATAATGATGCTTCACAATTTTATAAAAATCTAAAAAAAATTTATGTATTCAGATGTAACTAGCAATATGTACAAAATCTTAAACAAATAAACCTTAGAATCTTTTTGTGTGTGAACGCAATTATAATAATTAATTTAATGTAATATAAATAATTTAATTATTATTTAGGTTATTTATTTACCTACAAACAATTTAATAAATGGTAGATTCTTATGTGCTCATGATTTAATTAAGTTTATTGAATTTACCAATAAATATAAAAATAAAAATTAGCAATATTTCATTTAACTAATGTAAACATGCATCTCATGTTCTTCAAAAATTACAAGAAAATACTTAAAATAAAAACATAATTATTCTATTTAGTTAATGATTATTTGAAAAAAAAGTAATGGAAGACAGCAAAAGTAAGAGGCGACAGCAGTAATCTGTTGAAGAGAATTCTGGTGGCAAAATATTCATCTCTACTGGTACAAAACCTTCCTTTTTATATAATATTTATGATCAAAATTAAAAAATACAAATGGATTTCTTTACCTCCATTTGTTATACCAAATACGCCAAACCTATTGGATATACATATCTAATATGAATAATTAACATAAAAACAAGAGGTGGACCACTGAGTTGCCCTCTTGAAAAACATACCTTAGGTACGTCATAAAATTAGCTTATAGAATACGTAGTTATGATCGCTACTCAAAAAATATTAATAAAAAAAAGTTCATTATTTTTCCAACAAAATTTAAAAGAACGTGAAATGATTAAACCAATGTTACCTATAGGCTATGATACGTAGTGCTTCTCACACAAAATGGTACTAAATTAGACATTATAAACATAAATTGCAGCTTAATTCATATGTTATTATACCAGCGGCGGACCTCCCTCCCCCTGAGCTTGTCTTAAGGCTTAGATAGAATACTAATACAGAAATAAAATTACTTAATTACATAAATGAGTAAATGAGTAAGCATTAAGTACTTTGTTACTAAACACATTTTATAACTTCAATAGACAAACGATTTTCTAATCGTAATGCAAATATATATTCTATACATAATTTAATTATGTGACCCCCCCTGGCATCAAAGCTGGAACCGCCACTGTATTATACCACAAAGATGCATTGTTTTCTAAACCTAACAGCATTGCAAACACATGGCATTTTGACAGAATTTAGTACCATTCTCTATGAGAATAAGCGCTAATCTAACATATCATCTATGTAACATTGGTCTATTTTTCTGCAGAGTAAGCGCCCTAGTATATTAAATAATATTTACGATTCTTAATACAGTAGTCATTAAAAATCTGCTTAATATATTTAGCTCAGGTTTGTCACTTATACTCCAAAAGATGTCGGAGTCTCCAATAAGTTCTGTATATATTATGAAATTTGTTATTAAGGGACATTTGGGGAATATTCCTACTCCTGAATTTTTAGATTTTCCTGAGTGAATTGTTTACAATAAAATGGTTTAACATAATAATATAAAAGTAAATTATCCATATCAATAATTGTAAGCGTCCGGCGCAATGTTTATTAAAAAAGTCAATTAAAAATCACTACACACGGACTCTTTACTACCTCGAAGGACCAGATATAATTTATTATTAGAATGGCTATATCAGACCTTTAAAAATAAGCAAGTTAAATAAGTTGGTTTAGTTATCAATAGTATTTATTTGTTTGATGTTCACGGTTCAAGTAATGCGTACAGAATAAGGATGAATTTCTTAAAAATTATCTTAGTACCTAGAGTAGTGTAGGAAATTATTTTATTATAGGGCAGAGGGAGTTTAGTATATAGATGTAGTATATAGGGAGATGGATTAATAAAAATTGTGAGGCTCGAACAATAATTATCGAATTATTACTATCAGCCTTACCTTCATATTCTCCGATCGCAGATGTTCATTGACCCAATTTCTGAACGTGTTTCCTTGTATCTCAACCCACAAGTCCTCGTTGCCTTTGATGTTCATGCCCTTAGCGGCGGTTCCCTCCGGGCTGCGGGCCAAAAGACCCGCGTGGCTTATCTTCTGCGACGATCCGTCCATTTCGATTCGTTTTAAAATTATTCGACAAATTTATTTCAACAAACACAACCGTTATTGCTGTTCGACATTGTTCGAATCAAGGCTAAACTCGTATTTTCGAGTAATCGATATTTCACGTTCGATCTTTAATAAGTAATCAAAAATAACTGTATAATTATATAATATTTTATAACTGCACAATAATAAGTTAATTGAGGTGATAGATAATTTTATATTTGGTTTATAGTAGTATTTTGGCTTATTTTACTTTACTGGTTTTGACTAGATACGAAATTTAAAGATCTATCGCTAGGTGACTATTGCATGTTTCCGGATCATGTTTCTGAAACAACATAAAAACTAATTAATATTTTATATAATTAAAATAAATATTTGCATAAAAGTAATCATGGAGTAATAATTTAAACATTATAAACATATAAATAGTTTTAATTATTTTCCAATTTAGTTTGAATAATTTGTAATCAATTAAAAAAACGTTGTATGTTATCAACGTTAAGTTAATTAATTTTGTATTTTTGATCATTATCTAAAGTAAACTTAAGAGGTATTTATATGAAATTTTAATAAAAACTTGCTTCCAAATCTCCAGAGATACTATGTAGTTTATTTATATGCTTGGCCTCGAACTTCTTGTATAATTTTTGTATTTTTATTACGTGATGTCATGAGAAATATAAAACAATGTTATGAAGATTATAATCATTTAATATGTATGAATGCAAAAAATTTAATTTGAAGAGAATAATTGAAATAGTTTTGCAAATAAATAGATATAAATTATGAATATAAATACTATTGTATAAATAAATAATTTTTTTCTCTGAAAAATACTTTTTTTTTTTTGTATCATATAACAATCACAGTTGTTTACACACCCTATGAGTTGTTTGGCTAAATTACACATAATAACAATAATAAGAAAATAATGAAAATAATAATAATAATAATCACAGAAAGAAAAAAAACGAAAAAATTAATTAATTAAAATAAAATTAAAAAAAATAATAATAAATAAATAAATAAAATGAATTACAGATAAAGAAAAAAAAATGAATTTAATCCAAAATTGATATTGCTATTTAAGAAGAACTAAATGAAATTAAAAAAAATACAATAAAGAATATTACAGATTATTAAAGGTATATAAAAATACATAACTTGAATAAAGAATACAAAGCCAAGGAAATATAAAATATAGGTTGTAAATGAAAAAAGTAAATGAGAAAAAATATTTTTTCATCATATGAGTTAACTACAGGCAAAAGTAGAAAGTTCCGATATAAGATATAATCTGTTATGGCTAAGAAAACATCTGAAATTAGGATTAGTTTGAGTTTAAGTCGGTAACGATTAAATTTGGTCAGTCCCTATAAAAGGTTCTATAAAAATTGTGTAATATATATGTATATATGCATAATTTTCATTTATTTAATATTGAAATATTTTTTAAATAAAAAAATATATTTTTATATGAATTCAACGTACAATTTTTGTTACAATTTTATTACTTGCATGTATTTTATCAGTTTTTTTTTAAATTTTATGAGTACTTTAGCTTGCAATTCGATTTTTTGGAAATAGGCCATATAAACAAGTTTCTATTTAGGCAAATATTAACCTTTTAGACATCGGATTGACAAACTGTGTGTACGACCGTCGTCTATAGACGCCACCTAGTGTATCGACTTTTGCTTCAAGATTTTTCACTTTGAGTTAAATTATTGAGGATTGTAATTTGTTATTGTAATTTTTAGTTTTCTAAAAGTGTAATTTCAAATTTTGATATCTATGATCATTCAATATGACTTTTTTCAGTATTAGAATTACCTAAATGATTTTCATTTGATTTAAACTAATTTGTATTTTAATAATATAGTCATTTACAGTACTAGAATTGTCGAAATGACTTCTATTCATTTCATTTCTAAATTAATATGGATATTTTTAGTACTAGAATTGCCTGAATGATTTCTATTTGATTTAAATTAATTTGTAAATTAATAACATGGCTTTAAAACACACAGAAATTATTGTGATAAATATTATATCGATAGGTGAAGATTCACTCCTATAAGTGGTCCATTATACAAAGTTCAGATCATTGTAAATAATTGAGAAGTTTTAAAATATATTTTGTTACAAATGCATGGGCGGATTCCTGGATTGTGCAGCAGTGTCAGTAGTGGCACTTAGTGGAGAACACTCTAGTAGAAAAGTTAGAAATAAAACTTAGTCCAGTTTTCTGAATACAGTTTTATGAACTTATTGCTTCCCTGTTCATTTAATGATATATAGGCTCGACCGTAGGTAAGCGAATCAGAGGTCCCGGGTTCGATACCCACTTTGAGCAGCCTGTTGTCAGGCAGCAGTGACAACGATTTTCACTTGGAAATATAGATAGCAATATGTTTTCAAGTGAAAATAGCCCTTGCCCGGCATTGCTGCACCAATAAAAAGTCAGCCCTATTAGATTAATTCTAATAACAAAAATCATCAAATATGGATGGATTAACCATTGGGTTACCATCTAAAAAAAAATACGATGTAAGGAGAAGTTTCAGCCCAACAGCTCATAGGACGTAAGGTTCTGATTGCTGTTAAAAATATATAAAGAAAAAAAAGATATATAAATAAAGTCTATCAATTATTCTGCCCCTCCACCTCCGGCCGTGTCGCGAAATACGTCACCTCGTTGCACAACACGTCCGCGACGGCGCTGAATGTCGATGACCATGAACGGCGCTTTATTGCAGGCGGCACGACGCTGTATCATTATACCATAGGACAAATTGTGGGCAGACTTAGATATTTTCCTCGAGTCGAATGCAAACATACCGATCATGCGTGTGGGATAATTAACAGGCAACGCCTACAAATTTCGACTAAAAATTATGATAAACGATGACTGAATGCCATTGATGGCTATGTGTTCATGAGTTCATTCAATATCAGCTGAAATTATTTATTGAAGTAAATATTTGATGTTTAAACAGAAACGTAACCCCAAATCATTCATGGAAAAAATGATCGATACATTTGTAGAAATAAATAATTTGAAGGTAGTAATGATATGACGAAGGCAAATTATGATGCAAAGGGTTTGATAAATATGGCGTTTTTAATGTTTATCTATGACCGTAATGGTAACAGATCCGATTTGCATGTAAAAGTACTCCGATCGAATCTCGGAACTGTGTACAAATATCGCTCATAAAAATTACTACCTGAAACAGAATATATATCATTTTTTTTGTCAATCAAAACTTTAGATGTTAATTCTAATTATTCTAGTAATATGGAAATTATTTCTTTAGTTAATAAATATATGTAAAAATCAATTTATTATATAAAGAGAGAAAGAAAAAACAATATAAAAAAGATAGTATAAAGTATATAAATAAATTTAAATGTTCCAATGCTCAAACTAAGCAAAAAAATAATACAATGTTTTTTTTTTTAAATTTTAAAAAGTATACGTGATTTTCCTATATAAAGATATAGTAATAATTATGTTTACATATCTTCATATATACAACAAAATAGAACTGTTCTTAGAATATCAGCCAGTTTTGCCTTTGGATTCAAATCGCGTACCGATTCAACAAGGTAATCGACATAGATAGATAAACATTTTATAACTACATCGTAGTACAAATCTTGATTTAATGAAAAATGCCTGAATCAGAAGAATATTTTACCCTGTTTCTTGAAAATAATAAAACAAATTAAACATTTCTACTAATCGTAAGTTTATTGATTAGAAATTATTTTTATATTATTCGTAGTTTCTATAAATCTTTGAAGTCATTAAAAGGGAAACAATTTTTTAGGCAAGACAGATATTGCAGCTGTTCAAAGAATGAGATTATATCGCCAGCAAAAAAGTAAAAAAAAAATGCAAGCAGTCAATGAATACATGTTAATTTTAATTACATGAAGTTCTTCAAACACAAATATTATATGATGAAAACAATATTTGTTTAGGAGTTGTTTAACATAATACACTGTGTGAACGAATATTATAGAAGTTATTAATCAGCAATTACTTCATTTTTCTAATGAAGGTTCATTTCTAAATGCTAATTACAACGACAAACCGATCATGTCATATTTGAAGTATAAAGCCATACTTATACACAATATATAAATGTGTATAATGGTTGACACTAATAAATATGTGCATCACGAGTGTTACCATATTACTAAGAAACATTATTCAAAATTGTTATGATGTATTTATTTTTACTTAAATGCCATCTTGTACAGTAGCAAATAAGTTTTACCTCAATCGCGTATGAACCTTAAGGCAAACTCTTTTTTTATATAAAAGTACCCAAGATCTATTACAATACGTTAAATGACTTAAATCTAATTATTACCTATCTAATCATACCGTACGATACCTAAGACCATCAGTTCCTACGTTGATATATAAATCTATTACCGCTTCATCATTATTTGCTATTACGCTATTATATATAACATACACCCTACATATCTTTTTACCCCTTACAACGCTTAACTACCATTTACACGCTATATTTTACTCTCACTTATTATCTACCGTCTCTATCCTATACTATATTTTTTTTACTCTTATCTGTTATCTATTGTCTATACCCTATACTCTATTGTCTATCGCTCACACCGGGAATTGAACCCGGGACCACCGCGTGGCAGTCTAGCGCCTTGACCACTACTCTATTGGGTCCCCCACAAATAATATAATAAAGGACGCACTGTTTTTCCGCGGTACCTTTACCTTTTAATTAAGTAATTAATACTAAGGTGACGCGACGACACGCGGAAAAAGGCGACCAATCACAGCGCCACGGTGGCGTAGTGGTTAAGGTCGTTGCGTGTCACGGGGGTGACACGGGGGAGAGGGCTCGGGTTCGATTCTCGGTAGGGTTCGGAAAAATTAGCGTTTAAGAAATAGTATAGGTGTAAGATAAGAAATAATATTGAGCGTATTACGTATATAGGGTTAAAGGCGTATTAGGCGTAGTATATAGTTAGTTAAAAGGCGTATAACATAGAATTTAAGGTTTAGGCATACGTGAATATGGTATAGGTATCTTATAAGAAATTCATGTTATATGATAATCGTTAGCAGAATTTTGATACGGGTACTTTATAAAATGCATTTTTATCCATATATCAACTCTTTGAATATTATTTTCAAGGTCGCCGACACCGCCGACGCCTAGCGTCGCTGCTGTATATATAGGTTCCCAGACAAAAACACAAATTGCTCTCTCAGGCAATGAAATCAAAGTTACATAACCCAAACTCGTTTCTTGTAATTATCAGGTTTTACAATGTTTCCGACAATAATTTAATCGGATTGCCCGCTAATATTAATACTACCAGTCTTTTCTCAGATTAAAATCCAAATCGCGATTGCCACACAGTTGTTTATATAGAAAACACACAAAGGTTCGACTAAAATATATTCAATACTTGGTATTTTGATTACAGAATTTTAACATCTAGATTTTGAAATTGATATGTATGTTAAGCATTTTGGACGGACAATTTATAATTTACATTTTGAAGTGTACAAATCTCGAGAATACCGCTAGAATCTTGAAATTTAACCTAAGAGACCAGAGGTGAGAACTCTGAGAAAATCGTTTATTGAATTCGAACTGTTGTTGGAATTATTGGAGAGGTCAACTCCATTACATAGAATATATATACACCTTTATATATATATATATATATATATATATATATATATATATATCAAATTCTAAAGAATAATACCGCTCTCTAGAATATCCGTCCAAAAATATTAAATTTAACACAATTGATCATATGGAATTTAGTAGGGCATACGATATAGGAGATATTAATATAGTATACAGAATAATCTTGAATACATTTTTATATATATATAAAATAATTATTATATTACTAAAAAACAGTTGAAAATATTCAAGGTCTCATTTACAGATAAATAAAATGAAAACGTAACTGGCAACGACAAAATAAAGTGCTTTATTTTTTGTGCCATCAAATAACGACAGAATAAAATGCTTCAGTTTTTATGTCATTATTTAATTTAGAATATTATTAACTACAAGAATAATAATTATATATGTAAATAATATTAATTAATCGAATGAAGATAGCCTATTTAAATTGATACATTGAGGTTTGTCGCTTATACCATTGGAAGAAAAGTGTTCTCCAACAGTTTTGTACGTACTTTCCGAATTTTACAGATAATTTGGATTTGTTCTAAAATATTTTATATAATTTGATTTTATAAAACTTACTATCAATTGTGGAGTTATGAGGAATTTGTTTCCTGCAAAAAAGCCAACAGATTTATTTATTGTTTTCCATAGTCAATTGCTTATTGCAGCAATTACTACAATTTTTTTTACTTTGTAATTTATTTTTATTTATGTTTATTTATCCATTTATTATTATTATTTTTCTCTGTGATAGTTTACTTTTTATGTGTAATTTAGCTTTATAACTTATAGAGTTCTGTCAATAACTCTGATTATAATATTGACAGAATCAAAAAAAAGTTGAAAGCTTATGCAAATGTACTACATATTGCAAATTTAATAAGTTTGCATCTTCAATATTTTGGCATGGAATATAAAATTATATCTGATTCTAGCATACTGTGAAGCATTTGGTATATATACAAAATTTGAAATCAATTAACTTTTTTTCTTCGTTTCGTTCGTTCTTCGTACATCTAAAATGCACAAGTAACAACGAAGTTTAGAGTAATAAGATATACATCATCTGCCCCCAAAGTCATTGCATTGGTAAAAATATTATGATATATTAAAAAAATTACTTCCTTCACAAGTGTTACCATTTTTGTTAGTAAGATTATTAGCATTTACATATTAATAATTATACTAAATGTTAAAATCAATTACTGCAAAGTCATTGTAATATGCAAAGTAATTACGTCCGCAATACTATTTTCCGCAAACACGTTCCAGAGCAATTTTTTTGTTCTGGTGATAATCACTGTGAGAGTCTTATCCGTAATAATATATATGTCTTACGTGGTAAGTAACACACTGTGAATATATCAATGTCGAATCATTTATACACAGACAATGTGTGATATTCATGTGATATTCTGTATTAAATACAGAACAATAAAGATCCTACTTTGCGTTTTAATTAGTTGTACTATATGATGACATATGAATAGGTTTTATAACTCGTTAATTATGATACAAAAGAACTATAACTCATCTAGACTGAGTTTGAAAAATTGAATATATCTAGAGAAATAGATCAGTGAAAACAGCGTTTTTAAACAAAAAACATTTTTAAACAACAGATATTTTTCCTAGGTTTGAAAATCGTGAACCAGTATCTATCGACTTATTTTAATTAAAACGAGTAAATAACAAATATAGTAAATTTATTATAGATGTGATAATTAACTGATCAAGAATTTATTAAATCACGCCATAAATAAGTTAACTTAATTGATAAAGACTTGAATGAATGCAAAGAGAAAATAGAAAATAATTTAATGCAAAAACAAATCCTGAAACCGGTTAATAAATTGGCTGCACCTAGATATGTGAATTTTATTAGTACGATAAATTTTCTTTAGGTGAATGAAATATAATTCATTCAATATGGAATAAAGTGATGAAATATATTTTACGTCCAGGAATGCAAAGATAGTAGTGAGAAAAAGAAAGTTTATTGATATTTCCTATATTAGTGCCATCATACTTAAAAATCTCAAAAGAAGTTCGATGCCATAGATTAGGGTGCTTTTAAATATTGTATTGAGCATGTTATTATTGAAAAAAACTAATATTTTATTGCCTAAATATCAAATTTTACACATCCTAATGCTACTGTAAGAAAATATCTATAAATTTTGTATTTTATGCATTTTAGAGTCTTTAAATAGATTGCAATAGTAAAATCAATAATAATATTGTAGTGTAAGAAGTTTACTATAGCCAGTCGTGAAAAATAATTATAAAGCACTACACCACGACTGAAAATAGTTGTTTTATATAGCAAATTACTAATTTCTTTAACTTGCCTGTAAAAGTGTATATTTAACCTTCACCAA
>NW_020537646.1:15652302-15667045 GCF_003426905.1 Ctenocephalides felis | reverse complement strand
GTCACTTATACTCCAAAAGATGTCGGAGTCTCCAATAAGTTCTGTATATATTATGAATTTTGTTATTAAGGGACATTTGGGGAATATTCCTACTCCTGAATTTTTAGATTTTCCTGAGTGAATTGTTTACAATAAAATGGTTTAACATAATAATATAAAAGTAAATTATCCATATCAATAATTGTAAGCGTCCGGCGCAATGTTTATTAAAAAAGTCAATTAAAAATCACTACACACGGACTCTTTACTACCTCGATGACCAGATATAATTTATTATTAGAATGGCTATATCAGACCTTTAAAATAAGCAAGTAATAAGTTGGTTTCTTTACAATAGTATTATTTGTTTAGTTCACGGTTCAAGTATGCGTACAGTAAGGATGAATTTCTTAAAATTATCTTAGTACCTAGATAGTTAGGAAATTATTTATTATAGGGCAGAGGGAGTTTAGTATATAAATTTAGTATATAGGGAGATGGATTAATAAAAATTGTGAGGCTCGAACAATAATTATCGAATTATTACTATTAGCCTTACCTTCATATTCTCCGATCGCAGATGTTCATTGACCCAATTTCTGAACGTGTTTCCTTGTATCTCAACCCACAAGTCCTCGTTGCCTTTGATGTTCATGCCCTTAGCGGCGGTTCCCTCCGGGCTGCGGGCCAAAAGACCCGCGTGGCTTATCTTCTGCGACGATCCGTCCATTTCGATTCGTTTTAAAATTATTCGACAAATTTATTTCAACAAACACAACCGTTATCGTTGTTCGACATTGTTCGAATCAAGGCTAAACTCGTATTTTCGAGTAATCGATATTTCACGTTCGATCTTTAATAAGTAATCAAAAATAACTGTATAATTATATAATATTTTATAACTGCACAATAATAAGTTAATTGAGGTGATAGATAATTTTATATTTGGTTTATAGTAGTATTTTGGCTTATTTTACTTTACTGGTTTTGACTAGATACGAAATTTAAAGATCTAGCATGACTATTGCATGTTTCCGGATCATGTTTCTGAAACAACATAAAAACTAATTAATATTTTATTATATTAAAATAAATATTTGCATAAAAGTAATCATGGAGTAATAATTTAAACATTATAAACATATAAATAGTTTTAATTATTTTCCAATTTAGTTTGAATAATTTGTAATCAATTAAAAAAACGTTGTATGTTATCAACGTTAAGTTAATTAATTTTGTATTTTTGATCATTATCTAAAGTAAACTTAAGAGGTATTTATATGAAATTTTAATAAAAACTTGCTTCCAAATCTCCAGAGATACTATGTAGTTTATTTATATGCTTGGCCTCGAACTTCTTGTATAATTTTTGTATTTTTATTACGTGATGTCATGAGAAATATAAAACAATGTTATGAAGATTATAATCATTTAATATGTATGAATGCAAAAAATTTAATTTGAAGAGAATAATTGAAATAGTTTTGCAAATAAATAGATATAAATTATGAATATAAATACTATTGTATAAATAAATAATTTTTTTCTCTGAAAAATACTTTTTTTTATTTTTGTATCATATAACAATCACAGTTGTTTACACACCCTATGAGTTGTTTGGCTAAATTACACATAATAACAATAATAAGAAAATAATGAAAATAATAATAATAATAATCACAGAAAGAAAAAAACGAAAAATTAATTAATTAAAATAAAATTAAAAAAAATAATAATAAATAAATAAAAAAATGAATTACAGATAAAGAAAAAAAAATGAATTTAATCCAAAATTGATATTGCTATTTAAGAAGAACTAAATGAAATTAAAAAAAATACAATAAAGAATATTACAGATTATTAAAGGTATATAAAAATACATAACTTGAATAAAGAATACAAAGCCAAGGAAATATAAAATATAGGTTGTAAATGAAAAAAGTAAATGAGAAAAAATATTTTTTCATCATATGAGTTAACTACAGGCAAAAGTAGAAAGTTCCGATATAAGATATAATCTGTTATGGCTAAGAAAACATCTGAAATTAGGATTAGTTTGAGTTTAAGTCGGTAACGATTAAATTTGGTCAGTCCCTATAAAAGGTTCTATAAAAATTGTGTAATATATATGTATATATGCATAATTTTCATTTATTTAATATTGAAATATTTTTTAAATAAAAAAATATATTTTTATATGAATTCAACGTACAATTTTTGTTACAATTTTATTACTTGCATGTATTTTATCAGTTTTTTTTTAAATTTTGAGTACTTTAGCTTGCAATTCGATTTTTTGGAAATAGGCCATATAAACAAGTTTCTATTTAGGCAAATATTAACCTTTTAGACATCGGATTGACAAACTGTGTGTACGACCGTCGTCTATAGACGCCACCTAGTGTATCGACTTTTGCTTCAAGATTTTTCACTTTGAGTTAAATTATTGAGGATTGTAATTTGTTATTGTAATTTTTAGTTTTCTAAAAGTGTAATTTCAAATTTTGATATCTATGATCATTCAATATGACTTTTTTCAGTATTAGAATTACCTAAATGATTTTCATTTGATTTAAACTAATTTGTATTTTAATAATATAGTCATTTACAGTACTAGAATTGTCGAAATGACTTCTATTCATTTCATTTCTAAATTAATATGGATATTTTTAGTACTAGAATTGCCTGAATGATTTCTATTTGATTTAAATTAATTTGTAAATTAATAACATGGCTTTAAAACACACAGAAATTATTGTGATAAATATTATATCGATAGGTGAAGATTCACTCCTATAAGTGGTCCATTATACAAAGTTCAGATCATTGTAAATAATTGAGAAGTTTTAAAATATATTTTGTTACAAATGCATGGGCGGATTCCTGGATTGTGCAGCAGTGTCAGTAGTGGCACTTAGTGGAGAACACTCTAGTAGAAAAGTTAGAAATAAAACTTAGTCCAGTTTTCTGAATACAGTTTTATGAACTTATTGCTTCCCTGTTCATTTAATGATATATAGGCTCGACCGTAGGTAAGCGAATCAGAGGTCCCGGGTTCGATACCCACTTTGAGCAGCCTGTTGTCAGGCAGCAGTGACAACGATTTTCACTTGGAAATATAGATAGCAATATGTTTTCAAGTGAAAATAGCCCTTGCCCGGCATTGCTGCACCAATAAAAAGTCAGCCCTATTAGATTAATTCTAATAACAAAAATCATCAAATATGGATGGATTAACCATTGGGTTACCATCTAAAAAAAAATACGATGTAAGGAGAAGTTTCAGCCCAACAGCTCATAGGACGTAAGGTTCTGATTGCTGTTAAAAATATATAAAGAAAAAAAAGATATATAAATAAAGTCTATCAATTATTCTGCCCCTCCACCTCCGGCCGTGTCGCGAAATACGTCACCTCGTTGCACAACACGTCCGCGACGGCGCTGAATGTCGATGACCATGAACGGCGCTTTATTGCAGGCGGCACGACGCTGTATCATTATACCATAGGACAAATTGTGGGCAGACTTAGATATTTTCCTCGAAGTCGAATGCAAACATACCGATCATGCGAGTGGGATAATTAACAGGCAACGCCTACAAATTTCGACTAAAAATTATGATAAACGATGACTGAATGCCATTGATGGCTATGTGTTCATGAGTTCATTCAATATCAGCTGAAATTATTTATTGAAGTAAATATTTGATGTTTAAACAGAAACGTAACTCCAAATCATTCATGGAAAAAATGATCGATACATTTGTAGAAATAAAGAATTTGAAGGTAGTGATGATATGACGCAGACAAATTAAAATCAAATAAGGGTTTTATAAATATGACGTTTTTTTTAATGTTATCCATGACCGTAAAGGTAAGATCTGATTTGCATTTAAATGTACTCCGATCGAATCTCGGATATGTGTACAATTATCGCTCATAAAAATTATTACTTGAAATGCAGAATACAGAATATATGTCATTTTTTTTGTCAATCAAAACTTTAGATGTCAAATCAAATTATTCTAGTAATATGGAAATTATTTTTTCAGTTAATAAAAATATGTAAAATTAATTTATTATAAAAACAAAGAAGGAAATAACAATAAAAAAGTTACTATAAAGTATATAAAAAAATTTAAATGTCTCAATGCTCAAACTAAGCAAGAAAATGATAAAATGATTTTTTTTAAATTTTAAAAAGTATACGTGGTTTTCCTGTATAAAGATATAGTAATAATTATGTTTACATATCTTCATATATACAACAAAATAGAACTGTTCTTAGAATATCAGCCAGTTTTGCCTTTGGATTCAAATCGCGTACCGATATCAACAAGGAAATCGACATAGATAGATAAATAAACATTTTATAACTACATCGTAGTACAAATCTTGATTTAATGAAAAATGCCTGAATCAGAAGAATATTTTACCCTGTTTCTTGAAAATAATAAAACAAATTAAACATTTCTACTAATCGTAAGTTTATTGATTAGAAATTATTTTTATATTATTCGTAGTTTCTATAAATCTTTGAAGTCATTAAAAGGGAAACAATTTTTTGGGCAAGACAGATATTACAGCTGTTCAAAGAATGAGATTATATCGCCAGCAAAAAAGTAAAAAAAAAAATGCAAGCAGTCAATGAATACATGTTAATTTTAATTACATGAAGTTCTTCAAACACAAATATTATATGATGAAAACAATATTTGTTTAGGAGTTGTTTAACATAATACACTGTGTGAACGAATATTATAGAAGTTATTAATCAGCAATTACTTCATTTTTCTAATGAAGGTTCATTTCTAAATGCTAATTACAATGACAAACCGATCATGTCATATTTGAAGTATAAAGCCATACTTATACACAATATATAAATGTGTATAATGGTTGATACTAATAAATATGTGCATCACGAGTGTTACCATATTACTAAGAAACATTATTCAAAATTGTTATGATGTATTTATTTTTACTTAAATGCCATCTTGTACAGTAGCAAATAAGTTTTACCTCAATCGCGTATGAACCTTAAGGCAAACTCTTTTTTTATATAAAAGTACCCAAGATCTATTACAATACGTTAAATGACTTAAATCTAATTATTACCTATCTAATCATACCGTACGATACCTAAGACCATCAGTTCCTATGTTGATATATAAATCTATTACCGCTTCATCATTATTTGCTATTACGCTATTATATATAACATACACCCTACATATCTTTTTACCCCTTACAACGCTTAACTACCATTTACACGCTATATTTTACTCTCACTTATTATCTACCGTCTCTATCCTATACTATATTTTTTTACTCTTATCTGTTATCTATTGTCTATACCCTATACTCTATTGTCTATCGCTCACACCGGGAATTGAACCCGGGACCACCGCGTGGCAGTCGAGCGCCTTGACCACTACTCTATTGGGTCCCCCACAAATAATATATTAAGGGACGCACTGTTCTTCCGCGGTACCTTTACCTTTTAATTAAGTAATTAATACTAAGGTGACGCGACGACACGCGGAAAAAGGCGACCAATCACAGCGCCACGGTGGCGTAGTGGTTAAGGTCGTTGCGTGTCACGCAGAGGGCTCGGGTTCGATTCTCGGTAGGGTTCGGAAAAATTAGCGTTTAAGAAATAGTATAGGTGTAAGATAAGAAATAATATTGAGCGTATTACGTATATAGGGTTAAAGGCGTATTATATAGTATTAGGCGTAGTATATAGTTAGTTAAAAGGCGTATAACATAGAATTTAAGGTTTAGGCATACGCGAATATGGTGTAGGTACCTTATAAGAAATACAAGTTATATGATAATCGTTAGCAGAATTTTGATACGGGTACTGCATAAAATGCATTTTTATTTTTATATCAGCTCTTTAAATATTATTTTAAAGGTCGCCGACACCGCCGACGCCTAGCGCCGCTGCTGTATATATAGGTTCCCAGACAAAAACACAAATTGCTCTCTCATGCAATGAAATCAAAGTTACATAACCCAAACTCGTTTCTTGTAATTATCAGATTTTACAATGTTTCCGACAATAATTTAATCGGATTGGCCGCTAATATTAATACTACTTGTCTTTTTCTCAGATTAAAATCCAAATCGCGATTGCCTCACAATTATTTATATTGGAAACACACAAAGGTTCGACTAAATTATATTCAATACTTGGTATTTTGATTACAGAATTTTAACTTTTAGAGTTTGAAATTGATATGTA
Source organism: Ctenocephalides felis (assembly GCF_003426905.1). Classification (NCBI taxonomy): domain Eukaryota; kingdom Metazoa; phylum Arthropoda; class Insecta; order Siphonaptera; family Pulicidae; genus Ctenocephalides; species Ctenocephalides felis. The sequence continues at coordinate 15,660,817 of NW_020537646.1, read as the reverse complement.
TTCTAAGCATTTTAGATGGACAATTTATAATTTACATTTTGAAGTGTACAAATCTCGAGAATACCGCTAGAATCTTGAAATTTAACCTAAGAGACCAGAGGTGAGAACTCTGAGAAAATCGTTTATTGAATTCGAACTGTTGTTGGAATGATTGTAGAGGTCAACTCCATTACATGGAATATATATACACCTATATATATATATATATATATATATATATAAATTCTATAGATTAGAACTTATCTATCCAGGATATCTTTCCAAAAATGCTAAATTTAACATAATTGATCATATGGAATGTAGTAGGTCATATGATAGGAAATTTTATAGGAGATATTAGTATAGCATACATAATATTTTTAAATATATATTAATATATAATATAATTATTAAATTATTTATTATTATATTAAAAAAAAACTGTTGAGAATATTCAAGGTCTCATTTACAGATAAATAATATGAAATCGTAACTGGCAACGACAAAATAAAGTGCTTTATTTCTGTGCAATCAAATAACGACATATTAAAACCGATTTAGTTTTTGTGTCGTAATTAGTTAATTTAAGAAATGATAAACCAAAATTATATATTTAAATAATATTAATTAATCGACTGGAGATAGTCTATTTACATAAATTATTACATTGAGGTTTGTCGCTTATACCATTGGAAGAAAAGTGATCTCCATCAGATTTGCACGTACTTTTTTGAATTTTACAGATAATTTGGTTTTGTTCTTAAATATTTGATTTTATGAAACTTCTACTATCAATTATAGAATTATGATCTGTTTTCTGTTTTGGAAAAATGTACATTTATGTTTAAAATATTTTCAAATGTACTGCATATTGCAAATTGAATAAATTTGCATCTTTAATATTTTGGCATGGAAGGTGGATTTATATCTGATCCTAGCATTATATTATTACATTCTATAATATATACAAAATTTGTAAAAAATGATCTTTGTTCTTAAAAATTTAGAAAAATTGATTTAAAACGATTCAAACGTCTAAAATGCACAAGTAGCAGCGATATTTAAAATAATAAGGTGAAGTGCATCATCTGCTTCCAAAACACTGCATTGGTAAAAATATTGAGATATTAAAAAAAATTACACCCTTCACAAGTTTTATACCTTTATACCATTTTTGTTAGTACAATCTTTAGCATTTAGATATAAATTATACCAAATGTTAAAATCCATTACAGCAGAGTCATTGTAATATGCAGAGTAATTGCGTCCGCAATACTATTTTACGCAAACACGTTCTAGAGCAATTTTTTTGTTCTGGTGATAATCACTGTGAGAGTCTTATCCGTAATAATAATAAATGTCTTACGTGGTAAGTAACACACTGTGAATATATCAATGTCGAATCATTTATACTCAGACAATGTGTGATATTCATGTGATATTCTGTATTAAATACAGAACAATAAAGATCCTACTTTGCGTTTTAATTAGTTGTGCTATATGATGACATATGAATAGGTTTTATAACTCGTTAATCATGATACAAAAGAACTATAACTCATAGACTGGAATGAGTTTGAAAAATTGAATATATCTAGAAAAATAGATCAGCAGTTTTAAACAAACAACATTTTTAAACCATTGGAAGTTTAGGTTCCTAGGTTCGAAAATCGTGAAGCAGTATCTATCAACACATAATAATTAAAACCAGTAAATAACAAGCACAATAAATTCATTATAGATATGATACTTAACTGATCAAGAATTTATTAAATGACGTCATAAATAAGTTAACTTAATTGATAAACACTTGAATGAATGCAAAGAGAAAATAGAAAATAATTTAATGCAAAAACAAATCCTGAAACCAGTTAATAAATTAGCTGCACCTAGATATGTGAATTTTATTAGTACGATAAATTTTCTTTAGGTGAATGAAATATGTTCATACATATGAAATGAAGTGATGAAATGTATTTTACTACCAGGAATGCAAAGATAGTAGTGAGAAAAATGGTTTTATTGGTTTTTCCTATATTAGTGTCATCATACTTAGAAAATGAAAATCTCAAATTTTGATGTCATATATTGGAATGTTTTTAAATATTGTAATGAGCATGCTATTATTGAAAAAACTAATATTTTATGGCCTAAATATAAAATTATAGACATCCTAATGTTACTATAAGAAAAAGTCTATAATTTTTAAATTTTATGCATTTTTGTTTCTTTAAATAGATTGCAATAGTAAAATCAATAACATGATTGTACCTAGTGTAAGTGTACTAAAGCCAGTCGTGATAAAAAAAATTTTAAAGCACTATACTACGACTGAAAATAGTTGTTTTATATAGCAAATTGCTATTTTCGTGGACTTGTCTGTTAAAGTGCTCAATTAACCTGCAGCAAATGTTTATCAACCCTTTCCACTCGCAAACTCCAAGATTTATATGAGTTTTGCCGCCGGAGCTGCGGCATCCGAATCGAAAGGGTTAAAAAAAAACATTTCAGCTATCTGATTTATTTTGATTATCGACTTTTTTTCTATTGACAAAATTTGTTGAAATTGCTATTTAGATATGGGACAGATTTTAAAATTTGAAAAATAGAAAATATTTATTTTCAACTTCCATAGGGTTAGTTATAGGATCGCAATAGAATAGAAAATGAATTTTTTTGCATATCTTTACGTTTCAGAAGTTTCTGAACATTTTGGCATACCTTAGAAAATATGGATGTATGTACGTGTGTGTGTACGTATATTTGGATATAACTTTTCGTATCCCACAATATTGGGAGCATAGATCAACCGATTAGAATGATTCCAAAAATATAATAAAATTAACCTATTATGTACATTTTAAGTAAAAATATAAATTTTTACTTTAAAATTTTCTTTTTGCATGTAAATTCCTTGTCAAATGTACTTCTAAAGAAGAAACATATTTAGATATTTAATATGAGTTTATGGCATACCTTAGAAAATATGGATGTATGTACGTGTGAAATTTGGATATAATTTTTCGTATCCTACGAAATTGGGAGCATAGATCAACCGATTAGAATGATTCCAAAAAAACATTCGATTCGTATTGATAGAGAGGGGTACTGACTAGTTTTTGGCAGAGACAGGTTGATTAGAGTGATTCAAACAAGATATTGCTTCTATCGACGTCGTTTTTATAGATGAACATAGATAAAGGTCGTAGCCCAATTATGAGCACTTATAGTATATTAGCTTTATAAAATATGACTATGAAATGTACAGTATTTATAGTAATTGCTTTAATATATTTAAAACAATTCTTATTACTCATTGATCAATTTTTATTGATGATTATGTAATATTATATTATTTCGCGAATGGGAAGTATCAGCAATTGCCCTTAAGGCACAATATAATGCCCCCTAGTTAATGATTGAGTTTGAATGTTTTGCTGAATTTTAATTTAAAGTAACAATATGTTCCACTTAATAAAACACAATGTCTTCTACGAAATAGATTCTTCATCAAATAAATTATCGCCTATGTGTTTAGAACGCATATTACAGTATCGTGCACTGAATCGCATTACAGAGAGAAACTCATTGTAATCATATATGTATCGGTATATGATTTCTTTCTTATTTTACGGCTCGTTCCACTATGAAACTGATTTCTTTATTGAATCCATTCATAAAAGCAACAAAAGATATTCACGATGCATCTTGCAATTCCGCTTTTATTATTTTATTTAAAGAAAAGTAATTCATGTGACGAAATTTGGTAAAAGATAGCGATTTGTTCATATGGCTTATAAGTTTTAATTTATTTTTGAAAATTATTTTCGAAGCAAATTTAAGATGTTAAATTTCAAATATGTAACATGTAATAACAAATATATAATCGATATTTGATTTTCAAAAAAACAGTGCATTTTGTTTTTCCTGTCTCTAATAAAAAAAACTTTTGATTTTTGATTTCAGTACATTTGCTCAATACCATTCATGCCAGTAATTACTGAATTGTGTTATTTATGTTTATAATTATTTTATCATACTAGGTATGTACAATTAATATTCATCCCTTCAACCCTTAATTAAAAAAAAGTAATTAAAAAAAAATAAAGAATGGCACTTTATTTTTTTCAATAGTTTTAAATTGAGTCTTCTGATTGCTATTTAAATAAAAAAATTAATATGCACGTATCCAGATATTAAATATTTTCAAAATAAAAAAAATGAAAAAAAAGTTAAACCTTCAATTAGCCCATTGAAATGAGTAACGTCAGAATTCATTTTGTTTTTTAAATATATATATATATATATATATATATATATATCAGTTATAAAAATCCACTATCAATAATGAATTTAAGTTATGTATATAAAGTTTAAATTATTATTAGTAATTCAATACTTAAAACGCATTGTTCATTTTATATATTGTTTCAATTTAAGAATATGATATCTATTCAAAATACAGATCATATAGTCAGCAAATATATATATATATATATATATATATATATATATATACATAAGAGTGGTCCTTAATATGAACATTTTCGAATTTCCTTGCCCTCAAGGGCTCAAACGGTTCTAAATTGATAAAAAACAATTCTCTGAAAGTTTGAGCTCTTAATATTATCTTTTAGATAGAGCGCAATTCAATCAAAGTTTTGTATGGAAATAGCATAAAAAAATATTCAAAAATTTTGCAGAATTTTCAATAAAAAATTACACGAATTTTCACTTTTAATTCATTTGTCGCTGAGTTATACCTAAAAAAATTTTTTTTTAATTTTCAAATTTTTTTCCATGCCATTCCCATACAGAGTTTGATTGAATTGCGCACTATCTAAGAGTTAATATGTTAATATTAAGAGCTAAAACTTTCAGAAAATAGTTTTTTTATCAATTTGGAACTATTTGAGCAATTGGGAGCAAGGAAATTCGAAAATATCCATATTAAGGACCACCCTAATATATATATATATATATATATATATATAATATTGCTTCATTAATATTATTTAATACCTTCATTTATTATTTATTTTATATTATTTTTTAATTTTATTTCTAATATAACCAATTTTTTTTTAAGATAATTTTAAATGGTACAGTATAACAAATAAATTCAACTAACATAATATATATTTGTATTTTATAATATTAAGTTTATTAATAAAAATGTTAATATTAAAATTTACTATTAATTGTTAATAGATTATGCTCAAAGTTAAGATAAAAATGTACATTTTTACTTTAAAATTTTCATTTTACATGTAAATTCCTTGTCAAATGTACTTCTAAAGAAAAACATTTTTAGATATTTAATGATTTTTTATAATTTAGTAATTTATTATTACAGTAATTAACTATAAATGTTCAAATGAAAATAATTTATAGTTTTTTAAATCAGCACAATTTAGAATTAATTTTTTTTTAATAAATACGCGAATTCCATTAAAAATCGACATATAAATTCATATAAAAAATAGTTCTATCTATACATTGCATCATTTCCATTACCTTCAACTGTTCGCAATCACTATAATATCCAACAACTTTGTGTAAAAACTGTTTCGTACAAAAGCATAACAACACACTGAATAACTTCAACACAATATAAGTCTATATGAAGAAAATTGAATTGTCAACGATTTGCTAAATCATATTTTCTTTGCACATTACTTTTTCTCAACAACAAATAAAAATAATAATGTTACGAGCGTTCGACGCGCCGGAGTTTCAACTTTACACTGCGAACGCTGCGACGAAACGAAAACACCTGTGGAAGAGAATTCAAGGTGCGACAGACGGTTTCAACTAATAGTGGGAGAGCTGGGGTAAACATTTCTTCTTTTTATGGGAAGTATTTGAAAATCCTCGTCAATATATATATATATATATATATATATATATATATATATATATATATATATATATATATAATGCTCAAATTCCAAACCGTAATCACATAAAGTATTTGGGGATGTACCTGGACAAGAAACTAAACTAGAAAATTTATATCCAAAAAAAGCGTGAACATCTAGAACACCTTTAAAGGTCCATTAACTGGTCTCTCAGTAGTAGATCAACTATCAATGTATCATAACATTTTCTTATACAAGGTTATCCTCAAACAAGTTTGGATGTATGGCATTCATCTATGGGATTCCTCTAAAGACAGTAACAGTAATATACAGACAGCAGTAGTAATATACAAATAATGAAACTTTCGAAATAAAATACCTAGACAGGCAATATCCGCGCCAAGATATCAAATATCAAGACACTGATACTCTTACAATCAGAGAAGAAATTAAAATGAGCTTAACTTAACTACAAATGCAAAATTGACCAGCATTCAAATAAACTGACAGCGAGTCTTTACAACACCATGTATAATATAAGACTAAAAAGAACGCATTAAAAAGATTTAACACTTCAATCTATAATATGTTGTTCTTTCATATTATCTATGGTATATAGGTTTATGTATGTATGTGTTGTCTGTGCCATATACTGAGTTTATAATTGTATGTTATAATATAGATATATATAATAATATAATATATATATATATATATATATATTAAAGTTTCTTTTTTATCTTTATAATATACCAAAATTAAATTTAGACATAATTTAGTACATTAATAAAAGGTAAACCAATGTTTATTTATCAAATTAATTCTCAATGTCTTTCTATATAGACAAAAACTAATAAAATGTATTCGACAAACAGTACAAAAAGGTAAGTATTTATTAATATTAAGAAGTGTTTTCATTATTTTTTTAATATTTTATTTTATTATTAAGTTTATTTTTATTATTTTTACTAGTATTCTATTTTTATTCTTATTACTTACTATTACTTTTTTGTTCGGTTATTCCTGACACTTTTTTAATGACCATTTGGTTCAATATATCATCATATATTTTCAATATATCATATACATAGGCAATTAGAAACATTGTCTTATGATGGTCTATTAAATATAAATAAATAAAAAAAAAAGTTATAGATGTTCATAAAACTAATGTAACATAAATTTGTAAAAAAAATTGGCTTTATATTGACTTTATAAAATAATAAAAAAGATTATTCTAGCTAATTCAAAAATTTTGTTTAAATCATATCCAATTCTAATAAGTATCTTCAATTAGATAGTTAGAAATCGAAAGTTAAATTATTATTAAGTTATAACTTATAGAAGTTTTTATTAAATACGCTGCTTAAATACAATGGACATCAGTTCTTGATTAGGGTCTCAATTATTTACATTGAACACTATTTGTTACAATTATTCACCTTCTTTATAATTAAAGAATATTATTTTTATAAGGAGACATATTGCAATTTTAATTAGAAATATAGAAAGAAATTAAATAATTAGATTAGTAAGTCAACTGTTGAATGCATATAAAGATCGACAAACTGTTTTCAGTTCAAAGGTATTAAAGTATATAAAAGTAGTAAAGTATATAAAAAAATTATTTAGAGTCAGATGCATTTCATCATAATAAAGTTTTGATTTTGCTATAATTCATGTGGCATAAAAAATATAAAAATTAAGCTAAATATCATTCAACGTAGAGTTTAGATCCTGTTCACATTTGGGCACTTTTATAAAATGTTTACTTTTCACAATTAGCGGGTACTAGCGCCCCTGCTATCACAATGGTTGTATGCATGTGTGGAGGGGCACTATGAGTTTTGATGCACAGGTAGGTTTATATATGTATTACTATTTTTTATTAGTTGGGATTATGTGCGACGAGCCTATGAATTTGCTTCGTGTTGCAATGTTCGTGATGTTCCTGATCACACATACATCTTCAACAAATTCATAAGCAATTATTGAATAATCTGAAAGTTATCCTATAAATATAAAATTATTATAAAATTTAATCTAAATTAGCAACATACATATATTTTTTGTGTAATATCAATTTTGGTTGTAGAATTTAGATTAAAAGTTTAGAGAGCGAAGTTACAACGTAATATAAGAAGAAAATGTTATACTTTGTAAAGTTAGCAATTGATGTTGGAATGGAACATAATTTTTGTTTGTAAAATAAAATTGTAGTGAGTTTTATTAAATGATATTTGTCAATTTTTTTTAAATTAGAGAAAATTTTACATAAATTTTTTTTATTGAAATAAATCAAAATTTTGTAGTACAAAGCTTGCACACAAAAGCTGCTTTATCTATCTTCATTAAGTTCTAAAAGCCAAACAATTTTTTTTCTACCTAATTATCTGAAGTATAAAAATGAAAAAAGCAGGAAATTCATATAATTTCGCCTCGGAATTAATTAATCTCGTGTTTACACCAGCGTGAATGCAGCAGCAGAAGCTGAAGTAATATTTTCATATACCGTAATGTCATTTACGACTCGAATTACCCGCGAGTTTTAAATTAACCGAGAAAATGTTTGCTCTGATTATTCGAAAAATACGTTATTTATCTGCACTCCGCTTTCGATCTCATCCGACCGATAGTAATCCAAGCACGAAGATAAACACCAAACACCGTTGTTT
>NW_020537646.1:15626499-15652202 GCF_003426905.1 Ctenocephalides felis | reverse complement strand
TGTGTGTGTGTGTCTGTGTGTTTGTATGTAGCAAAAGCGCCGTTATTAAGCTCTCTAATTGGAGCTATTCATTTCCCAAGTAGACACGATGTCGCGACATGTCACTTGTTTTCACAGGAGACGCGTGCGTTTACAAAGGAATTCGCCATGACATGAATTATTGCTCTAAAACGGTTAACAATAAGATTAATGGTCCACAGTTTAGTGAAAACGTAATATACCTAATAACTAACAAATTGAAAATAAACGAAGAAAAACATTAATTTGGACGTTGAAATTATTGCAGACAAAGCCAGAAGACGAAACTGACGAAGCTGATACAAATATTATGTTGTAAGTATATGTTAAAATATTTGTTAATACATACTTTACTTTTTTATTTTTCATTTTTTTTTATCATCCTTAGAAGGTAAATTTTATATTTATATTCCAATGAAATAGTTTTTATGTACACGCTCATCTTACGATAAAAACTTGACAGAAATTATGTTACAAGAAATTCTGGTGTTGTATGCACCGGACTCTACATCATAAAAGTTCTTAGGTTATACTTTCTAGAATCAAAACAAGCGATGATTTTTTAAATTAAATAAAGAAAAAAATCCATATATTTTGCAAAACAACTATCCTGTATAATAATAACCTGAATAGAAGAGAAAATGCATTCAAATGAAATCAAATGGTAATAGCAAATACACGCCAGGCTAATATTGTATAAGCTTGTAAATATAAAATTTTTAATTTCAATAATTTAATAACAAAAACTGTTGAATTTATAAGAAATAAAAATGATATTTATAGTTGAAACATATAGAATGTTTAATACAAAATTCATTTATAGAAAACAGTGCAAGATCTTTATATTTTTGCAATAAATAATACAAAAAATGCAACCAGTGGCAAAACAGATTAATCTGTTTCAACTATAAATATCAATTTTATTTTTTATAAATTCAACGGATTTTGTTAATAAATGATTTAAATTAAAAATTCTATATTTAGTTATATGTTCCAACTTTAAATATCATCGTTATTTCTTATAAATTTTACGATTTTTGTTTATATTTTGTTTAAATTGGTCCATCATGTCTGTATCAATTGTATTTTATGTATCAAATATATAACTGAACTATGATTTTTAAAACGCATATTTTGATTATTTTTTAGCTCTATGATAACATTACAAAAAATACTGAATGAGCAAATCTCAATATTATTAATAAGTTAATTCTATAGGAAAGATAAAAATACTTCAAAACAACGAATACAAATTTAATATTCAATGCAAATTTATCAAAAATTAGCATGAGCGTTTTAGCTTTATAAGCTTCGCACTTTTCATAGCAAATAATACAAAAAATGCAATCAGAGGCAGAACACATTGTTCCACTAAGTATGTGTTTTGGAAATATATATCTAAAATATTTCTTATAATAAAGTTTCAAAAACTCATATTTTGTTTAATTGTTAGCTCTGTATTAACATTATATAATACTAAAAAAATCTGTTTTATCAAATTTTATGTTACGTTATACATTTAGTCTCTAAAAGCACAACGGTTTGCTATATCAGGCTGTATTTGTGTATTTCACACAATGTAAAAAACTTCTACCAGAAAAACGCTTATTTGAATTATTAATAAATACCTCACGTTCCAGATTACATCAATTTCCTACAACAAAAATATTCCTATCCCATAAAAATATACAGCATTAAGAATAATTCGTATTTATATTCCCGTTGCATTTGTTTACTATCCATTATTTAGAAACGGATCGGATGAAATCCATTCGATTTGTAAATCCGCGCTTCAGAAAAGCTTTCAGCGAAAATTGTCGGATTATTTTAATTGGAGGGATTCCTTCGATCATTCTATTTCTGCAGGTTGTCTCAATGTAGGAGCTTTCGATGTTATGATAGCAGGAGCTTTCTGTTCTCTCATTGAATAAATTCGCGAGGGCGGCCGATTGATACATTAGTGAATTAAAGGTGAGCCGGAATAAAGACGTTGCAGGATAAATGGATGGATAGAAGTGGTAAAAGATTTATGATTTTTCTGTGGATAAACAGGATTTAATAAATGATGTTTCCATTAAAAGAATCTGCGACAATCCTGGTACAATAGTACAGTAACAATTTAACCCTTTCCCGCAAATTGCAAGAAGGCGTCATCTGACTGGAAAAGGTAAATGTGGAAAATATATTCTTTTATGCTATCTAAGATGCTTTAATCATAAATGTAGATATCATTAACAATTAAAAAAAGTTTTTTATGTCTTAGCAAAAAAAATCACATCGGTCTTGGTAATTTAGAATATTCAATTAAAAATGTATCAAGAAATCTTAATGTATCAAAAAAAAATTTTTTTTGCGAAAACTTTTGGAAAAACACTATTTTTTATGTCACACATATATGACTGACATGGCCATATATTATTACTATTTTTCTTCTTCTACCAAATTACGTATGTTAGACATATATACATACACGTAGAACTTTTTAGCATCAGACACATATGACTGACATGGCAATAATATAGACTATGCAAATACAACAAATTTTGTAATGTTGCATTTTTATATCATATTTGAACCCAAATCAAAGACAGACTATTTAGCAAATTAGTAACTAACTGATGACACTATTAACTAATATGCAATCAATCAAGTGTAAAAATATGTTATTTCTTCTTATTTTCATGAAATGGTAGAAATGTTAGAAAAAACAGATATTATGACGAAAGTGTTGTGAATCACTGCTATAATTTAATAAATGATATAATTGTACGTTGGGCATCAATAAAGTTCTGGTAAATTCTCTCGTCTAAAAAATTACATAATTATGTATAATGACTTAAGTTATATGAAACAGATCAAAGAATTTTTTCATACAAATGCATCTCTAAAGATTAAAGCAATTACGCTTAACTAAGAATTTGGAGTTAGATTAAAAATAATTAAACTTAATCACAACAGTTGACTTTCAGCTTCTGAGTCAAAACCATCTTCAAAATGCAATCTTTCTATATTTTATGTAAATTTCATGTAATAAAGAGTTAATTGTGGCAAAAATCTATTATTTGGTGGCAGCGGTTCGAATAAAATTAGTAAAATTATAGAATCTACAGCTTTGTTACCAATTATTATATATTTACTATTCTATTGATTATGCTAGATGGCCTTAATAAAAAAAAATGACCAAGTTTGTATCTCATTCAGGGCCATCTATAATTATAATGGCTATGATAATTTTTCTTCAGCAAGTTCATAAATTGTAAAAAAAATAATAAAGTTTAACTCACCGTTGTATTCGAGGAGAGAGGAATCTGCAACAGAAAAAATAAAAATTAATATTTAGAATAATAATACTAATAAATTAGAACACATGGAAATGATTTACACATAAACTGATATTGTTCAAATATTCGGACCATCTGTTTTTAGTGAAGATTAGCTCACAGGAGTATTTTTGCTTGAAATATATATAAATGACAATATTGAATCAACTTTATCAAATCAAATTGAAAATTATTTCAAAAATTTCATTTAACCAAAATATATAAAAAAAATCTCAAGCCTAATTTTATATATTAACTTCCTTGTTAGATATTATAACAACAGATAATAATAATAGTTATAATTTTTATTTTATTAGCAATACTGTAAAAGTACAAATTTTATTAGCAATTTGCTATATTATATAAATAGCTGTATTTTTATTTGAATTAATGATTTAAGGTCAATACTACATCAAACAAGCATGCATGCAAAAAAATTATATATTTCATAAAATACATGATTCAAATTTTTGTTTCTATAAAGGTGGTCAATTTAACATGTATAAAACAAAAATACATAATAATTTGCCTGGAAAATATCGACGTAGAACCTGATTATTAGGTGTAACGGTTGAGTTGACCTACTAAAACCAAACCTTTGGCATCAAAGGTAAATCAGTATAATAATGTATTTGTGAACTGAATCGGCAACTTGCTCGATTGTAACTACTATATTTCATGATGATTATAGGATGATCAGATTTAACACTCTAGTTATGTATTAGACCGAATTTCCTATTACGAGGTAATATACTCGTATACTACGAAAATATTTTGATTCTAGCAAAACCTTTATAAGATATAATAGCTGAGATAATAAAATGTGCTTGTGGTATAAGTATTTTTAGAAGTATTTCTCCAATGTGTATTTTTCACTGTATTAATTCCCAATTTCGAAATTAGAATTTTGTTCCAGACTATTAGCAAGCCTGCCTTTGTCTAATTTCTTTATTGGCCTATTAACATTAGGGGCCCCGTCTCGAAAATAATTACTTAGGCAAGATACCAATTCTTACTTAGATTCTGCTTAATGTGCAGTCATTAAACCTCACGACCTAATTTGAGTACATTAAATTGGTGTATTTCTGCGAGAACGGATATAATATTGCTTACTGTTTAATTACTTTTTGTAATTAATGTAATCCAATAGAACGAAGGAACCGATTGATTGTTCATTTATATTGGCAATTATTCTGCAAGCGACTGGAGTTGGCGGCGTCTAAGTCACTAAATTTCCGTTCTGCAATACAATTGATAGGGAAATCCATATTATCCAGCGGTACGTCGATTAAGTTTACTTGCTCGTCTTTACCACAGGTTCCAAACCCGAAAAAATGTTTCTTGAAATTACAACTTTGCTACGATAATCATAAATTTATTGGTTTTTGTCCATCATACTAAAATAGATAGTAAAAGCACAAAATGCAATGGAAGTTTTTGGAAGTTTTAAAAATATAACATGTTTCAAATTTGCACAATAAACATGAGCTTTATAATTAAAATTTCAAAATATCAATGAAATTTATTTTTTTGTCTAATTTCAAGAATAAAATACTAAAATATTATTATGACAAGTTATAATATTTTAGACAATAAAATTGAATGACTTTTGAAAAATATAAAAAAAAATATATTTGTTCATATATAAAAATTTTGCACGACAAACATACAGCGTAATATTTCAAAATTTTAAAGCGGAATTTGCTACGAAATGATTTGATACAAATTCAAGAGTAAAATGTACTTGTATTATTGCAAAAATTTATAATATTAGATATCAAACTTTGATTAATAGATAATGGAATGCAATGAATTTTGAAAACTCGCAATCCAAAATCGATTTAGACAATTTAAAAACCCTGAGAAAGACTTTGTTTGAGAATCGTGCTGATTAGTTTTTATAGATTAACCAAGATTAAGAAAATTTTGTAATTATCTTGTAGGATTTTTTATTCGGTAATTTTTATGAAAGTTTTTTCGACGATAGATATCATGGTCTTCTAGAACATACTAAAATATTACAACCCTACTAGTTATTTAATTTTAAAAACTAAAGAATAAAAAAGCGAGTATCGTTTTTTATTTTTGTTAAAATTGGACCTTTCATCGACGTTTTCTCAAAAACGGATAAAGCGATTTTAAAAATTTAAAATCCATTTGATAAAACTTGATGAGCACTCGCGTTAGTTGGTCTTTTGATACGTTTCTATGTAATAATTAATTGCAAAAAAATTGATTTTAATGATATTTGCATCGAATTGAATAACCTGCAATATTAATCTTCACGGTTTAGTAGTCACATTATAAAGCCCTACATCACCTTCGAAATATTTATAAATCACTCATAAATTCATATATTAAGATTCATTATTGATTCAGTCTTTTTCATACATTTCGGTAAGTTTTTAAGACTAATTCGGACCTTAAGGCAAAATGCTACTTACAACTAGTTTTTTTTTAATCTTTACGATTAGTTAAGTTTAGGTCAAGTATCGTATAATGCATAACTTACAGATAGTAAATTCATACTAGCTCTTGAAGATGTCATGTTGCGCCCGATTATGTAAATTTATTATATATATATATATATATATATATATATATATATATATCTTTCGTCTCGCGACCCTGCATTTGACCCCTGAAAACAATTTTCATTTACTTCATATTGTTTTTCTACGAAATGAGTTCGTGACAAAAGCAGATTCGGAACAACAGGGGGTCGTACCGAAAGAAAATGGAGATGGATCACGTTTGATTTCCTGTGACGTACAAGAACTTCGCCCTGTGTAGGTACATACAAAGGTTTTCCTGGGATTTATATAAACGAATACCACACACACCACAATCGTAGAACCGATGGAATGCTCTCGATATATTATTGCCGATTCCTGAATCAGCAAGCTGCCGGCATTTTCGGTTATCGGAATTAACAATTAATGAACGCCATTTGTGTTTTACGAGCCTAAATTATTTGCAACGGACAGGTAGGAAATTATAGACCGTTACGATTGCTCTGGTGGAGCATGGAGGAGAAATTCGCTTAGGTATTCGGAAATTAAAATTGGAAAATTCGTTATGATGAGGTTTTTTTAGTTCTATAGCTATATTTTTTCAGTAATTAAAAGCAGTAATTGAAAAAAGCAATATCACGATTGCCAGAGATCGAGATTGGATCCTGATCGGATATGCAATAGGCACGGATAATTAGTTGTGATATTAAATAAGGAGATGGTTGACACATAATATGAAATTATAATAGATTTGTTTTCTTTGACATTAAAATATATTGAGATGACTAACACGTCTTTATCATTTACTAAATTCTAATTCAACATGTTCTTAAGAGGGTATTCTAGTGTAGAGCGATGAATTTTAGTTCATTTTTAAAGTGTCGTAAAAGAATGTAATTAATGTTTTACCACTTGTTTATTAATATTATTAAAATACAAAAATTAAAAAATAAAAAAGTTGAAAATTGTAAGGACTGCCAGTTGATGAAGTGGGTGGTCTCAAAAAATTGGCTCCTTAGTCTTGACATGATTTCAGCCCTCCTACCCATCAGAAATGCAAATAATAAGAAAATTATTCATCTACAATAATGTCGCAATCGCCCGAACTAGCGATGAGTAATAATTTTTTTTTACAAATTGGTGACTGTTTGAAAAAAAGTGTTTTTTTACTGTTTTTGTGAGTTTCTCGAATTTTTTAAAAATAGTAAAAGTTGGAATTTGGGGATAATCCAAGTTCAGGCTATAGATAGGTCTATAAACAGGACTCTCTGAACACTTCAAGTGAATCGGTCGATTAAAACTCGAGAAATCGTATCAACAGTACTGAAAAAGTCAGTTCTGAGAAAAACGCATTTAAAGTTTTGCATGAAGCCGAACCATTATGAAGACCGAGTCAGTAAAATGCCTATATCTCCGAAAATAATTCAAATTTTTAAAAACCTTCTCGTAACCATATTCTTAGATAAATAAACTTTGAAAATATGAAATAAAAAAATCGATTTTTTTGAATTCCCACACTAGAATACCCCCTAAACTAACTTGGTTTTGTATGAGAGAAAATATTATATTTATATTTTATTATTAACTCGTGCCACCATAAATTTAAAACAAGAACAAGAATTGCTTGTTGAATTATTCTGTCACCAATAATATTTTATTAATATGTGATTCAAATAGAAAGTAAGAAAACATTATTGAAGCAAAAAGTAAATTGATTTGCTTAATGTTAGTTGACATATTGAATATAATCATAAATAATTTGCTCGTTTATATGCGAACAGGTTTATCTAATAGCTATCAATTGTAATTTGTTTCTAATGATATATTATAGTACCTAACTGGTAATGGTAAAATACATGTCTTACAAATATAATTTAATATTATTACAGTACTATATGGTGTAGATAATTCACAGTTCCATTTCAAATTACATTACAAAATTCGTATCGTGATCTATGGATACATCAATATATCATGTTTTATGTTATAAATACACTTTTGTCAAGGAAATAAGTGTTGTCAGAAATCTCGAGAACAAATATATAAAAATAACAACAGAAAAAATTACTGTTGACATCAGCACGAATATATCTTGTGCCTTTCATGGAAGATTAATGACTAAAGTTTGAAAACAAGATTCTAGGCTAAGCACATATTCCAACGTTAGTTTAATATTAAAATTAAACTTATAATAAGAATTATTTTTTTCAAAAGTACTACACAGAAAAACTTAAAAAACCTCATGTCTATAAAATTAATTTTCAATAAAATCTTTTCAACAAACTTTTTATTGTTGCAACTTGCAACATTTATATACGAATTTAGTATAAAAACAGACAGTTAAATTACTTACGCTTAATTAATTATAAATAATTTTGCCAATATAAACAATATTTACCTTATGTATTATATTCTCAAATGCTGTTCAAATTTTAATTGCAAAAAAAAATATTCACGATTACACATTTTTTATGTCCAAGGTGCAAATATCCTGAAATCTAATTTAAATTATATATATACATAAATCTTTAAAATGTGTTATAAAACTCTTTTAGTTTATCATTAGCCACGATCTAAAATATTATAGGTAGCATAATTGCTATGCTCGAAGGATCTTATTTAATGATTAGAGTTATTATTGTGTCAAGAAAATATTAAATACATTAATTATTTACACATTATATATAATTTTGAAAATCACAGTGATTGTAAAAAAATTAAAGTAATACTATTAATACGGAATAATCATATAATTCGATATCTATATACATTCTGTGTAATGACTCATCATTAATAATAATTAAGTCATCTAATTTTTTATTTAGTGTAGTATATCAAAAAATACTAATAAATGAATATAATCAAATTTGCTTATTCTTTATTTAAAGAAAAAATTATCAAATGAACAACTTTATATGCTAAATTGGTTGTAATTCCAAATAGAATATATGATGTGTACAATATCAACAAATGGCCAAAAATTAATATATAAAATACAGTTGATATTTTGTATATTGTTGAAAAGAAAAATTTATTAACACTGATGAGTTTATACCACATAAAAAAAACTTCTGAATTAATTTTCTTCACATATTTTTTTTAAATTATGTTATATATTCAAAGAGTTGAATTAATTAATGTTTATTTCCATTCCAATCTTCTGAAAACGCAGAAAATCGAAACATTTTCACTCATTAAACACCTTGTGATATGGTAGCAATTTGAAATCAACAAGCTGCGAATTCTATGTAGAATTTATGTGGATTTCAGATTGCTACTGCTGCTCGGTGTTTACTGGGAATTTTTTATAAATTTCAATATTTGTTACAAATGCTAAATAACATAATATCTAGTAACACTCGGCATATAACTAGAATATATTACAAAGTAAAGGACAATATCTCCATTAAAATGATATCTCTATTATAATTTAATATGAAATAAAAAGCAAGTAATGATAATAATAACAATAATAAATAAAATAAATTTAAAATTGTGAATAATAGAATTAATAACAAAAAATAATACAGTACAATGAAAACAACAAATGACAAATAATAATGAAATAATAATAATAATCTTGCAAAATAAAACTATTTCCTAGTTTGATTAACCATAATCATAATGTCTTCTAACGATCCGCACGTAATTCAAATTTTCAAACTAATGTGCAAAAGCTACTTCATATTTTTGTTATATGTAATTAGATGCAAGACTTCAATTCCTTTTATGCAAAGAGAAAATAAAAAATATCGGCCTTAATAGTTTATGTATGAGAGCTTTATGATGTGTTATCACAAACTGCCTGTAATAATCTTGTTCGCAATAAACTAAATTGTAAAGTATTTATTGAGAAAGTATAACTAAATATTGAGAAAGTTGCACCAATATGCTCAACACCACAAAGATGCATACTGCTTATGGAGAGCTTTTCCATAAATATTTTCTTTGTTCAAGTTTACGGTTGTACTTACAACGCTTTTATTATTGTTTTGATATGATTTGGTTTCGCTAATTAGGCGGAATTAATTAAAAATCAATACTTTGTAATTCAACAAATGATTTAATTAGACATCGATATTTTTGATACACTTTTATGTTTTTGTATAAAAAAAATCAAGACTTAATATAAATCGGAGCTAGTTTTCTCCAGCTCCCTTTCCCTTTATCTCTGGTATTTATCTCTGAAAATGATTTTTCCCAGTCTGATTAATCATAACAGTAAGATGTGTTTCCAGTTTCCACGGTCCGCGCGTCCGGCGGTTCCGCATTAGGCAGTCAAAAGCAGAACAATCCAATTACAAACAGCTGCGTCATGCATCAAAACAGTCGACCGTTGCAACAATTCCATCCTAATACAGTGCTACCCGATTTGTCATTCGCGTTTTACTCGAAACAAGAATATACGCTGGAATAATATGTGTCGAGAAAACACAAGCTTTGGAACAAAGATTCCTAATCTTTAAAATCATACAAAGATGGTAGAATTCATGCATGGGTCTTGACTCCTTCATATCCATAATGAGCCACAAAGTTCGGAATGCTACGTTTTAATTAAATATTAACATTTTGATCTTTACAGTCTTATTATTCTTAACTTTTCGTAGGATAAGTTATGGTAACCGCAAAAAATAAAAAAAATTTCATTACTTTACATTTCAACCTTCTGAAAATTTCAGTATTCTTCAGAAAAAATAGAGGTATGTGTATGCGTAGTATGTGTTTTGTATGGATTCAATTTTTTGTCCACGATTATGTGTGCACGGATCAACCGATTTAAATAAATCAAAAAACATTTACTTTCTATTCATAAGGCTGATATAGAGCAAAAAGTGCAAATAATTGATTTTTTTAGAAGACGGATCATTCAATTCAAATTTATCAAACAACATTTCATTTTAATTATCGCAAAATCACCTGAAACAAAATTGTAGAGCATAAAATTATCTACAAAAATGTATCAATACTTGTTTTCCACAGAACAAACATTTGAAAAATATGACTTCGACAAATAAAAGCTGCTTTTTTAAAATTAGAGACTTTATTTTTACCACCCCCAATTCACAAATATTATTTTGCAATAGCTCCAGAACAAACAAAATTACAATAGGCCCATGAAATAGGACTACTGGTAAAACCACGTAAAAAACGCGTTAAGCCCACTATCTCGTAGATGGCGATTAAACGTACTTCAAAAATATACTTTTCAAAGTGATATATTTTTAATGCGATGGCTCTGAGGATAAAGCTTGATACATTTTTTGTAGATAATTGTATGCTCTTCAATTTTGTCTCAGGTAATTTTGCGATAAAACTGACCATTTAGCTGAAAATCGTGAAAAGATCATTTTTTTGACCTTTGACCTTGTGCCAATTTTTTAGCTCGCACTGGAACGATGAGGACTTTTGGCATGTCCTGTATAATTGTATTTTAAGCAATTTTACCATTATTAGATAATTAACCCTGATTTTAGGTGTAAATTGACCAGGCTATTACATGTACTGACGGAGTAATAAATTTAATTTTTGCGAAGGTAGGTACAGCGGTTTCGGAATTACATAGAAAAAAGTAAAAAATTGACACTCCGTGGTCTAAAATGATCTTTGGCAATCATTATTATTGGATCATCAACACGTAGTAATATTAGTAGTGGTCAGGTAGACAGATAGACAAGTAGACAAGTAGACAAACCGGAATGTAATCATATAGACATGTACATATATAGACAGGTTGACAGGTTAAGAGGTAAACAAGTTGACAGGTAAATGGGTGGTCAGGTAGGCAGGTAAAAAGTAGACAAGTGGACATTCGACTGGTAGTTATTTAAATAGGGCAATATGCCACTCATACCTAGTTTACAATGTGTTGTATTTTTAATATTCAATATTCCCCCATCCCTTTTTTAATATTCAATGTAGTTTATTAAAATTGTAACAGTGGAGGCAGACTTTTGAATGAAATTATTATTCATTATTGACCTTTTTGGTCAATTGTATTTAAATTAAAGAAATAAATTTGAGAAAACTTTAAGAAGTTTTTTAGTAGATTCACAGGGAAAATAATTTTAGACATAAGGACAAAGTCAATGAAATGAATCAAAGAAAATTATAAAATAATTGAAACAAAAGGAAGAATTATATATGAAGAATATGGTCGTGCTTCAGAAAGGTAAATATAGACAAAATGATAATTTGTATCAATGTAAAGAAATTTGAATTACTATATTTTTCCCACTTGAGAATCACTCCGCAAGGGACGCCGAAACACAAGAACTTACATTCGCAGGAATATTGCTTGTTATACAGCCAGTTATATTTCACACGATTTGATTTACTACCGTGTACGAAATTCGTTCTGTGTTACATACGATGCATGTGATAAAATTACGGAGTTACTTATATTTAGCAAATTTATTTACACCGAAATACTTTCTGAAATATGGCAGAGCGCAAATTGCATGTTAACGCGCTGAATAAGAAAGAGTTCAAGAAGTATTTATCATGGGTTATTCCGTACTGCGACAAGAGTAATAGCATAATCATAAAGATATTATACAAGAAAAGAAAACTGCATTTTGTGTCGTATTTTAAGAGAAAAGTTGTAAGTTTCTGCTGGTTACTGTAATAGCTTCTTAAAAAGTTAACTCGATCAAAATAAGGTAAATGGTAGTAGATGGGTACTATATTTATATATTTATATAAATTAACTATTTAATTTGGGCGTACTTTAAAGTAAAATATAAAAGATAAAATTGAGGATGCGATTTATTTTTGGAGAGCAACTTTGGAAAATCGTATCACAAGTTAGAATATTAGTTCGCATTATTTCAGATTCGAAATGCTTTGGTTTAATTTTATCAATTAATTATCTACTACAATTATGGATCAAATTGTTGATGTAGTTTACTGCATGATATGAAACAAATTCTTCATGTTCCCATCATCTACCTAGCCTAACCTTTCCTTGTATATTTGCTGGGTGAGAGTTAAGAATGCAACATTCTATAAAGAGCATTTATGTAATATATATTGTGAGGAAGATGTTTGTTCTTCATCAAATGAGGTTAATCTTAAACCAACCCATAGAATATTTATATATAAAGTTCACATTCTCTTGATGTAATAAATTAATTCAAAGCGGCAGAGTTATAGCACTGAAGATAATATCAAATAATTAATAGCAAATTATAAATTGATGAAAAACCAATGCTCAGAGAAAATAGACTTTAAACATTTCAATTAATAATTGACCAATAGCGTTTGCCAAGTTTTTTCAACTTAATAATTGATAGTATTGTTCTCAACAATCAGTCCAGTTCTATAAATTTAGATGCTTTAAATGCACAATCCTTTTCAGAAGGAGACCCAACAGACATATCTACATGTGATAGATCATTATAAATAGAAATTTTCTAATACTTAGTTACCGATTAAAGGCCCTTTCTTTGGGGTGCAATGACTGGCGTTTGCGATGTTGCAGCAACCTTTTGGCGACATCACCTTTTGTCGTTGCAATATCTACAAGTATTAAAATGTATAACAAGAAACAACCAACCAAATTTTGTTTATACGCAAAATCTTAGAATGTATCAATTGAGGAAACCCTTGAAAACCAATACCAAATTGAAGCCAGGAATTTTTTCCAATAAAATTACTTACCATCAATAATACAATTATTTAGTTAAAGAATTATTTCACTCTATTACAAATAAATAGTTGTTCATAGTGCCTGAAGCAACACGTTATTCATATTATTATCATGGTCTATTATTTGTTATTATCTTAGTTATTTTCTGTATTACGAAATACATTGGCGCATTCCCGTACCATCGGCTTAGACGGAACGAATCGTGCATATCTTCAATGCTTACCAGGAAAACATTGTAACAGATTGCATAAATAACAATAATTCAAAAACAACACTTATATAATATACCGACGATCTGGAAAAAAATGATAATATATGTCAAATTGAAAGACACGAACCACAACTTGACACACATGTTTGGTTTAGAGTAATTGTTTCCTTTCTTGGGGCAAAATGAGGTAAAGAAATTGGATTTTATCTTCAGGCTAAACTGATATAATAGTTCATTGTAATAATGGAATGATATAAATGTTATATAAAAGAAATTTGACTATGATTTTCGATGAATTTTTAAAATTATACTACTTGCCGTAGGGCCATAATATTCCAGTATGTTCTATAAGACCATGATATTTATAGCCAAAAAACGTTTCATAAAAATCGGCAAAAAATAATCGCGGTGGGTTGATCTTTACCAAAAACTAATCAGTAGAATAAAATTATGAATAGAATTAACTATTAAATAGATAAATACATAATAACATTTTGTCGTTAGACTAGAATGCCAAATAAAAGACAAGAATAAAATTTTAAGTGATTCTTTGTAAACTGTCTCGTTTCCAAGAATGATCAGTATGTAGTTTTTATTTAATTTTTTATTTTTATTTTTAAACATTAAATACAAAACATTTACCAACTTTTAAATTGCCTCACTATTAACACGGTGCAATGGTTACACGTGTCGTGACCACATAAATCAAAGTTTTTACCCAACAAAATTCGATAAAGCCGGCTTAACGACAATGATTTATAAGTTAAATTTATTACTATAAAAAAAGAAAATGAATCTCGAATATTTCATATTTTCTGACCTATATTAACGATCACGTAGAATGTTTAATAGACCCACATTTCTTGTCAATTAAATAATAACTGTATTGAAACGTGTCCACTTGCAGATTACCTGAACAAAAAATTAATTCAGGTATCATGGATTTCTGTAATCCGGCGGTGTGAAAGGCGCAATACATGAGATTACATATATATATGTAATTGATTTTAACGTGAGCTTTAGCAAATTGCTCTGCGTTATCTGGTTTGCGTGATAATCTCATATTTCATCCATTCAAAATAGAGAAGCACATAAATTTTATTATATAAAGCACTTTACTTTACCTCTAGCAAATTTTATGTCATTCAAAAATATGAATTTGTCACAATTAATCATGATTTATGGCTTCATAAAAGGACATTTAGTACTAGCCGGAATTACAAGCTCAAAGAACGCGAATCGCATGGTTTTGGAAAAAGTTGTAGATATGTATTGAATTTTTCCATTTGTGCAACACCTTGTAACTTTGAAGTTACATAACATTACGAAAGTCATATGTAGGTATACTATTTTTTATACAATTAATATAAAAGAGCATGAATGTTTGCAATACGATATATATTGACCGACAAATGCTGAATGAAGTAAACAGATTAACTTTTATATATCTTTACACATTTTCAGCTTGTAAAAAAAACATGATTTACCTACATCAAATGCAAATGAAGAGCGAAAGTTGCAGAACAATTTTAGTTATTTGTAGAAATATTCAAAAGCGCGACATAAATTTAAATGAACATATAAAGTAAAAAATATGAATATTTTAAAAGTACTACAAATTTAACGGATGTATTTCTATGACTTCATAAATAAATTAACCGACTTTTTGGAATCAACATCTAACCATTGTTTTAAAGTTGGTTCAATCTTTGGAATATTTTTAATTAGCCAAGGTTTAAAAACTACTTAATCATAGATAAATTAACTATATATTTATATAATAGAAATATTTGTATAAGATCTATTTTTTCAATGACTTTGATAAATTTATTGATTATTGATGCACCTCTAAGATTCATAGGCAATGCAATTTCTATCTATTTTTATTTGAAATAACAGTGATTTAACCAGTTTCATTATTTTAGTATTTTCATACTAGATAAACTATTAGGACTAGTATTAAATTTATTGTAAAAGAGTTCATGTACTTAGGTAAATATTTATTAAGACTGGTGAATTTCAAAATTCTAGAAGAAAATATGAGCTAATTGTAAAATTTCCATCCAATAAATATCAAATGCTACACAATTTTAGTTATTTGTAGAAATACTAAAAAAAACGCAATATATATTTTAAATAAACTTCGATAGTACGAAATATTAATATTTTAAAAGTACTACAAATTTAATCAAATTATTTCTATGACTTTGTAAATAAATTGGTTGATTTTCAGAATAAACAACTACCATTTGTTTCAAAGTTGGTTCAGCGTTTATATTGTTTTTAATTAGCCTAGGTTAAAAACTAATTAGCTATTGAAGATGTATTAATTATATTTACTTATATAATAGAAATATTTGTATAAGATCCATTTCATCAATGAATTATTATATATTTATTAATAATTGGTGGATCTACAACATTCAAAGGCAATACAATTTCCATTTATTTTTGTCATTCAACACTGATTTAACCAGTTTTATTAATTTAGTTCTTTCATACTAAATACAGAATTAAATTTATGATAAAGAAGTTTATATACTTGCATGGAAATATTTATTAACATTGGTTTCTCTCTTGAAAAAAGTCAAAATTCTAGAAGAAAGTAGTAAAATATGAGCTAATTTTAAAATTTTCTTTCAATAAATATCTCAACTGCTATAATTAAGCTATTATAATATATTTTAATGTCGTTGAAAGACAGTAACAATTCACAAGAAAAAGTATAATAAGCAAATTTTAAAACGTTATTATGTAGTTTTTGGTAGATTAAAAAGTTTAGAATTTTGCCCATTATATGTTAGATTCTAGCTTAACAAAAAGAATAACTCTTTGGTCAGTATCATTTTTTATGCATGTATCTTTTAAATTAATTTTTCTGTAGAATAAGGTAAACTATCTATGAAATTCAATGCCATCTTAGGAAATACATCAATTTCATATCAATATGAACCTGATTGTAATGACTTCTTCTGACAAAGTAATTTGCCATGATAATCACGTTTCTTTAATTATTTAATTTGAGATAATATCATACATCTAAGGAAAAGATCATTGCCATATGATAGGCAATAATGATCTAACAAACTTTGTAAAACATTTTTTATTTTATACATAAGTAATTAAATACGTGTTTACAAGTGTAATTATAGGAGTAATAATATCGTAATAGATTTATATGAAATCGATAGCAAAAAATACAGTTATGGCAAAGTACTGTAATAATATCGTATACAATGTAGTAGTTCTGAGTAATTTAAATATTTCCTCAAGCTAAGAGTGATATAAATAAATTTCTGATGTAAAAGTAAAATTTGAGTAAGAATCATTAAAAAATGAAGAACCATAGATTTGATACTCTGAGATCTCCAAACTTTTATTCAATAAAGTTGTAAAAAAAATTATTAGAGTTCTCGAGTGCTCCTATGTATAATACTGTATTTTTAGAAAATAAAATTATAGCTTTTTCTATATATAACAAAAAATATATTTTAAAATATGAATGATATAAATAAAGACCTATCTTTAGATTGATATGTATATGCTAAGAAAGGCTGAGAAATTACATCTTCTGAGAAAGTTGGCTAAGGTGCTTCTTATGTTCTTATTGTCTGCTATATTTGGTGATAAAAAATGGATGATGAGCAGATAGCTTTGAACTAGCCTTTTTCAAAATACCTGTAAATATCAGCATCTAATTTTTTTTACCCATCAATTTCTATGTCAATCTTTATATCATGACCTACTCTCAAAAACCTGACTCAACTATTGACAAAAACTTCTAGTGCACATATCTCAATCTAAACCTAAAAAAATAAAATGTCACGCTCTAAACTTATTTAAAATGCCAGCAGACCTTGACAACATGACCCTTATTGTATGAATTATTTGCAAATACACAAATTTGGCAACCTCCTGATACATCAAACAAGCCAATTAGTATTGTTGTTCAGCAAACGAAATCTGATAACCCATTGTACCACCTCTAAGAATATCAATTACGATATTTTGACACAAGATAGTTACATAATTCATATAAAGTCCGAAGCTGCATCTGGTGCCATTAGCGCAGCCAAGATCAAGGTTGAACATGTACGGTTAGTCGTAATATACACGGTGCAGATGTGGTCAACCTTTCTATTTTACCTGATTATTTAATACCAATATAAAAGACATATTTTATAATTTTTTTGTTTTTCTAGCTAATATGAGCTAAAATTTAAATACCTTCACTACCAATTGAACTAAATTACCCAATTTTATTTACAAATGTGAGGTTGAAGTAGTGTAATGTGAGATTGCGGGCTAGCACTAACTTTTCCTTTCCAACCTCGGCCAGCCTGATATCAAACTGTATAATATAAAATTTAGATTACAGATCTCAAAGAATACCTCAATTAAAAATCGCCTTTTATGGGCATTCAACATACACCCCAAAGTTATTAGATATACATTTCTAATAGCTGTATACAGATATATAGCTAAACAAAATAAACTTCATTATTAGTTTATTGGGGCAATTATAAGATTACTTCTTAATAGCGTTCGTAATAGTATATTAGCATTTTCATTTGCTAATATTTATTGAATCTGTTCTTACAAACATTGCAAGTTTTTCCTTATAAATAATTTTATTTATATTTTAGTATAGAAAATATTGTATTTATCACTGGTTCAATTTACATAAAAAAGTTAGATTCATTAATTAACCAGTATTGGCAATCAAAAAATCAGACCTAATCTATAAAAAGTATAGATAAGTCAAAAATAATGTTTCTATAATTTTTAAGTTTGCAAAATGTCTACTTTAAAAACCTTTCAAATTGTATTTTGAAACAACTTTCAATAGTGATCGTTTGAATTAACAAAACATATTGAAACTAATGGGGTGCGTGGCATTATGCCTTGAGGCAAATTGCTGGAACTTCCCGTACCGTAATTAAAAATCTTGGTACGAAACCAAAAAAAAAATACACATAATGTGTACACGTTATTAAAATCTCCATAAAATATCTGATAATTTGATGTGCATATGTCCAATAAACATTTTTGATCGCCAAATGGCATTTTTTTAACTTATTTTTACTGAGAGTCCATAACCGCTGGACCTGCTTTCCCAAAAATTTAATCAGTTCTTCATCATGCCAATACAAGTAAAATATTATTAAAATCGGACGCTCTGTTCTTTTAAAAACTATGTTACCGTTTTTGGCACCTTTTGCCCCGTATCATCGGAACGGCGCCAAAAACTAATCGCGTCTCCTTATAAATACCAATCGAATGTTTTTAAATTATTCAAATCGGTTGATCCGTGTTTCTGACATCGTCGACAAAAATTTGTTTCCGCACACACACACACATACATCCATTTTTTCTAAAAAATGCCAAAATGTTCAGAAACCTTTGAAACGTAGAGATATGTAAAAATTTTCATTTTCAATTTTTTGCGTCTACTATAACTTACCCTACAGGAAGTTAATGACGTGAAAAGCTCTTGTAAAAATTGAGTATTATTTTAGGCTATAAATAAACTCTATTCAAATTAATTTCGTTTATTATTTTGATATTTTGAGTATCATTTCAAATTGACTATCCCTGCAAAGTCTTTAATTATCCATAAGAAGTTGAATTGAGGCCACCGTGGTGTGTGAAGTGTGAAGATTTTTACTAAGTGGTTTATATTGCACAGAGGTTATAATAATATTTACATTGTGATTTATGTGCAAACAATATTATCTATGATAATAACTCCAATGTGTATTTAAAATTACATTGATTATTGATATTTACCTTCATTTATGGTAATTGATTTTATGATTGTTAAGTACGTGTAATTATGAGTAGAAGTCTTCTACTATGAATATTTGCATATCTACGCATGATGAGAAAATTTAGAAAATTTTCTTTGGTAAAATATAATGAGCAAATCTGACCTTTTGGTCATTTATTAATATTATTTTGGATTTTTTTATTCACTTATAAATTAATTTGATGGAACTAAACTAAAGTTCAAGTCTAAATTGCATTATTGTACCTTCTTATGTTTTAACTCATTCTATCAAAATAAACTGTATAAATACAATTGGCATTAACATAATGAAGATATAAATAATTACTAGGATTAATAAAAAACTACATATATATTCTAATAAAATGAACATCAATTTGTAAATGAAATTTACTTTATTATTGAAAAATAACAGAAAGTTGTTAATGTAAGGAGGAAAAATGTCAGAATCAAACAAAATTTATTTTTATACCTCTAAGGTAAGGCAAGGTAAGGTATTATTAGGAATTATTTTTTATTTTCGGGATAAATTTATTTTATCTTGTTTCTTCATAATTCGTAATTAAGGAAAAGCACATACAGCACTAAATTTTCACCCTCCTACCACAAACCCCTATATAATATTACGAAAATAGTCGTTTCAGTGATCGAAAAATGTATCATATCGCATTCATTCAATTTTAGTTTTTCACTGAATTTTGATTATGATTCTATTAAACTTACAGAAAAGTAATTGATGTATGACCATAAACAACAGTTATACTGCACACATAAATAATTTTATTTATAGTACTATTACCTCATAATCGATAATTATAAAAATGTAAGCTCAACCTCAATACATGTATATTTACAAAAAAATCCAAGCACAACACAAGAATATATAATTAATTTTTTCTCTAGTGACGTGATGATGATACTGGTATTGACGATGATCACTTCATTATTTTCGAATAAATACATGTGTAATTGCGGGTTTCCGATATTCATAATGTTTGTGCATTTATGATTTCACAATGTAATTAAATACACATTCTTATAAGTCGTTTAATACGACTTGAAAACTTGAGTAAGACCGGGTGAGGTCAAGCTCACACCATTAGAACTGTAATTGTAAGAAAGTAATTTGGCCACGGTCGTTTTTTAGTCGTAGGTCTTTTTTTTCTACAATATAACAATGAGCATTGTTCCTCAAGTACAAAATCTAGTAACTAATACCTATTGCCTACGACAATTATTAAAAAAAATTAGTTGTAGGCGACGTACCTTTTTGAAGGTAGATCTGTTTGCAGAGGTTCAGAAATCAGAAATAGGCAGGTAATATAATTGAGAGTAAATTCATAAGAAGATACTTTTAAAACAAAGTGAATTCTAACAATTAGGTTAAAATTAAGAATATTTTTCAAAATTAACTTTTGCTTAGTCTGCTCAATTTCTTTTGTATTTCAATTTCTAATTATTAATAAATTTCTATACGTATCTAATAGAGTTCTAATTAGTATCACATTTGAAGCCTGTTCTAGGTACATGATGTTTACATGAAAATAAATATTTTTTTTTAAATAAACATATGATTAAAAAACTACTGTCTTTTACTATGTATATTACAATTACTATACTGTGGAGCAAAATGCTCACGATTTTGCTTATTGTACTAAATGCTGAATTAGTAGATATTATCAAGCAAATTGATCGTAAGTCCATAAAACAATAGAAGTGGAGTTAATTACAAGTCAATATAATATTACAATACCTAAATTGTCTTGAGTAATGTCATAGATCAAAAGATCTTAATAGGCACTCATATATTGCCTAATTTATCAATGCTCGAGACAATGAATATTTGTTGTAGATATTGCTAATCATTGAATATAATAAATTCAATAAATTGAATTTTAAATAAAATTAATTTACGACCTTTTTTGAAACATATTTAACGAAATGTCTTTTTTGTATAAAGACAGATTGCAAATAATAAAAAAATAAAAAAGTGAGACAAACTTGCACAACAATTAGAATAGAAAGTGTATTCTTATTCTGCATTATTGAAAATAAATTTATATATGTTATTTTTTTTATTCATATTTAAATTACAATCTGTCTTATAATTAAAAGACATTTAGTCATTAATCTGATACTTAATAAAGGTATAATTTTTTAGAGAACGACTCATCAGTACGTTTTCTAATTTATGGAAAATGTAGTAAATTTTTTGATAATATGTTGAATATATTACCAAAAATACAACCACTTTTTTATTAAAAATAGAGGTTGTATTTTTTATAATATTGGAAAATTTTAAAAATGTCACTGTTATATCAATGTTATAAAATCAAATATTTATTCGAGTTGCAACTAAATTTTTATCGTATTTTCAAATATTAAAAATTTAAATTTTGGCTTTGAAAATAAGTTATTTATTGAATATAGTAGCTAACAAAAAAATATAAATAGTGATGAATATAAATAGCAAGTGATAAAAAATTTCTCATATACATTTGATATTCAATTTTTCAATAATTTAAATCATAATAAGTTCATTTATAAAAAATATGTACATACAAAATAAATTCTTTATATGCGGAACAATTTTTAAGTTGGCCCCATATATCACATCTGTATTGTTAAACAGTCGTTTTACATATATTAACATTCATTTATGTAAATTTTTAAGTGATTTTTGCTATTAATAAATGAAACAATAGAAAATTATGTATGTAAGCACATTCCTCATTAATAATCCTTGAATTTTTTATATAATAATTTGGCAAAAAATATTGTAGAAATAACTTCCTAATTCAGTATTGGATGAGGGATCGGAATAAT
This sequence comes from Ctenocephalides felis, assembly GCF_003426905.1. Taxonomy (NCBI): domain Eukaryota; kingdom Metazoa; phylum Arthropoda; class Insecta; order Siphonaptera; family Pulicidae; genus Ctenocephalides; species Ctenocephalides felis. The sequence continues at coordinate 15,629,878 of NW_020537646.1, read as the reverse complement.
AGATATTTCATAATAGAAAAATATTAATTTTATTAACAATACATATTACATTATTAGTAATATGCTATATTTTATTATAAAATTTAAAATAATATCTTATTAACTTTTAGTATATTATATTATTATATTATTATAATATAAAAGAATAATCTCGATCAACAAATACTTGTAAGGGAAGATGTTTTGAATTGATTTCTGATTAGAATTTATAACAAATATTTTAATCTTGAATTCGCCATAATTTTCCAATTATTTCCGCAATAATTTTCCAATTATTTCCGCAACAATTTACGACATGTGACATTTCCTCATTACAGAAAGTCATGAACTCTCAAATTATAATCAAGTATCAAGATAATTACGGTTTCCGATAAATTCCTACATGTAATCATATAATGCCAATAGAAATTAGAACGTTAGAATTACTTGTGTCACAATTAATTTCTGCTATATGATTTCGATGAAAATCCCAAAGGATTTCGAGAGAAACAAGACTAATTAACTTAGAAATGTGTTATCATTTTACTTGGAGTCCCAAAAACATATCACAGAAAACTCATGAGAATCCAACTAGAAATTACTATTTCTACAGTAGGAAATTTTTGCAACATAAGGGCATCAACAAATTACAGATTTGTCTATGAAATACGCCATAAATTACAGCGACATATAAGTAATAAATGATCAAATTTAATTGTCAATATATATGATAAATTGTCTAGTATTGTGTATAGTTACAATAATGAAAGTGATTGACAAAGACATTAAATTGTGTATCGCGAAGGTCGAACAATGATATTTTTAGTTCATCGGTGAATGATGGTACTCCGACTGTAATTATTATGGTATACATATGTAATAAATCATGTTTCACTAAAGTAATAGAATATGAAGCTTATGCCATCTTTGTATTAAATTTTGAAATACACATAAATTTTATCGAACAGATAGCTCGTCTGAAATTGGGTTTAGTATCAAATTGTGCATAGCGATATTTATACATTCATATTTTGCTATTCATCCTTTCAAGCACTCAAGAATATTGTAGGATTATTTATTGCAATATGCGGAATGCAAATTTAATTATATAAAGACAATTAATGCTGAATTTTGATAAATTTAGATACCAAAGTAACATACATAATAATTTTCAATAAATTTGTAGATTTAGCTGGCATTCATTGTTTCTATTTTTAGACTTTTTACTACTTTAGCAAAATGATTTATTTTTATAATGTCCGAAGACAATATTGACAAATGGATACCAATAGTCAATAATTTTGAAGATATTGAGCACTACTACTACTGATTCTGTTTTAATTTATTTATTAAGCGTTAAGAGAGCAGATCAAAATTAGTTTATACCAAATTCTCTCATAATTATGAATAATAATACACCTTATACTCTTATTTTCAATATTATTCATATGAATATCTTATTATAATCATGCTAAATTACTAGCTTATAAAAATCAATTATGGACTAAGTGTAAGTGGCAATGTGTCATAATGCCTTCATGAACGTTATGCGTAATTAATAATTTGAGTTAATATGAATTGAGATTGCACACCTTTTCAAATTACGATTTTTCCAAACCCTATTGATTTTTTTATATTTATTCATTCATTCATTCAATTTTATTCTTATTCATAATCATGAACATATTATATTTTGGTAATGGTTAAGCTCATTATTTAACTTAAATTAAAATTTCAAATAAAATGTCTTTTCTGGCAGGTGGCAGTTCTGTCAAAATGTTTTCAATATCAAACTATGATATGTTGTTTTTTTGCAATTTTCCATTTATTTCTACAATTTAACTATATTTTTAAAATCATTCAAATCCTAAAAATTTCCTTTAACAAACTTCAAAAAGATTTATCAAAATCAGTATAATCTTTTAGGAGGAGTATCTTTTCATAAATCATTACCAAAAAAGTTTATATATATAAGAATTATATTTACTTAGTAGTATAAATTTATAGAATTGTGTTTCATTACGTAATGGTTTAACGCACTGCCTTGTATGAACTGCCTTGTGAGTTCAATTTCTTGCTCTGGATAACATGATATCATGTAGTAGAGATATCAATTTTCTGTTGAAAATATTGATTGGAAATATGTTTGCAATTGGAAATAACCTATTTCGCGTACTGCGGTGTGAAATGGCAATGGAAAACCTTTCACACTATTCTTCACGATTTTTGTGACCGAACTGCCCTTGGGCAGCGCTGCTCATTAGAATTATAGTAACCTTTATAGTACATTTATGAATTTAATACTGTTACTTATTAATGATACTTTTGCAAAGCTTAGACGCTAGCTAATTATAAGTATTATTAAGAATTTTGATGTACACATTTAAGGGAGTAGTATACAACCTTTTTGGCACCGCACTTCCTGCTGTAATAAAAAAAAGTTGCGCGCCCCCCTTAATTTTTTAAACAGTTTTATTTCATAAATACTCAACTGATATTAACAGATTACAATTTGATATGCAATATTATATGAAAATATGCATAAAAAATTAATATTTGGTTTATTATCGAAAATAGTATTTGGAAAAGTGCCCCTGAGGTAGCGCGCCCCACAATTTGAAAACCACGGATGTAAGCCACAATCAAGCGTAACCTTCAAATGGTAAAAAAACAATTTATAAACAAACTCACATTTATATATCATATCCATGGTTTTGGTGACTTACAAATGACTTTTTTATCTAAATCGTCCACATTTGCAAAGATAATCATCACGAATTCGAATCGAGCGCTCGCCCGATTAATATGAGAATGAATTATGATCGTGTAATTCCTGATGAATATATTATGTCGAGGGTGTGACATCGCGTCGAACAATCGGGATTATTTAAATGGACGCTTTCTAATAATTCAAACATTTGACAACAATATATACTGTACACAATATATCATGCATTAGCCAACGTTTTGTTTAATGCAATCGAATCAATAATATATCAGAAATTATTCGGTTGGTAATGCACAATTTGATTATTCTGATGCAAGAGGAATAATCTTATAATGTAGTCTTTTGAGCTAAATCCATACCGTAGTAAAACAAAAATTATTTAAAGAAAAGTTCAATAAAGGCTTTTTTCACGAATTGCAATTTAAATTGTGTATTTTATACTTAGCTGCCTGATAATTTAATCTACATATTAACTTCAAAAAATACATTTTTACACAATGCTGTAATTTGGTCAAAAATATTTACCTTATGATTTCGTCATGAACACCGCAATATTGTAATAGGATTAATCACATCCGTATTATTTACTTTGAATGAAACTAATTAGCTAAATCAATTATTACATATGTTATATTTACTTTAGCAATCGGATCCCGCGCATTATTATAAACC
>NW_020537646.1:15606071-15625499 GCF_003426905.1 Ctenocephalides felis | reverse complement strand
ATTAATTTAGTTCTTTCATACTAAATACAGAATTAAATTTATGATAAAGAAGTTTATATACTTGCATGGAAATATTTATTAACATTGGTTTCTCTCTTGAAAAAAGTCAAAATTCTAGAGAAAGTAGTAAAATATGAGCTAATTTTAAAATTTTCTTTCAATAAATATCTCAACTGCTATAATTAAGCTATTATAATATATTTAATGTCGTTGAAAGACAGTAACAATTCACAGAAAAAGTATAATAAGCAAATTTTAAAACGTTATTATGTAGTTTTTGGTAGATAAAAAGTTTAGAATTTTGCCCATATATGTTAGATTCTAGCTTAACAAAAAAATAACTCTTTGGTCAGTATCATTTTTTATGCATGTATCTTTTAAATTAATTTTCTGTAGAATAAGGTAAAACTATCTATGAAATTCAATGCCATCTTAGGAAATACATCAATTTCATATCAATATGAACCTGATTGTAATGACTTCTTCTGACAAAGTAATTTGCCATGATAATCACGTTTCTTTAATTATTTAATTTGAGATAATATCATACATCTAAGGAAAAGATCATTGCCATATGATAGGCAATAATGATCTAAACAAACTTTGTAAAACATTTTTTATTTTATACATAGTAATTAAATACGTGTTTACAAGTGTAATTATAGGAGTAATAAATCGTAATAGATTTATATGAATCGATAGCAAAAAATACAGTTATGGCAAAGTACTGTAATAATACGATCTGTAGTATTATTCTGAGTATTTAAATATTTCCTCAAGCTAAGAGTGATATATAAATTTCTGATGTAAAAGTAAATTTGAGTAAGAATCATTAAAAAATGAAGACCATAGATTTGATACTCTGAGATCTCCAAACTTTTATTCAATAAAGTTGTAAAAAAAATTATTAGAGTTCTCGAGTGCTCCTATGTATAATACTGTATTTTTTAGAAAATAAAATTATAGCTTTTTCTATATATAACAAAATATATTTTAAAATATGAATGATATAAATAAAGACCTATCTTTAGATTGATATGTATATGCTAAGAAAGGCTGAGATTACATCTTCTGAGAAAGTTGGCTAAGGTGCTTCTTATGTTCTTATTGTCTGCTATATTTGGTGAAAAAAATGGATGATGAGCAGATAGCTTTGAACTAGCCTTTTTCAAAATACCTGTAAATATCAGCATCTAATTTTTTTACCCATCAATTTCTATGTCAATCTTTATATCATGACCTACTCTCAAAAACCTGACTCAACTATTGACAAAAACTTCTAGTGCACATATCTCAATCTAAACCTAAAAAATAAAATGTCACGCTCTAAACTTATTTAAAATGCCAGCAGACCTTGACAACATGACCCTTATTGTATGAATTATTTGCAAATACACAAATTTGGCAACCTCCTGATACATCAAACAAGCCAATTAGTATTGTTGTTCAGCAAACGAAATCTGATAACCCATTGTACCACCTCTAAGAATATCAATTACGATATTTTGACACAAGATAGTTACATAATTCATAAAGTCCGAAGCTGCATCTGGTGCCATTAGCGCAGCCAAGATCAAGGTTGAACATGTACGGTTACGTAATATACACGGCAGATGTGGTCAACCTTTCTATTTTACCTGATTATTTAATACCAATATAAAAGACATATTTTATAATTTTTTTGTTTTTCTAGCTAATATGAGCTAAAATTTAAATACCTTCACTACCAATTGACTAAATTACCCAATTTTATTTACAAATGTGAGGTTGAAGTAGTGTAATGTGAGATTGCGGGCTAGCACTAACTTTTCCTTTCCAACCTCGGCCAGCCTGATATCAAACTGTATAATATAAAATTTAGATTACAGATCTCAAAGAATACCTCAATTAAAAATCGCCTTTTATGGGCATTCAACATACACCCCAAAGTTATTAGATATACATTTCTAATAGCTGTATACAGATATATAGCTAAACAAAATAAACTTCATTATTAGTTTATTGGGCAATTATAAGATTACTTCTTAATAGCGTTCGTAATAGTATATTAGCATTTCATTTGCTAATATTTATTGAATCTGTTCTTACAAACATTGCAAGTTTTTCCTTATAAATAATTTATTTATATTTTAGTATAGAAAATATTGTATTTATCACTGGTTCAATTTACATAAAAAAGTTAGATTCATTAATTAACCAGTATTGGCAATCAAAAAATCAGACCTAATCTATAAAAAGTATAGATAAGTCAAAAATAATGTTTCTATAATTTTTAAGTTTGCAAAATGTCTACTTTAAAACCTTTCAAATTGTATTTGAAACAACTTTCAATAGTGATCGTTTGAATTAACAAAACATATTGAAACTAATGGGGTGCGTGGCATATGCCTTGAGGCAAATTTGCTGGAACTTCCCGTACCGTAATTAAAAATCTTGGTACGAAACCAAAAAAAAATACACATAATGTGTACACGTTATTAAATCTCCATAAAATATCTGATAATTTGATGTGCATATGTCCAATAAACATTTTTGATCGCCAAATGGCATTTTTTTAACTTATTTTTACTGAGAGTCCATAACCGCTGGACCTGCTTTCCCAAAATTTAATCAGTTCTTCATCATGCCAATACAAGTAAAATATTATTAAAATCGGACGCTCTGTTCTTTTAAAAACTATGTTACCGTTTTTGGCACCTTTGCCCGTATCATCGGAACGGCGCCAAAAACTAATCGCGTCTCCTTATAAATACCAATCGAATGTTTTTAAATTATTCAAATCGGTTGATCCGTGTTTCTGACATCGTCGACAAAAATTTGTTTCCGCACACACACACATACATCCATTTTTTCTAAAAAATGCCAAAATGTTCAGAAACCTTTGAAACGTAGAGATATGTAAAAATTTTCATTTTCAATTTTTTGCGTCTACTATAACTTACCCTACAGGAAGTTAATGACGTGAAAAGCTCTTGTAAAAATTGAGTATTATTTTAGGCTATAAATAAACTCTATTCAAATTAATTTCGTTTATTATTTTGATATTTTGAGTATCATTTCAAATTGACTATCCCTGCAAAGTCTTTAATTATCCATAAGAAGTTGAATTGAGGCCACCGTGGTGTGTGAAGTGTGAAGATTTTTACTAAGTGGTTTATATTGCACAGAGGTTATAATAATATTTACATTGTGATTTATGTGCAAACAATATTATCTATGATAATAACTCCAATGTGTATTTAAAATTACATTGATTATTGATATTTACCTTCATTTATGGTAATTGATTTTATGATTGTTAAGTACGTGTAATTATGAGTAGAAGTCTTCTACTATGAATATTTGCATATCTACGCATGATGAGAAAATTTAGAAAATTTTCTTTGGTAAAATATAATGAGCAAATCTGACCTTTTGGTCATTTATTAATATTATTTTGGATTTTTTTATTCACTTATAAATTAATTTGATGGAACTGAACTAAAGTTCAAGTCTAAATTGCTTTATTGTACCTTCTTATGTTTTAACTCATTCTATCAAAATAAACTGTATGTATACAATTGGCATTAACATAATGAAGATATAATAATTACTAGGATTAATAAAAAACTACATATATATTCTAATAAATGAACATCAATTTGTAAATGAAATTACTTTATTATTGAAAAATAACAGAAAGTTGTTAGTAAGGAGGAAAAATGTCAGAATCAAACAAAATTTATTTTTATACCTCTAAGGTAAGGCAAGGTAAGTATTATTAGGAATTATTTTTTTTTTTCGGGATAAATTTATTTTATCTTGTTTCTTCTTCATAATTCGTAATTAAGGAAAAGCACATACAGCACTAAATTTTCACCCTCCTACCACAAACCCCTATATAATATTACGAAAATAGTCGTTTCAGTGATCGAAAAATGTATCATATCGCATTCATTCAATTTTAGTTTTTCACTGAATTTGATTATGATTCTATTAAACTTACAGAAAAGTAATTGATGTATGACCATAAACAACAGTTATACTGCACACATAAATAATTTATTTATAGTACTATTACCATAATCGATAATTATAAAAATGTAAGCTCAACCTCAATACATGTATATTTACAAAAAAATCCAAGCACAACACAAGAATATATAATTAATTTTTTCTCTAGTGACGTGATGATGATACTGGTATTGACGATGATCACTTCATTATTTTCGAATAAATACATGTGTAATTGCGGTTTCCGATATTCATATGTTTGTGCATTATGATTTCACAATGTAATTAAATACACATTCTTATAAGTCGTTTAATACGACTTGAAAACTTGAGTAAGACCGGGTGAGGTCAAGCTCACACCATTAGAACTGTAATTGTAAGAAAGTAATTTGGCCACGGTCGTTTTTTAGTCGTAGGTCTTTTTTTTCTACAATATAACAATGAGCATTGTTCCTCAAGTACAAAATCTAGTAACTAATACCTATTGCCTACGACAATTATTAAAAAAAATTAGTTGTAGGCGACGTACCTTTTTGAAGGTATCTGTTTGCAGAGGTTCAGAAATCAGAAATAGGCAGGTAATATAATTGAGAGTAAATTCATAAGAAGATACTTTTAAACAAAGTGAATTCTAACAATTAGGTTAAAATTAAGAATATTTTTCAAAATTAACTTTTGCTTAGTCTGCTCAATTTCTTTTGTATTTCAATTTCTAATTATTAATAAATTTCTATACGTATCTAATAGAGTTCTAATTAGTATCACATTTGAAGCCTGTTCTAGGTACATGATGTTTACATGAAAATAAATATTTTTTTTTAAATAAACATATGATTAAAAACTACTGTCTTTTACTATGTATATTACAATTACTATACTGTGGAGCAAAATGCTCACGATTTTGCTTATTGTACTAAATGCTGAATTAGTAGATATTATCAAGCAATTGATCGTAAGTCCATAAAACAATAGAAGTGGAGTTAATTACAAGTCAATATAATATTACAATACCTAAATTGTCTTGAGTAATGTCATAGATCAAAAGATCTTAATAGGCACTCATATATTGCCTAATTTATCAATGCTCGAGACAATGAATATTTGTTGTAGATATTGCTAATCATTGAATATAATAAATTCAATAAATTGAATTTTAAATAAAATAATTTACGACCTTTTTTGAAACATATTTAACGAAATGTCTTTTTGTATAAAGACAGATTGCAAATAATAAAAATAAAAAAGTGAGACAAACTTGCACAACAATTAGAATAGAAAGTGTATTCTTATTCTGCATTATTGAAAATAAATTTATATATGTTATTTTTTTATTCATATTAAATTACAATCTGTCTTATAATTAAAAGACATTTAGTCATTAATCTGATACTTAATAAAGGTATAATTTTTTAGAGAACGACTCATCAGTACGTTTTCTAATTTATGGAAATGTAGTAAATTTTTTGATAATATGTTGAATATATTACCAAAAATACAACCACTTTTTTATTAAAAAAGAGGTTGTATTTTTTATAATATTGGAAAATTTTAAAAATGTCACTGTTATATCAATGTTATAAAATCAAATATTTATTCGAGTTGCAACTAATTTTTATCGTATTTTCAAATATTAAAAATTTAAATTTTGGCTTGAAAATAAGTTATTTATTGAATATAGTAGCTAACAAAAAATATAAATAGTGATGAATATAAATAGCAAGTGATAAAAAATTTCTCATATACATTTGATATTCAATTTTTCAATAATTTAAATCATATAAGTTCATTTATAAAAAATATGTACATACAAAATAAATTCTTTATATGCGGAACAATTTTAAGTTGGCCCCATATATCACATCTGTATTGTTGAAACAGTCGTTTTAGCATATATTAATATTAATTTATGTAAATTTTTAAGTGATTTTTGCTATTAATAAATAAAACAATAGATAATTATGTATGTAAGCACTTTCCTCATTAATAATCCTTGAATTTTATATGAATATTTGGCTAAAAATATCACAGGAATAACTTCCTAATTCAGTATTGGATGAGGGATCGGAATGATAGATATTTCATAATAGAAAAATATTAATTTAATTAACAATACATATTACATTATTAGTAATATGCTATATTTTATTATAAAATTTAATCTAATATCTTATTAACTTTTAGTATATTATATTATTATATTATTATAAATAAAAGAATAATCTCGATCAACAAATACTTGTAAGGGAAGATGTTTTGAATTGGTTTCTGATTAGAATTTATAACAAATATTTTAATCTTGAATTCGCCATAATTTTCCAATTATTTCCGCAATAATTTTCCAATTATTTCCGCAACAATTTACGACATGTGACATTTCCTCATTACAGAAAGTCATGAACTCTCAAATTATAATCAAGTATCAAGATAATTACGGTTTCCGATAAATTCCTACATGTAATCATATAATGCCAATAGAAATTAGAACGTTAGAATTACTTGTGTCACATTTAATTTCTGCTATATGATTTCGATGAAAATCCCAAAGGATTTCGAGAGAAACAAGACTAATTAACTTAGAAATGTGTTATCATTTTACTTGGAGTCACAAAAACATATCACAGAAAACTCATGAGAATCCAACTAGAAATTACTATTTCTACAGTAGGAAGTTTTGCAACATAAGGGCATAACAAATTATAGATTTATCTATGAAATACGCCATAAATTACAGCGACATATAAGTAATAAATGATCAAATTTAATTGTCAATATATATGATAAATTGTCTAGTATTGTGTATAGTTACAATAATGAAAGTGATTGACAAAGACATTAAATTGTGTATCGCGAAGGTCGAACAATGATATTTTTAGTTCATCGGTGAATGATGGTACTCCGACTGTAATTATTATGGTATACATATGTAATAAATCATGTTTCACTAAAGTAATAGAATATGAAGCTTATGCCATCTTTGTATTAAATTTTGAAATATACATAAATTTTATCGAACAGTTAGCTCGTCTGAAATTGGGTTTAGTATCAAATTGTGCATTGCAATATTTATACATTCATATTTTGCTATTCATCCTTTCAAGCACTCAAGCATAGGATTATTTACTGCAATATATAAAATATAAAGACAAACCCATACTGAATTTGAATATGACTATATGTAACAAATTATTAAAAAAAAATTCAGTAAGCAAAGTAGCTCATACATAATAATTTTCAATAAATTTGTAGATTTAGTTGCCATTCATTGTTCTATTTTTAGACTTTTTACTACTTTAGCAAAATGATTTATTTTTATAATGTCCGAAGACAATTGACAAATGGATATCAATAGTCAATAATTTTGAAGATATTGAGCACTACTACTACTGATTCTGTTTTAATTTATTTATTAAGCGTTAAGAGAGCAGATCAAAATTAGTTTATACCAATTCTCTCATAATTATGAATAATAATACACCTTATACTCTTATTTTCAATATTATTCATATGAATATCTTATTATAATCATGCTAAATTACTAGCTTATAAAAATCAATTATGGACTAAGTGTAAGTGGCAATGTGTCATAATGCCTTCATGAACGTTATGCGTAATTAATAATTTGAGTTAATATGAATTGAGATTGCACACCTTTTCAAATTACGATTTTTCCAAACCTTATTGATTTTTTTTATATTTATTCATTCATTCATTCAATTTTATTCTTATTCATAATCATAAATATATTATATTTTAGTAATGGTTAAGCTCATTATTTAACTTAAATTAAATTTTCAAGTAAAATGTCTTTTCTGGCAGGTGGCAGTTCTGTCAAAATGTTTTCAATATCAAACTATGATATGTTGTTTTTTTTGCAATTTTCCATTTATTTCTACAATTTAACTATACTTTTAAAATCATTCAAATCCTAAAAATTTCCTTTAACAAACTTCAAAAAGATTTATCAAAATCAGTATAATCTTTTAGGAGGAGTATCTTTTCATAAATCATTACCAAAAAAGTTTATATATATAAGAATTATATTTACTTAGTAGTATAAATTTATAGAATTGTGTTTCATTACGTAATGGTTTAACGCACTGCCTTGTATGAACTGCCTTGTGAGTTCAATTTCTTGCTCTGGATAACATGATATCATGTAGTAGAGATATCAATTTTCTGTTGAAAATATTGATTGGAAATATGTTTGCAATTGGAAATAACCTATTTCGCGTACTGCGGTGTGAAATGGCAATGGAAAACCTTTCACACTATTCTTCACGATTTTTGTGACCGAACTGCCCTTGGGCAGCGCTGCTCATTAGAATTATAGTAACCTTTATAGTACATTTATGAATTTAATACTGTTACTTATTAATGATACTTTTGCAAAGCTTAGACGCTAGCTAATTATAAGTATTATTAAGAATTTTGATGTACACATTTAAGGGAGTAGTATACAACCTTTTTGGCACCGCACTTCCTGCTGTAATAAAAAAATAGTTGCGCCCCCCTTAATTTTTTAAACAGTTTTATTTCATAAATACTCAACTGATATTAACAGATTACAATTTGATATGCAATATTATATGAAAATATGCATAAAAAATTAATATTTGGTTTATTATCGAAAATAGTATTTGGAAAAGTGCCCCTGAGGTAGCGCGCCCCACAATTTGAAAACCACGGATGTAAGCCACAATCAAGCGTAACCTTCAAATGGTAAAAAAACAATTTATAAAAAACCACATTTATATATCATATCCATGGTTTTGGTGACTTACAAATGACTTTTTTTATCTAAATCGTCCACATTTGCAAAGATAGTCATCACGAATTCGAATCGAGCGCTCGCCCGATTAATATGAGAATGAATTATGATCGTGTAATTCCTGATGAATATATTATGTCGAGGGTGTGACATCGCGTCGAACAATCGGGATTATTTAAATGGACGCTTTCTAATAATTCAAACATTTGACAACAATATATACTGTACACAATATATCATGCATTAGCCAACGTTTTGTTTAATGCAATCGAATCAATAATATATCAGAAATTATTCGGTTGGTAATGCACAATTTGATTATTCTGATGCAAGAGGAATAATCTTTATAATGTAGTCTTTTGAGCTAAATCCATACCATAGTAAAACAAAAATTATTTAAAGAAAAGTTCAATAAAGGCTTTTTTCACGAATTGCAATTTAAATTGTGTATTTTAATACTTAGCTGCCTGATAATTTAATCTACATATTAACTTCAAATAAATACATTTTTACACAATGCTGTAATTTGGTTAAAAATATTTACCTTACGATTTCGTCATGCACACCGCAATATTGTAATAGGATTAATCACAATCCGTATTATTTACTTTGAATGAAACTAATTAGCTAAATCAATTATTACATATTGTTATATTTACTTTAGCAATCGGATCCCGCGCATTATTATAAACCATATTGAATTAAATAAATACACTGCATGATATTTACCTATCTGTTTTACAATTGTTGATTTTAATAGACGGGTTTTGTAGAAATTAGCAATTGTGAAATACTAAATGTATCAATTGGTTTATTTCATGCATTTTATATAATAGCGTTTGATACCAAAAAAACTTTTTAGAATTTTATTACTTTGCGACAAGTAAATCAAATTTTTCAGAATGGCATTGCATTTGCTTATTTTGATCATAAATAAAAAAATTACAACAAAAATTTCATATCTTTTATAAAACAAGTATTTACTTCGGAAGAAGAACGAAGAAACGTTTTTTCAAGATTTTTTTTTATATCAATTTGAAAGCATTTAAGCCCCTGTGAGCAAAGAATATCAAAAATATCCATATTAAGGACCATCCTAATATACTTATATATGTATATGTATAAAAATATATAGGTTAATCATTAAGTAATTCAACGATATTTTTGACAATGTAATGAATATTAGATTGAGCAAAAATATTACAGATTTTACTGTACAAAAAAATGTAACTTCTTTTTATTAATTTTATTTATTTCTCTTCTTCACTCAAATTCAGCATTTTAAATTTACAATTTGTAAACAGCTCTTGTATGTTATTCTGTATCTCAATAGTTTTATATATAGTATGAATAAAAATATAAAAATATTAAATAGAATAAAATATAAAAATATAAAAAAAAATTAAATGAGTGAAAATACCATTGATATTATTAAAAAAATATATCCGAAAATAAATTGATCAGCAATATGAATGGTAAAAAATTCTGCTTTGTTATTTCATAAATTCGAGTGCAATAAATTTGTCAACCCATATTTTCAAATGATATATTGATGCAAACTAATAAAATTAATATGAAAGCTACTCGGCAAAGCGGACAAATATTGTAGTAGTTTAAAACTTCATAAATTGCTTCCAATAAAAACATTCAATAAATAAGTTTGCATGCCGTGAATTTATTCATATGAAACGTAGAAATTATTGCAGCACGAAATCGCTTTCAAAGCACAGCGGTATATTTGTTTACTGAACAACCAAATAAACAAGCAAATTAAAAATATTGTATTTTTATGATTTTAAAAGCGAAATCCAACAACGAGATCTCAGTATTCGAATGACCGTGAAAAGTTCGACGTCGGCGGCTAATGATGTTTACAAAATGTCTTTTGGAAAGGACAACGTTATTTATATATTTATTACCCTGCTGTGAGGAATTAATTACGTTAAAATGTAGACTTATTACGAATCCACTGCACTGGCAATAAAATAAATACTGAGGACGAGAAGTTACAATTCAAAAACGCAAGTCCTTCGGGAGATGAGCAGCAATTTGAAGTGCTTCAAGTTCAACTGGTTGCATTTGCAGCAGAATACATGACAAGATCTTATATCTTTGTGATCGATGATAAAGTAACTAGTACGATTATAATAATATAAACTTCCTTATCCAGGAGAGTGTTCTTTGTAGGAGTGCCTCTGCTGTACGGAACAGTGTCCTCGAGAAGTGATACTGAACTGACCAGACACAACGATGTATTTCAAGATATTTCTATCGCTATCTATAAAAATGTGTAAATATTGTGCTTCTACTGATATAAAAATTAAAATTACCAAGGATTTAACTCATAGTTCTAAAATTTAATGCCAAGACCTTCATAGAACATGTCGTCTATAGACGACATCCGTACATACAGCACTTAATACAGATGTCATCCATGCACGACGTACACAAAGGTAGTCTAGTGAATGCCGTCCATGGACGACACTAGTAACTAAGGGGCGTCCATTAATCACGTGAGTAATTTCTTAGGATTTTTGGAATTCCAAGTGGATTCTAACTAGGTTTTAAGTTGATAGCATAACTTGACTATCACAGAAAAAATTCTACTACTATAAAGTTTCAATTTTATTCCTTTTTCTATTCATCTTAAGAAAGTAAACTGTACTGCACAACAGTTCTATCAATAATAGATTTCCTAACCTCCCACAAGAAATTTATTGTCACATATGCCATCGGGAGCCCACATTGGGCTATTGTGTCAACCTACAATCGAATTAAACTATTGAATTTCATTTTACCATCCACATAACAAAACAAGAAGTTTCTATTTCCACACAGCTGTAACTATTCACATTCAATTTTTCATTTAAATTTACAACAGAATAATAATAAGTAAAATTGAAAACATGCAATAATTTCCATCATTACATTGTTAATGATTTCTATAGCCGCTAAAGAATTTTATATTGCAAAATAGAAATCTAATAATAAAATCCAGTGAAAACCAAAGAAGGAAAGAGGTCGCTGACTTATTGCAAAATTTTCACGGTGTGAGTTGTAAAAGGACAGCTTGATTAATTTTTTATGAGGTTTGCTATTCTTCTGCTTTATAGAATGTCAACGTAATAAAAAATTTATTATAATTTTAAGAATAGTGGTGCAGCTGCGATAAATGTAAAAGTAACTGTTATTGCGGTTCCGGAACATCTTCTGGATTAAAACATCTTTGATTGAAGTAATTTAGAATTTTTTAGGAAAATTTTAGAATAAAAATAAACTACTTGTAGATTTAATATACTACTTTAATGTAGATATGTGTGGTATACGAGGTCTGTTCAAAAATTACCCGGAATTTTCGTTTTTTCAAAAAAATATTTATTTATTCGTCTACATTAATGTGGTCCCCTTCAAAGTAGTCCCCCCCAGATATAATACACTTATGCCAGCGTTTTTTCCAATTTTCGAAGCACCCTTGATATTCACTTTTTGATATGTCCTTGAGCACTCTCAGCGATTTTCTTCAATCGAGGAAAACCGCCGTCCTTTCATGGGTCTCTTCAACTTTGGGAATAGGAAAAAGTCACACGGAGCCATATCTGGTGAATTTTTGCACTTTGCAACACTTTATTTCATTTTTTACGCAAAATTTAATACAAATTCTTTGACTTTTCAATTCTTCCATTGTAAAAATCGCCGAGCTCAGAAAAACACGTCGAACCTTAGCGACTACCACAGACAAAGTAAACAGTGAATATAGCTGAAAATTTCATCATACTTTAGGGGCATGTATACCAACACAATAAAAAAAAATTTGACAATCAGACACTCCAGACCCGCGAAATTTAATTATTAGTAATTCCGGGTACTTTTGAACACACCTCGTATAAGCGAAATAATCAGCTAACACACATGAAATGAATGGTTCACCCACTACAACTCATGCTAAAAATATTCAATGTATCCTATCAATATTTTTTGGACATAATGATAGTCATTGCAATGCAGGGTGAAAATTTAAGGTTGTATGATAATGACAACTCTTGATAACTCTTGATAAAGATAAATTGTGTTCTAAAGTAAATAAATATGTAAGTTTATTAAATATCGACAATAATTAAAAAAAATTATCAAACAGACAAAGATTAACTTGAATAAGTAACTAATGAATAACTTGAATAATTTTGAATTTATAAAGAGCTTTCGGTACCCCAAGCACGTGCGCTTGAGTCCAGAGTTTCTTGTATATTTTTTCCCAGAGTATTTATTAAAAATATTGCACTTTTTGTTTCTGAATTATATCAGATGTGAAGACAAGTCGAAAAGCAACATTCTACGTGATTCGAATGTATTCTTGGCTTTCGACCGCGAATCTGAACGACCGCACTTTTTCTTTGTCGTCTGCAGAGTTAAAGAACGGAAAACATTCATCCCGGATAAGAGAATAAAAGAAAAACAATTCGAGATGGAAATTTTTGATATGCAGCTTTTTTTTGTTCACTGCAACTTGTGAGCAGAATATTAATAGAAACTCAAGATATTTATGTCCAGCGTAAAATCCCATTAAGACAATTATCCAGAAATCGTCCTAAAAATGCCAAAAACACGTCTTAAGCTATGAAGCGTGTTAAGCAGTATTGGGACAATATTTTTCAAAGTGTAAAATTCGGTGTATCGTTGCGTATTATGCGGGAAATCGTATTAAGATAATCGTATTGGGCCGATTCTACTTTGGGTTAACGAGATACATTTTACAAAATATCAACAGAATAAGGTATGCATATTTTTGTTTAAATTATATATAAGAGTGTTTCAGATCCACTCAAGACTTAGGAAATAGCAATAGAAATAGCTTTTCATTGTATAAATACAAAAACCAAAACAATTTTATTTTTGTTAGTCAATTCAGCTTTTTGAATGAAATTATTTTTCATTAATAATAACAAAAAAAAAACAAGATAAAAACTGTAGAAAATATTCAGTAATTTTTTATAGCATTTTCAAAAATGTTATTTGACGTATCCTATAACTTTTTTTTATTACTAATATCCTCTTCATAACTCATAGCAATGAGGCACTTCTGTAATTATACTATTTTGTAATCATTATAAATAAAATTGTTAATTTTCTGTGCAAATTTCTCTTGCAATAACACTTAAAACACTATAGGTTAATGACAAACCATAAAACAAAAATACAAACTACAATTAACATTATGATAATAAACTTTAATAACTGTTAAAGAAGTTTCTTGTGTCTAAATATCAACGATATGTTTTTGTGTCATTTATACTGTCGATAAATTTTTAATAATTTTGTAATAAAACTAATTGAGAAAATGCCAATAAAATGATGAGTAGCTATTATTCTTCATAAATAAGATGATTTTAAATTTTTTGTTTTGATCGTTTATGCATGCTTTTTTCAACAAGTGTTGAAATAATTATTTTGATTATTCATGCATAATAACTTTTTTTTAAAAAAAAGTTCAAACTAAGTCGAATTACTAAAGATAAAAGATGCAAAATTCAGTTTTTCTATACACAATTATAATTACATAGCAGAACAAATAATTACTCAAACCGCTTAAACTCTATAAAAAACATTTTTGTTTTAAATTGGTTTATAATTAAAAGCAAAATAATTCTATATATAAAACAATGTAGATAAACGGACGGCATCACGCAAAATACGATAGTAAACATATGTCATTTATATCAAACAGCACAATGCTGTTTTTTTACGAAAAAAATCACACAAACAATTTATATTTCCGGGTTTTGCAGACAAGCAAATCACAATGCAATATGCGCGAATATTGGTCCAGCATTGTTCAAATCGTGAATCTGCATAAAATTGTATGTTACAAATGCATAAAATTGTCAGTGAAACATCATAATAAATGGTAAAGTGTGAGTATTTTGTAATGGACAATATTGCAATAATTAGATAGTATAATAATAAATTAAATTTAATGCTGTTTGGAAAATAGTTTAAACAATTAAAGTCAGGACCTCATAATTTTTTCAAAAAATGATCAGTAACTTTACTAATAATATTAGACATTAATTATCAATTTGTAAATGAGTTAAGATTTGAAATGAGTTATTTTTATCATCAATACTTCGATGAATTCAGCATTCTTATAATTAAAATTAACTAGTGGTGTATGGCATCGTGCCTTGAGGCAAATTTCAGAAACTTCCCGTACCATAATAAAATAAAATTTAGAAAAAATGAATCACTCAAATCAGATGCTTAGTTCTCTCAAAAACTGCAACTTTTTGCATGTTTATCTCCGTATCTTCGAAACAGTTAGACCTTTCTCTGCCAAAATCTATAATCACCAGTTCTCTCCATTAGGACCGTTTTTTCAAAAACACGTTTTCTACTTTCTGCACTCTTTGCTCCGTTCCTTCGAAACGGTTGGACCTGCCTTTGCTAAAACTAATCAGCATATCTCACTATCAATAGAAATCGAATATTCAAATCGGTTGATCCGTGCGCCCGAAAACGTGGACGAAAAATTGTATCCATACATACAAAGACATCCTTTTTTTCTAAAGTATGCCAAAATGTTCAGAAACCTCTCAATCGTGAAAATATGCAAAAAAATACGAGTTTTATTTTTAGAAGTTACGAAAAAAATAATAATCCGCCCAAATATTAGAGTCACCAATGTGTGAAAAAGTACTTATTAAAATTAAATTTATTGGAAAAGAATAAACTGTATTAAAGTCTCTGATAGTTTACAAAAAATATATGTCATAACTATTTTTTTATCTGATATTTCATCAAAGCTGACATTGATCCTATAAAATTTAACCTATAAAACTAGAAAATTATTGATTCGTGTGCTTCTGATTGAAAATCAAGAATGATATAACTACTAAGTTCTAAAGGAAATCATTTATTTATTTATTACCAAATACGATCATTAATGTATTCCAGAAAAAAGTATAAATTAACTTTTCGACATTAAAGTTCGTTAACCACATATTTAACACTTTAGTAAATGCGGTTGAACTTGAAATTGAAAATAACCGCAAGCGGATTGCAGATACCTGGGTAATATACTGACAGATTTCTTATGAATCAGGATTAAATTTCATGAAAATGCTCAATGTTTTTATCATAATATAAAAATAAATTTATTTATTATTTGCTGAAATGCATGAACAGCTCACACTTTTCAATGCCAACAGTACGTACGTTAGTGCTTAATAATTTTTTGAGGTAATTAATTAATATTAACTTTATATTTATTGCACATGCAACTGGTACCAGTTTGAATCAGAACGACTGCGACTACTTTAGATGCCAAATGTGCATTTTATTCCGGGTACAAATATTTTATTAAGATAAGACTTCTTTAAACACACAATGAAGTTAGTATGCAACGTCATACTAAACGAGTTCAGAATAAAATGGACATAATTTATAGCGCCGAGACGCTATAAAAGTAAAATATACTGAAAAATATTTAATGCAGAGGAATGTGGAGTTATCTGGACAGCCAAATAATTAATATATTGCATTACCTTGGGTAATGTACTTCGTTAACTGCAAAATCCTCGATAACGAATCAATTTAAGATTTAACCCTTTGCACTCGGCGTCATTCAAGTAGAGCACGTTCAAAATTTTCAAAATATAATTTTTTTTCAAAAATCCATTTTTTCAAAGTTTTCAAAATATTTTAAAGCTTTTTTAAAAATTTTAACTTTTGCTACTGGAAGTTGCAGCAATTTGCTTCAAGGCACGATGCCATGCACCACTAGTTTTTTTTAATAATTTCCAGTTTAGTAATAGTTGTATGCATTCCATCAATAATATAGTGGGCGTAGAAGAACGTCAGTTGCGAGCAATGCACATACTTCAAATTAAAAGTAAGGACGACATTCTTTCAAAACGTTTTGTCACCGAACAAATGAAACAGAAATAAAAGACGATGTGCGACATACAATGGTGGCGGCCAGACAATGTTAACATTGCTCGACAACGATGGAGGAAAAAGTTCTTGATAAATTGGAATGAATGGCCATGAAAGGTCGAAATAGTACGATGGCTGGATGATAAATTGGAGGACAAATCTTGTGACATGATTTATATAAGAAATTCTGCTTCTATGCTTCTTGGTCATGTGACTAGGCTTTTAGTTCCCTGTATTTTTAGTTCTGACGTGAGTCATAAAAAATCTGCATTCTTCTTCTTTCCAATTTTTTCAGTCCTTCAATTTTAACTTCAACGACGTTGTGTAGGAGGCACTCTTTTTGCAGAATGGGTTTGATCCAGTTTCTAAATTTTCACGAATGTATGTCTGCCTGTATGTCTGGAAACGACTAAACATATTTTTTTACTTTTTTGCACAATTTCACAGTGAACACAATGCCGGTTTGTCACATGAAACTAACTCAGCAGAGAACAATGAGTAGCTGTCAAACAAATGAGTGGTAGACAAACAAAAAATATTAGTTTGTAGTACATGCTAAGTATCAGAGATGACGCTGTATGTGAAAAAAGAAAAGTGTTTTCCGCTTTACTGTTGAAACCTTCCTTCAATTTTCTTTGCTATAAACCTCACAGAGCCCGAGACCTTTCCAACAAATGCAAAATCGTCGAAATCGGTTCGTGCGTTCTGGAGTTATATCGTCAGGAAGAAAAACCTGACTTTTATATGTAATAGAAATATCAGTCTCAGAAATAAATAAATGAATGAATCAGAAATCAATAAATTATTTGGATCCTCACATAATTATCTCAAATTATCAGAAATCAATGAATTATTTTTATCATCATATAACTATTATCTCAAATTAAAAACAACCCATCAATTTATTTCAAGTAATTCCCAAGCTCTGGTATTATTTCCCCAAATATCTCTGAGGAGGGTGGTTTTAACGCAGGGTTGTTTGCTATTGAGGTCATCGAACGAGACGCTCTAGAGATAACACCTCTATCACGTTGCTTGCTCCCAAAGAATTGAAATACATGTGTTTTCTACAAGATTATCAGATGCCAAGGAAAGGGAACAAAGCAGGGTGACTGTGGGTCAGACTGTCTGGGTGAGCGATGTTAGATTATATAAGAGATCAGGCTGAGGTGGAGAGACGGTAAGGTATCGACTGAATTGATAATAATGGTTAGTATTGAGACATATAATATAGAATATAAAAGTTAATATATAAATTTATTTCTAGTATTTTCTTATTCAATAGAAATTTCATACTGTTTTAAAATGCCATTAAGTAATAGTTATTATCAATATTAGATATATAATGAACTAGCAAACCCGACGAACTCCGTTTCGCCACCAGATGGTTTCGTGAGAAAGATGAAGAACTTTTTGTTTGTTTTATATTTGAAAAGGAAAAATTTGATTTTATTGCACAACAGTAATGAATTTATTTCGATTACAAAAATGAAGTGATTTAGTTGAACTTCTCTAAGTAAATGAAAGTGAATCCGCAAATTATCCGTTTCATTGAAGTGCACTTTGGTAAACCACATTTTTTTTTAGTCTGACGTTAACACAAACAAAGCGGATGGTTTTCCAACTCGTGAACTGGCAACGTATAACTGCCCGTGTGAAAAACAATGATTTTGTAAATAATCTATTTGAAATTTATCCTGCAAACACAAAGCGATTTGCCTTGCAAACGCAAGGAGAACTGGAACTTACAATCGTTTGAAGTGGAACGGAAGACCAGTCGGAATCATTGGTATGTCACCAAATCGCCAGCAATTTTTGATTGAATAGTGAAATTCAGTGCGTGTACATCATTATTCTTTGCGACAAGAATCGCTCGTTGACTTAGCCAAGCATAATTCTGATAATTCTCACTAATGTCATTACTCGAATTTTTAATTACGGCGCGTGAAGTTCCAGCAATTTCCATTAAGGCACGATACCATGCACCTTAGCTATAAAGCTATAAACCTTGCGGAGCCCGAGACCTTTCCAACGATTGCGAAATTGTCGAAATCGGTTCGTGCGTTCGGGAGTTATATCGTCAGCAAGGAAAACCCGACTTATTTTTATATATATGTAGATATATTATACATTAATGGTTGCTTAAGTAGAAACAATGATCGTTTAATGATTACATATATACGAAATTATCGGATATTTTGTGGAGATATTCTAATAATACTATATATTATTTTGTAGAGATTCTAATGAGTACAATTTTTTCATTTATTTGGGTTCCGTACTAAGACAGAATGGTTCAACCACCTTGAATATATTTTAAAATTTCCAAGAAATTTCAAAAAATTTAAGAAATTTTAATTTATATATGAAAATTTTAAGTTATTTTAATATTGAAATGTATTTTAAAATGATATCAAAATTCTCAAAAAAGCCAAAATCGAAAAATCCAAAAGTCTTAAAAAATTTGAAAAAAACGTACTCAAAGTTCAAAAGTTTGCCTTTATAAACGTTGCCATGATCTACTAGTTGTCGAAATTCATTGATGTTAATATTAGGAATCTCTAAAAAATAGTATTTTAAAACAGAATCTTCTATCTGTATAACAACAACAACATAAAATCCGAAAGACTCCTCGTCTTCTGAGAAAATTCGAATCGAGCCCACGTACGTGACCCCCTTCTGGCCGAGTCCCCAGCCGACCGGTCTTGCTTACGCACTATACTACCCGGAGCAAAGAA
>NW_020537646.1:15576192-15605071 GCF_003426905.1 Ctenocephalides felis | reverse complement strand
TTGGTTCATAATATGAAATTATAAAAGATTGTTGTTTCTTTGACATTATAATATATTGAGATGACTATCATGTCTTTATCATTTACCAAATTCTAATTCAACATGTTCTTAAGGGTGTATTCTAGTGTAGAGCGATAAATTTTAGGTCATTTTTAAAGTGTCGTAAAAGAAAGCAATTAATGTTTTTACTATCCATTTTTTTTACCACTTGTTTATGAATATTATTAAAATACAAAACAAAAATTAAAAAATAAAAGAGTTGAAAATTGTAAAAACTGGCAGCTGATGAAGTGGGTGGTCTCAAAAAACTGGCTCCTCAGTCTTGACATGATTTCAGCCTACCTAGCCATCGGAAATGCAAAAAATAAAAAGATTATTAATCTACAATGATGTCGCAATCGCCGAACTAGCGATAATAATTTTTTTTTACGAATTGGCGACTGTTTGAAAAAAAGTGTTCTTTTTTACTGTTTTTTAGTTAGTTTCTCGAATTTTTTTAAAATAGTAAAAATTGGAATTTGGGGATAATCCTAATTCGGGCTATAGATAGGTCTATAAACAAGACTCTCTGAATATTTCAAGTGAATCGGTCGATTAAAACTCGAGAAATCGTGTCAACAGTACTGAAAAAGTCTGTTCTGAGAAAAACGCATTTAAAGCTTTGCGTGAAGCCAAACCAGTATGGAGACCGAGTCATTAAAATGCCTATATCTCCGAAAATAATTCAAATTTTCAAAAACCTTATCGTAACCATATTCTTAGATAGTTAAACATTGAAAATATGAAATAAAAAAAAATCGATTTTTTGAATTTCTACACTAGAATACCCCGTTAACTAGCTTGGTTTTATATGAGAGAAAATATTATATTTATATTTTATTATTAACTCGTGCCACCATAAATTTGAAACAAGAACAAGAATTACTTGTTGAATTATTCTGTCACCAATAATATTTTATTGATATGTGATTCAAATAGAAAGTAAGAAAACATTATTGAAGCAAAAAGTAAATTGATTTGCTTAATGTTAGTTGACATATTGAATATAATCATAAATAATGTCTCGTTTATATGCGAACAGGTTTATCTAATAGCTATCAATTGTAATTTGTTTCTAATGATATATTATAGTACCTAACAGGTAATGGTAAAATAACATGTCTTACAAATATAATTTAATATTATTACAGTACTATATGATGTGGATAATTCACAGGTCTATTTCAAATTACATTACAAAATTTGTATCGTGATCTATGGATGCATCAATATATCATGTTTTATGTTATAAAAACACGAGGACATGCTTTTGTCAAGAAAATAAGTGTTGTCAGAAATCTCGAGAACAAATATATAAAAAATAACAGTAGAAAAAATTACTGTTGACATCAGCACCAATATATCTTTTGTCTTTCATGAAAGATTAATGACTAAAGTTTGGAAACAAGATTCTAGGCTAAGCACATATTCCAACGTTGGTTTAATATTAAAATCAAACTTATAATAGGAATTTTGTTTAAAGAACTATTGAATACACAGAAAAATTTGAAAAAAAAAATGTCTATAAAATTAATTTTCAACAAAAAACCTTTGTTGTTGCAGCTTGCAACATTGATATAAAAAATTAGTATAAAAGCAAACAGTTAAATTACTTATGCTCAATTAATTAAATATAATTTTGCCAACATAAACAATATCCATCTCATACATTATGATCTTGAATGCTGTTCAAGTTTTAACTGCCAAATAATAATTATTCATGATTACACTTCTTTTACTTCTAAGGTGCAAATATCTTGAAATCTAATATAAATTGTGCATGTAAAATTATTAAATTTATGTTAATCTGATAACAAGTAGAATTATCTGAATACCACCATGAATTTTTGAAATGTGTACACCATGAATTTTTGAAATGTGTTATAAAACTTTCCTAGTTTATCATTAGCCACAACCTAAAATATTATATGTAGCGTAATTGCTGTGCTGGAGGGATCTTATTAAATGATTAGAGTTATTATACTGTCAAGAAAATATTAAATACATTAATTATTTACACATCATATATAATTTTCAAAATCATAGTGATTGTAAAAAATAATTAAATAATATTAATAGTTCGTATAATTCATATAAGGTGATATCTATCTACATTCTGATTAATGACTTATTATTATTAATCATTAATTCATCTAAAAAAAAAACAAGTTTTAAAACAATGTAGCATATCAATGAATACAAATAAATATAATTCAATTTGCAGACTTATTCTTTATTTAAAGAAATAATTGTTAAGTTAAATTTAAAGAAAAAAATGGTAAAGTGCTAAATTGGTTAAAATTTTTGCTGTATACAATATTACTAATTAATCAAAGTGTTAAATAAATTAATATTCAGTGCCAGTACAATTTCGTTCGTCCAATATTCTGAAAACGCATAAAATGCAAACATTTTTGTTCATTAAACACTGTGTGATCTGGTAGCAATCTGAAATCCACAAGCGTGCCTTCAGTGCTGTGACATCTGTGTGGAAACTATGTGGATTTCAGATTGCTACGGTTGCTTGGTGTTTACTGGGGGTTTATCTCTTGCAAAATAATACTGGTCTGATTAACTATAATCACAATGTCTTTTAACGATCCGTACGTAATCAAATTAAAATTTGTATGAACTAATATGCAGAAGCTGCTTGACATTTTTGTTATGTGTATTACAATAATGATATAATAAGAAAAAAATGAACATAATTGCTCTAACCTTATATCAATGTTGGAGTTTCGCAAGTCGTGACAGAAAAATAAAAATGGTAAGAAAGCCGTGGAGAAAATAAAATTTATGGGTGTGGCTGTTTGCATAAAAAATAATCGGTGTGCAAAAAGATTAGTCAAAAATTAATTATATAAATTAGAAATTTATACGAGACTAAATCAAATAGATGCAAGGCTTCAATTCATATATATCAAAAATTTATATAGAAAATATTGAAATTAATTATTTTTGAGAGCTTTATGACGTATGATGAAAAAACTGCCTGTGATAAACTTGTTTGCAATACACTAATTTGTAAGAAAGTGAAAATTGTATTGCACTAATATACACCACAAAGATACAAATTGCTTCATTTCCCTTTATCTCGTGAAATGTCTCTGAAAATGATTTTTCCCAGCCTGATTAATCATAACCGTAAGATGTGTTTCCAGTTTCCACGGTCCGTTCGTCCGGCGGTTCCGCATTAGGCAGTCAAAAGCAGAACAATCCAATTACAAACAGCTGCGTCATGCATCAAAACAGTCGACCGTTGCAACAATTCTATCCTAATACAGTGCTACCCGATTTGTCATTCGCGTTTTACTCGAAACAAGAATATACGCCGGAATAATATGTGTCGAGAAAACACAACCTTTGGAACAAGGATTCTTAATCTTTATAACCATACAAAGAAGGCAAAAAAACATTGATAGATTTAGCTCTTCCTATCCATGAGCCACTGAGCTACTTTTTAATTAATGGTAACATGTTTATTTTTCATGGTATTATTATATTTAATTGTGTATTCACATTTAACTTCCTGTAGGGAAAGTTATGGTAATAACAAGATAATCGACAATGAAGTTTTTTGCATAACTTTACCTTTTAACCTCCTGAACATTTCACATTACCTCAGAAAAAATGGATGCATGTGTAGTATGTCTTTTGGACAAAAACATTTTTTGTCCGCGATTTCATGTGCACGGATCAACCGATTTGAATAATTCAAAAAATATTTATCGAGAAATTCTGGCGTAACAGATCTCATCACATAGCGTTGTATGCTTGTTTATTGATAGTGAAAACTGTGAAAATGACTATTTGGTGTGCGGTCAGGCATATTTTACATATTAACAAGCTAGAAAAAAGGTTATGATAGCAGCATCTTCAAAGATTCGGTTGCCATGACAACGCTATGTTACAAGCTCTGTTATGGCAGAATTGCTTCATTAATTTCTATTCATAAAGCTGCTGAATAGAACAAAGACCGGTCTCTCTTTTTTGAGAGAACGAGCAATTGATTCGATTGAATCAAACAACATTTTACTTGTATTGACAAAACAAAAAATTGATTACATTTTTACGAAGACAGCTCCAGCGGTTTCGAAATTGCAATAAAAAAGTGAAAAATTGAAATTCAGTGGTTCCAAGAGATCCTTATTATTATCATTTGAAACATCATTAACGCCTCATATACATGTAGAAATATTGATAAACAAAT
The DNA here is from genome assembly GCF_003426905.1 of Ctenocephalides felis. NCBI lineage: Eukaryota > Metazoa > Arthropoda > Insecta > Siphonaptera > Pulicidae > Ctenocephalides > Ctenocephalides felis. The sequence continues at coordinate 15,600,822 of NW_020537646.1, read as the reverse complement.
CACAGGTTGACAGGTAAATAGGTAGACAAGTGAACAGGTAGACAAGTGAACAGATATACAAGTAGGCAAGTAGACATACAGGAAAGTAATTATATAGAGATGTAGGCATGTAGATAGGTTGACAGGTTGAAAGGTTAACAGTTGATCAGGTAGGCATATACAAAAGTAAACTTAAATAGGGCATTACGACACTTATATTTACTTTAGGTTCAACCGTTCCGAAGACACGGGGAAAAAATGCCAAAAATGATAATTCAATTCTTGAGAGAACTGAGAGTTCGATTTGGTTGATCCAAAAAACATTTTATTTGTATTGACGAAATGAAAAACTCATGAAATTTTTGGGAAGGCTTTGGGTCTCAATAAAAAAATGAACTAGTGGTGTATGGCATCGGGCCTTATGGCAAAGTGCTGAAACTTTCTGTACCAGAATTAAATATTCGAGAAAAAAAAACAATAATAAATAATTAATATTATTGATCATTATTCATATTATCATTCATATAATATACAGAGACGATCTCATCACTCAAAGCACTTGAGAAAGTTTACATTAGCAAGAGATACCAAATGAATCCATCTGAGAGCTTTCCCTGTTTCACTATTTTATGTTCCACGTGTTTTTGTGATATAATTTAAGAATCACTTTCGTTCAATAGTATCATTTTCATCATTTTGCTTAATTTTTAATGTAATTTAACGATTCATCATTTTCTGATATTAAAGGCTTATTAAAATTGTAACAGTGAAGACAGACATTTGAATGAAAATATTTTTCATCAATATCCAAAAGAATTGAATTTTGAATAAAAAAAATATTTTGACAAAATATTGTGTAGTTTTTCAGTAGATTCACAAGAAGAAAAATTTTAGATATGAAGTCGAGGTCAATGAAATGAATCAAAGAAAGTTATAGAGTAAATGAAACAAGAAGAAGAATTATACATTAAAAATATGGTCGTGCTTCAGAAGAATTATATAAAAAATGATAATTTTCTATTATTGTAAAGAAATTTGAATTACAGCTCCAACCAATTTTTCCCACTTGAGAATCACTCCGCAAGGGACGCTGAAACACAAGAACTTACATTCGCAGGAATATTGCTTGTTATACGGCCAGTTATATTTCACACGATTTGATTTACTACCGTGTACGAAATTCGTTCTGTGTTACATACGATGCATGTGATAAAATTACGGAGTTACTTATATTTAGCAAATTTATTTACACCGAAATACTTTCTGAAATATGGCAGAGCGCAAATTGCATGTTAACGCGCTGAATAAGAAAGAGTTCAAGAAGTATTTATCATGGGTTATTCCGTACTGCGACAAGAGTAATAGCATAATCATAAAGATATTATACAAGAAAAGAAAACTGCATTTTGTGTCGTATTTTAGAGTTGTATTTTAAGAGAAAAGTTGTAAGTTTCTGCTGGTTACTGTAATAGCTTCTTAAAAAGTTAACTCGATCAAAATAAGGTAAATGGTAGTAGATAGCTAGTATATTTATATATTTAAGTAAATTAACTATTTAATTCACTCATAGAATTTAAAAGATTAAATTGAGGATGCAAATCATTTTTGTAAAGCAACTTTAGAAAAATCGTATCACAAGTTAAAATATTTTGCGTTAGTTCAGATTCCAAGTGTTTTGGTTTAACTTTATAAATTAGTATTATAATCTACTGTATCAATTGACCAAATTGTTGATGTAGTTTATAGAATTATCCGAAGCATAAACTCCATGTTCTCATAATCTACCTAGCTTAACCTTTTCTTCTATATTTGCTTGGTGAGAGTTAAGAATGCAACATTCTATAAAGAGCGTCTATGTAATATATATTGCGAGGAAGATGTTTGTTCTTCATCAAATGAGGTTAATCTTTAACCAACCCATAGAATATTTATTTATAAAGTTCACATTCTCTTGATGTAATAAATTAATTCAAAGCCATAATGTCTTAGTGTTGAAGATAATATAAAGTAATTAATAGCAAATTATAAATTGATGAAAAATCAATGCTCAGAGAAAATAGACTTTAAACATTTCAATTAATAATTGACCAATAGAGTTGGCCAAGATTTTTCAACTTAATAATTGATAGTATTGTTCTCAACAATCAGTCCAGTTCTATAAATTTAGATGATTTAAATGCACAATCCTTTTCAGAAGGAGACCCAACAGACATATCTACATGTGATAGATCATTATAAATAGAAATTTTCTAATACTTAGTTACCGATTAAGGGCCCTTTCTTTGGGGTGCAATGACTGGCGTTTGCGATGTTGCAGCAACCTTTTGGCGACATCACCTTTTGTCGTTGCAATATCTACAAGTATTAAAATGTATAACTAAAAACAACCAACCAAATTTTGTTTATACGCAAAATCTTAGAATGTATCAATTGAGGAAACCCTTGAAAACCAATACCAAATTGAAGCCAGGAATTTTTTCCAATAAAATTACTAACCATCAATAATACAATTATTTAGTTAAAGAATTATTTCGCTCTATTACAAATAAATAGTTGTTCATAGTGCCTGAAGCAACACGTTATTCATATTATTATCATGGTCTATTATTTGTTATTATCTTAGTTATTTTCTATATTACGAAATACATTGGCGCGTTCCCGTACCATCGCCTTAGACGGAACGAATCGTGCATATCTTCAATGCTTACCAGGAAAACATTGTAACAGATTGCATAAAATAACAATAATTCATAAACAACACTTATATAATATACCGACGATCTGGAAAAAAATGAAAATATATGTCAAATTGAAAGACACGAACCGCAACTTGACACACATGTTTGGTTTAGAGTAATTGTTTCCTTTCTTGGGGCAAAATGAGGTAAAGAAATTGTATTTTATCTTGAGGCTAAACTGATATAATAGTTCATTGTAGTAATGGAATGATATAACTAAAATGGTTGGAGAACATATATGTCATATATACTAAATTATAACTTGCTATCCGAAATTTATTAACGACATTCGAATGCGATTTCCACTTGATTTTTTTAAAACAAATTTGAATTATCTGACACGTATGTCTCAAAATTGAAGTTTATTATTCCACATTTTAATGAATGTTTGAATTACATTTTTTTTAAACTTTGATGAATTTTTAAAATTATACTACTTGCCGTAGGGCCATAATATTCCAATATGTTCAATAAGATCATGATATTTATTGCCAAAAAAAGTTTCATAAAAATCGGTGGGTCGATCTTTACCAAAAACTAATCAGTAAAATAGAATTTTGAATAGAATTAACTATTAAACAGATAATTACATGATAATATTTTTGTTGTAAAGACTAGAATGCCAAATAAAAGCCAAGAATAAAATTTCAAGTGATTCTTTGCAAACTGTCTCGTTTCTAAGTATGTTCAGAATGTATTTTCTATTGAATTTTTTATTTTTATTTTTAAACATTAGATACAAAATATTTACCAACTTTTAAATTTCCTCACTACTAACACCGGTGCAATGGTTACACGTGTCGTGACCACATAAATCAAAGTTTTTGCCCAACAAAAATCGATAAAGCCGGCTTAACGACAATGATTTATAAGTTAAATTTATTACTATGTAAAAAGAAAATGAATCTCGAATATTTCATATTTCCTGACCTATATTAACGATCACGTAGAATGTTTAATAGACCCACATTTCTTGTCAATTAAATAATAACTGTAATGAAACGTGTCCACTTGCAGATTACCTGAACAAAAAATTAATTCAGGTATCATGGATTTCTGTAATCTGGCGGTGTGAAAGGCGCAATACATGAGATTACATATATATGTAATTGATTTTAACGTGAGCTTTAGCAAATTGCTCTGCGTTATCTGGTTTGCGTGATAATCTCATATTTCATCCATTCAAAATAGAGAAGCACATAAATTTTATTATATAAAGCACTTTACTTTACCTCTAGCAAATTTTATGTCATTCAAAAATATGAATTTGTCACAATTAATCATAATTTATGGCTTCATAAAAGGACATTTAGTACTAGCCGGAATTACAAGCTCAAAGAACGCGAAACATGGTTTTGGAAAAAGTTGTAGATATGTATTGATTTTTTCCATTTGTGCAATACCTTGTAACTTTTAAGTTACATAACATTACGAAAGTCATATGTAGGTATACTATTTTTTATTCAATTAATATAAAAGAGCATAAATGTTTGCAATACGATATATATTGACCGACAAATGTGAATGAAGTAAACAGATTAACTTTTATATATCTTTACACATTTTCAGCTTGTAAAAAAAAACATGATATACCTACATCAAATGCAAATGAAGAGCGAAAGTTGCAGAACAATTTTAGTTATTTGTAGAAATATTCAAAAGCGCGACATAAATTTAAATGAACATATAAAGTAAAAAATATGAATATTTTAAAAGTACTACAAATTTAACGGAGGTATTTCTATGACTTCATAAATAAATTAACCGACTTTTTAGAATCAACATCTAACCATTGTTTCAAAGTTGGTTCAATCTTTGGAATATTTTTAATTAGCCAAGGTTTAAAAACTACTTAATCATAGATAAATTAACTATATATTTATATAATAGAAATATTTGTATAAGATCTATTTTTTCAATGACTTTGATAAATTTATTGATTATTGATGCACCTCTAAGATTCATAGGCAATGCAATTTCTATCTATTTTTATTTGAATTAACAGTGATTTAACCAGTTTCATTATTTTAGTATTTTCATACTAGATAAACTATTAGGACTAGTATTAAATTTATTGTAAAAGAGTTCATGTACTTAGGTAAATATTTATTAAGACTAGTGAATTTCAAAATTCTAGAAGAAAATATGAGCTAATTGTAAAATTTCCATCCAATAAATATCAAATGCTACACAATTTTAGTTATTTGTAGAAATACTAAAAAAACGCAATATATATTTTAAATAAACTTCGATAGTACGAAATATTAATATTTTAAAAGTACTACAAATTTAATCAAATTATTTCTATGACTTTGTAAACAAATTGGTTGATTTTTAGAATAAACAACTACCAATTGTTTCAAAGTTGGTTCAGCGTTTATATTGTTTTTAATTAGCCTAGGTTAAAAACTAATTAGCTATTGAAGATGTATTAATTATATTTACTTATATAATAGAAATATTTGTATAAGATCCATTTCATCAATGAATTATTATATATTTATTAATAATTGGTGGATCTACAACATTCAAAGGCAATACAATTTCCATTTATTTTTGTCATTTAACACTGATTTAATCAGTTTTATTAATTTAGTTCTTTCATACTAAATACAGAATTAAATTTATGATAAAGAAGTTTATATACTTGCATGGAAATATTTATTAACATTGGTTTCTCTCTTGAAAAAAGTCAAAATTCTAGAAGAAAGTAGTAAAATATGAGCTAATTTTAAAATTTTCTTTCAATAAATATCTCAACTGCTATAATTAAGCTATTATAATATATTTTAATGTCGTTGAAAGACAGTAACAATTCACAAGAAAAAGTATAATAAGCAAATTTTAAAACGTTATTATGTAGTTTTTGGTAGATTAAGAAGTTTAGAATTTTGCCCATTATATGTTAGATTCTAGCTTAACAAAAAGAATAACTCTTTGGTCAGTATCATTTTTTATGCATGTATCTTTTAAATTAATTTTTCTGTAGAATAAGGTAAACTATCTATGAAATTCAATGCCATCTTAGGAAATACATCAATTTCATATCAATATGAACCTGATTGTAATGACTTCTTCTGACAAAGTAATTTGCCATGATAATCACGTTTCTTTAATTATTTAATTTGAGATAATATCATACATCTAAGGAAAAGATCATTGCCATATGATAGGCAATAATGATCTAACAAACTGTGTAAAACATTTTTTATCTTATACACGAGTAATTAAATACTTGTTTACAAGTGTAATTATATGAGTAATAATATATAATAGGGATACATAAAATCGATGTGAGAAAAATATATTTACGACGAGGTGCAGTAATAAAATCGTATATAATGTATTAGTTCTAAGTAATTTAATTTTAAAATTATAATGTATTTATGAACTTAAGTTTTTTGGATTTGTATTTAAAATTTTCTTAAGTAAATATATGTTCTTAATAATTATCTGATATAGAAATAAAAATTGAATAGGAATACCAGAATACCAATTAAAGATACATAGATATAATTCTCAGAGATCTCCATCACTTTTATTTTCGAGAGTATACCTATATTTTGTCATAGATTTACTAATTTTTTTGGAAAATAATATTTAAGCTTTTTCTATATGCAACAAAAGAGTGAATGATATAGAGATAAATCAAACCTATATTTAAATTCAGATGTAATGCTATGGAAGGCATAGAAATTATATGTATTGAGAAAGTTGACATGATTAACTAATGTACTGCTGCTTGTTTATTATCTTCTATATTATGAGATGAAAAATTTGATGTTAAGCAGATAACTTTGAACTAGACTCTTTAAAAATACTTTTAAATATCAGCATCTAATTTTATTTACCCATCAATTCCTATGTCGATCTTCATATCCTGACCTACTCTCAAAAACCTGACTCAACTATTGACAAAAACTTCCAATGCACATAGATCAGTCTAAATCTAAACCCAAAAAAATAAAATGTCACGCTCTAAACTTATTTAAAATGCCAGCAGACCTTGACAATATGACCCTTATTGTATGAATTATTTGCAAATACACAAATTTGGCAACCTCCTGATACATCAAACAAGCCAATTAGTATTGTTGTTCAGCAAACGAAATCTGATAACCCATTGTACCACCTCTAAGAATATCAATTACGATATTTTGACATAAGATAGTTACATAATTCATATAAAGTCCGAAGCTGCATCTGGTGCCATTAGCGCAGCCAAGATCAAGGTTGAACATGTACGGTTAGTCGTAATATACACGGTGCAGTTGTGGTCAACCTTTCTATTTTAACTGATTATTTATTACCAAAATAAAAGACATATTTTATGTAATTTATAAGAAAACATATTAAAAAACCGAGAGATATGAGTTAAAATTTAAATACCTACGCTACCAAATCAATTACCTAATTCTAGCCACAAAATGTGAGGTTGAAAAGTAGTGATGTGAGAATGTGGGCTAGCCCTAACCCCTTCTTTTCCAACCTCGGCCAGCTTGATATCAAACAGTATAATATAAAGATTAGATTACAGATCTCAAAAAATATTTCAATTAAAAATCGCCTTTTATGGGTATTACTTCAACAAACACACCCCAAAATTACTAGATATATGTACATGACTAATAGCTGTATATAGATATATAGCTAAACAAAAATAAACTTCATCATTAGTTTATCGGGGAAATTATTAGATTACTTTTCAAAAGCGTTCGTAATAGTACAATAGAATTTTCATTTGCTAATATTTATTTAATCTGTTTTTACAAACATCGCAAGTTTCTCCTTATAAATAATTTTGATTATATTTTAGTATAGAAAATATTGTATTTTTCTCTGGTTCAATTTACATAAAAAAGTTAGATTTATTGATTAATCAGTATTGACAATCAAAAAATCAGACCTAATCTATAAAAAGTATAGATAAGTCAAAAATAATGTTTCTATAATTTTTAAGTTTGCAAAATGTCTACTTTAAAAACCTTTCAAATTGCAATTTGAAACAACTTTTAATAGTGATCGTTTGAATTAGCAAAACATATTGAAACTAATGGGGTGCGTGGAATCATGCTTTAAGGCAATTTGCTGGAACTTCCCGTACCGTAATTAAAAATCTTGGTACGGAACCCAAAAAAATAATACACAAAATATGTACACATTATTCAAATCTATATAAAATATCTGATAATTTGATGTGCATGTGTCCAATAAACATTTTTGACCGCCATATGACATTTTTTTAACTTATTTTTATTGAGAGTCTATAACCGCTGGACCTGCTTTCCCAAGAATTTAATCAGTTCTTCATCTTGTCAATACAAGTAAAATATTTTTTGGATTATTAAAATCGGACGCTCTGTTCTTTTAAAAACTATGTTACCGTTTTTGCCCCGTATCATCGAAACGGCGCCAAAAACTAATCGCGTCTCCTTATAAATACCAATCGAATGTTTTTAAATTATTCAAATCGGTTGATCCGTGTTTCTGAAATCGTCGACGAAAATTTGTTTCCGCACACACACATACATCCATTTTTTCTAAAATATGCCAAAATGTTCAGAAACCTTTCAAACGTAGAGATATATAAAAATTTTGATTTTCGATTTTTTGCGTCTACTATAACTTACCCTACAGGAGGTTAATAACGTGAAAAGCTCTTGTAAAAATTGAGTATTATTTTAGGCTATAAATAAACTCTATTCAAATTAATTTCGTTTATTATTTTGATATTTTAAGTATCATTTCAAATTGACTATCTCTGCAAAGTCTTTAATTGTCCATAAGAAGTTGAATTGAGGCCACCGTGGTGTGTGAAGTGTGAAGATTTTTACTAAGTGGTTTATATTGCACAGAGGTTATGATAATATTTACATTGTGATTTATGTGCAAACAATATTATCTATGATAATAACTCCAATGTGTATTTAAAATTACATTGATTATTGATATTTACCTTCATTTATGGTAATTGATTTTATGATTGTTAAGTACGTGTAATTATGAGTGGACTTTACAAGATGATTATATTACATATGAAATTTAGCATGAGAAAATTTGGGATTTTTCTATTCTTTATTTTATTTGCAACTTTAATATTTTTTTATAAATAATTTCTTATAAATAATAACTAAGTTATATCAATCTTTATCAGGAAAATTAATGACCTAAATCAAGTGGCGATTTTCTCTTCAATCTACGATAGAAATTTTATTTATAATAAAAGATAATGAACAATTTTTACCTTTCCACCGTTTATTAATATTATTATAGATTTTTTTAATTATTTACATTCAAAACAGAACATTACTGTATATTGTACCATCTTATGTTTTAAGTCATTCAATCAAAATAAACAGTATGTATCCAATTGGCATTAATAAAGTGAATATACAATGAAATACTAAAAATAATAAAAAGCTACATATACATTCTTAAAAATCAATTTGTAAACAATTAGTTGCATTAATAGAAGTTCAGAAAAAATGACAAAACCGGATAAAATCTATGTTTTATACATTTAAGGTAGGGTAAGGGGCCAAGCTCTTGGTAGGCCACGCTTAAGTTTTATTTTTTTTTTTTTGCATTATTTATCTTGTTTTTTTTTATAAATTGTAAATAAAAAAACACATACATCCCTAAATTTTTACTCACTTACAACAAATCCCTATATAATATTACATTTTAGTAATCGAATAACTCATCTTCTTTTCAGTCAATGGTACCTTTTCGCTGAATTTTGATTATGATTCTCTTAAACTTACAGGAAAATAATTGATGTATGAGCAAAAACAACAGTTATACTGCACACATAAATAACTTTATTTATAGTACTATTACCTCATAATCGATAATTATAAAAATGTAAGCTCAACCTCAATACATGTACATTCAAAAAAAAATCCAAGCACAACATAAGAATATATAATTAATTTTTTCTATAGTGACGTGATGATGATACTGGTATTGACGATGATCACTTCATTATTTTCGAATAAATACATGTGTAATTGCGGGTTTCCGATATTCATATGTTTGTGCATTTATGATTACACAATGTAATTAAATACACATTCTTATAAGTCGTTTAATACGTCTTGAAAACTTGAGTAAGACCGGTGAGGTCAAGCTCACACCATTAGAACTGTAATTGTCAGAATGTAATTTGGCCACGGTCGTCTTTTAGTCATAGGTTTTTTTTTTAAACAATATAACAATGAGCATTGTTCCTCAAGTACAAAATCTAGTAACTAATACCAATTGCCTACGACAATTATTAAAAAAAAAAAAAATAGTTGTAGGCGAACGTACCTTTTCGAGGATAGATCTGTTCAGAAATCAGTAATAGGTAGATACTATAACTGAGAATACTAAATATATGCTAAAGAATACTTTTGAAACAAACTATATTCTGTCAATTTCGATTAAGGTTAAATTCAAAAATATTTTTCAAATTTAAGTTAGCTAATGCTTCGTTAGTTAAATTTCTTTGGTATTTAAAATTCTATTTTTCAATAAATTTCTATTAGTATATCTAGAAGAGTTCTAATGAGTATGGCATTTGAAGTATGTCTTAGGTACATGATGTTTGTATAAACATATATATTTTTTTAAAAAATAATCATATGATTAAAAAACAGTTGTCTCTTATTATGTATTTTAAAATTACTATACTCATTATCAAAATAGTCACGATATTGCTTATTATAATAAATACTGAATTAATAGATAATATCAAGAGAATCCATCGTAAGTCTATAGAACAATAGAAGTAGAGTTAATTACAAGTCAATATAATACTACAATACCTAAATTGTCTTGAGTAATGTCAAAGATCAAAAGATCTTTATAGGCACTCATATATTGCCTAATTTATCAATGCTCGAGACAATGAATTTTTGTTGTAGATATTGCTAATCATTGAATATAATAAATTCAATGAATTGAATTTTAAATAAAATCAATTTACCATGTGTTCCTTTAATACTAAATTAGACATACTTGCAAAACAATTAAAATAAAAAATAAATTCTTATTTTGCACTATTGAAAATAAGTTTATCATATTACCAAAATTACAACCACATTTGTTATTGTTATTTGTTATTATTATTGATATTATAGATGTTGTATTCTTTATAATATTGTAAAATTGGTCTTTGCAATGGTCTTTGTTATAAAATCAAGTATTTATTTGAGTTGTATATGTAAATTTGTAACATATTTTTTATCAAATATCAAATTCAAATAATGGAAATTTGAATTTTCCTTTGAAAGTAAGTTATTCAATGAATTTAGTAAATATAATTCATTATAAAGTTTTTATCTATAAGGTCGCAATACACAATATAAATTGTGATTAATATAAGTAGCAAGTAATATATAAAAATATTTCACATAGGTTTAATTTAATATTCAATTTTTTATTAATTTAAATTATAATTATTACATTTGTACAAAAAATATGTACATACAAAATAAATTCTTTATATGCGGAACAAATTTTTGGTTGGCCCCATATATCACATCTGTATTGTTGAACAGTCGTTTTAGCATATATTAATATTAATTTATGTAAATTTTTAAGTGATTTTTGCTATTAATAAATAAAACAATAGATAATTATGTATGTAAGCACTTTCCTCATTAATAATCCTTGAATTTTTTATATGAATATTTGGCTAAAAATATCACAGGAATAACTTCCTAATTCAGTATTGGATGAGGGATCGGAATGATAGATATTTCATAATAGAAAAATATTAATTTTATTAAGAATACATATTACATTATTAGTAATATACTATATTTTATTATAAAATCTAATCTAATATCTTATTAACTTTTAGTATATTATACTATTATATTATTATAAATAAAAGAATAATCTCGATCAACAAATACTTGTGAGGGAAGATGTTTTGAATTGGTTTCTGATTAGAATTTATAACAAATATTTTAATCTTGAATTCGCCATAATTTTCCAATTATTTCCGCAATAATTTTCCAATTATTTCCACAACAATTTACGACATGTGACACTTCCTCATTACAGAAAGACATGAACTCTCAAATTATAATCAAGTATCAAGATAATTACGGTTTCCGATAAATTCCTACTGTAATCATATAATGCCAATAGAAATTAGAACGTTAGAATTACTTGTGTCACATTTAATTTCTGCTATATGATTTCGATGAAAATCCCAAAGGATTTCGAGAGAAACAAGACTAATTAACTTAGAAATGTGTTATCATTTTACTTGGAGTCACAAAAACATATCACAGAAAACTCATGAGATTCCAACTAGAAATTACTATTTCTACAGTAGAAAATTGTTGCAACATAAGGGCATCAACAAATTACAGATTTGTCTATGAAATACGCCATAAATTACAGCGACATATAAGTAACAAATTTAATTGTCAATATATATGATAAATTGTCTAGTATTGTGTATAGTTACAATAATGAAAGTGATTGACAAAGACATTAAATTGTGTATCGCGAAGGTCGAACAATGATATTTTTAGTTCATCGGTGAATGATGGTACTCCGACTGTAATTATTATGGTATACATATGTAATAAATCATGTTTCACTAAAGTAATAGAATATGAAGCTTATGCCATCTTTGTATTAAATTTTGAAATACACATAAATTTTATCGAACAGATAGCTCGTCTGAAATTGGGTTTAGTATCAAATTGTGCATAGCGATATTTATACATTCATATTTTGCTATTCATCCTTTCAAGCACTCAAGAATATTGTAGGATTATTTATTGCAATATGCGGAATGCAAATTTAATTATATAAAGACAAATTAATGCTGAATTTTGATAAATTTAGATACCAAAGTAACATACATAATAATTTTCAATAAATTTGTAGATTTAGCTGGCATTCATTGTTTCTATTTTTAGACTTTTTACTACTTTAGCAAAATGATTTATTTTTATAATGTCCGAAGACAATATTGACAAATGGATGCCAATAGTCAATAATTTTGAAGATATTGAGCACTACTACTACTGATTCTGTTTTAATTTATTTATTAAGCGTTAAGAGAGCAGATCAAAATTAGTTTATACCAATTTCTCTCATAATTATGAATAATAATACACCTTATACTCTTATTTTCAATATTATTCATATGAATATCTTATTATAATCATGCTAAATTACTAGCTTATAAAAATCAATTATGGACTAAGTGTAAGTGGCAATGTGTCATAATGCCTTCATGAACGTTATGCGTAATTAATAATTTGAGTTAATATGAATTGAGATTGCACACCTTTTCAAATTACGATTTTTCCAAACCCTATTGATTTTTTTATATTTATTCATTCATTCATTCAATTTTATTCTTATTCATAATCATAAATATATTATATTTTAGTAATGGTTAAGCTCATTATTTAACTTAAATTAAATTTTCAAGTAAAATGTCTTTTCTGGCAGGTGGCAGTTCTGTCAAAATGTTTTCAATATCAAACTATGATATGTTGTTTTTTTTGCAATTTTCCATTTATTTCTACAATTTAACTATACTTTTAAAATCATTCAAATCCTAAAAATTTCCTTTAACAAACTTCAAAAAGATTTATCAAAATCAGTATAATCTTTTAGGAGGAGTATCTTTTCATAAATCATTACCGAAGAAGTTTATATATAAGAATTATATTTACTTAGTAGTATAAATTTATAGAATTGTGTTTCATTACGTAATGGTTTAACGCACTGCCTTGTATGAACTGCCTTGTGAGTTCAATTTCTTGCTCTGGATAACATGATATCATGTAGTAGAGATATCAATTTGCTGTTGAAAATATTGATTGGAAATATGTTTGCAATTGGAAATAACCTATTTCGCGTACTGCGGTGTAAAATGGCAATGGAAAACCTTTCACACTATTCTTCACGATTTTTGTGACCGAACTGCCCTTGGGCAGCGCTGCTCATTAGACTTATAGTAACCTTTATAGTACATTTATAAATTTAATACTGTTACTTATTAATGATACTTTTGCAAAGCTTAGACGCTAGCTAATTATAAGTATTATTAAGAATTTTGATGTACACATTTAAGGGAGTAGTATACAACCTTTTTGGCACCGCACCTCCTGCTGTAATAAAAAAAATAGTTGCGCCCCCCTTAATTTTTTAAAGAGTTTTATTTCATAAATACTCAACTGATATTAACAGATTACAAATTGATATGCAATATTATATGAAAATATGCATAAAAAATTAATATTTGGTTTATTATCGAAAATAGTATTTGGAAAAGTGCCCCTAGGGTAGCGCGCCCCACAATTTGAAAACCACGGATGTAAGCCACAATCAAGCGTAACCTTCAAATTGTAAAAAAACAATTTATAAAAATACCCACATTTATATATCATAGTATATCCATGGTTTTGGTGACTTACAAATGACTTTTTTTTATCTAAATCGTCCACATTTGCAAAGATAGTCATCACGAATTCGAATCGAGCGCTCGCCCGATTAATATGAGAATGAATTATGATCGTGTAATTCCTGATGAATATATTATGTCGAGGGTGTGACATCGCGTCGAACAATCGGGATTATTAAATGGACGCTTTCTAATAATTCAAACATTTGACAACAATATATACTGTACACAATATATCATGCATTAGCCAACGTTTTGTTTAATGCAATCGAATCAATAATATATCAGAAATTATTCGGTTGGTAATGCACAATTTGATTATTCTGATGCAAGAGGAATAATCTTTATAATGTAGTCTTTTGAGCTAAATCCATACCATAGTAAAACAAAAATTATTTAAAGAAAAGTTCAATAAAGGCTTTTTTCACGAATTGCAATTTAAATTGTGTATTTTAATACTTAGCTGCCTGATAATTTAATCTACATATTAACTTCAAATAAATAAATTTTTACACAATGCTGTAATTTGGTTAAAAATATTTACCTTACGATTTCGTCATGCACACCGCAATATTGTAATAGGATTAATCACAATCCGTATTATTTACTTTGAATGAAACTAATTAGCTAAATCAATTATTACATATTGTTATATTTACTTTAGCAATCGGATCCCGCGCATTATTATAAACCATATTGAATTAAATAAATACACTGCATGATATTTACCTATCTGTTTTACAATTGTTGATTTTAATAGACGGGTTTTGTAGAAATTAGCAATTGTGAAATACTAAATGTATCAATTGGTTTATTTCATGCATTTTATATAATAGCGTTTGATACCAAAAAAACTTTTTAGAATTTTATTACTTTGCGACAAGTAAATCAAATTTTTCAGAATGGCATTGCATTTGCTTATTTTGATCATAAATAAAAAATTACAACAAAAATTTCATATCTTTTATAAAACAAGTATTTACTTCGGAAGAAGAACGAAGAAACGTTTTTTCAAGATTTTTTTTTATATCAATTTGAAAGCATTTAAGCCCCTGTGAGCAAAGAATATCAAAAATATCCATATTAAGGACCATCCTAATATACTTATATATGTATATGTATAAAAATATATAGGTTAATCATTAAGTAATTCAACGATATTTTTGACAATGTAATGAATATTAGATTGAGCAAAAATATTACAGATTTTACTGTACAAAAAAATGTAACTTCTTTTTATTAATTTTATTTATTTCTCTTCTTCACTCAAATTCAGCATTTTAAATTTACAATTTGTAAACAGCTCTTGTATGTTATTCTGTATCTCAATAGTTTTATATATAGTATGAATAAAAATATAAAAATATTAAATAGAATAAAATATAAAAATATAAAAAAAAATTAAATGAGTGAAAATACCATTGATATTATTAAAAAAATATATCCGAAAATAAATTGATCAGCAATATGAATGGTAAAAAATTCTGCTTTGTTATTTCATAAATTCGAGTGCAATAAATTTGTCAACCCATATTTTCAAATGATATATTGATGCAAACTAATAAAATTAATATGAAAGCTACTCGGCAAAGCGGACAAATATTGTAGTAGTTTAAAACTTCATAAATTGCTTCCAATAAAAACATTCAATAAATAAGTTTGCATGCCGTGAATTTATTCATATGAAACGTAGAAATTATTGCAGCACGAAATCGCTTTCAAAGCACAGCGGTATATTTGTTTACTGAACAACCAAATAAACAAGCAAATTAAAAATATTGTATTTTTATGATTTTAAAAGCGAAATCCAACAACGAGATCTCAGTATTCGAATGACCGTGAAAAGTTCGACGTCGGCGGCTAATGATGTTTACAAAATGTCTTTTGGAAAGGACAACGTTATTTATATATTTATTACCCTGCTGTGAGGAATTAATTACGTTAAAATGTAGACTTATTACGAATCCACTGCACTGGCAATAAAATAAATACTGAGGACGAGAAGTTACAATTCAAAAACGCAAGTCCTTCGGGAGATGAGCAGCAATTTGAAGTGCTTCAAGTTCAACTGGTTGCATTTGCAGCAGAATACATGACAAGATCTTATATCTTTGTGATCGATGATAAAGTAACTAGTACGATTATAATAATATAAACTTCCTTATCCAGGAGAGTGTTCTTTGTAGGAGTGCCTCTGCTGTACGGAACAGTGTCCTCGAGAAGTGATACTGAACTGACCAGACACAACGATGTATTTCAAGATATTTCTATCGCTATCTATAAAAATGTGTAAATATTGTGCTTCTACTGATATAAAAATTAAAATTACCAAGGATTTAACTCATAGTTCTAAAATTTAATGCCAAGACCTTCATAGAACATGTCGTCTATAGACGACATCCGTACATACAGCACTTAATACAGATGTCATCCATGCACGACGTACACAAAGGTAGTCTAGTGAATGCCGTCCATGGACGACACTAGTAACTAAGGGGCGTCCATTAATCACGTGAGTAATTTCTTAGGATTTTTGGAATTCCAAGTGGATTCTAACTAGGTTTTAAGTTGATAGCATAACTTGACTATCACAGAAAAAATTCTACTACTATAAAGTTTCAATTTTATTCCTTTTTCTATTCATCTTAAGAAAGTAAACTGTACTGCACAACAGTTCTATCAATAATAGATTTCCTAACCTCCCACAAGAAATTTATTGTCACATATGCCATCGGGAGCCCACATTGGGCTATTGTGTCAACCTACAATCGAATTAAACTATTGAATTTCATTTTACCATCCACATAACAAAACAAGAAGTTTCTATTTCCACACAGCTGTAACTATTCACATTCAATTTTTCATTTAAATTTACAACAGAATAATAATAAGTAAAATTGAAAACATGCAATAATTTCCATCATTACATTGTTAATGATTTCTATAGCCGCTAAAGAATTTTATATTGCAAAATAGAAATCTAATAATAAAATCCAGTGAAAACCAAAGAAGGAAAGAGGTCGCTGACTTATTGCAAAATTTTCACGGTGTGAGTTGTAAAAGGACAGCTTGATTAATTTTTTATGAGGTTTGCTATTCTTCTGCTTTATAGAATGTCAACGTAATAAAAAATTTATTATAATTTTAAGAATAGTGGTGCAGCTGCGATAAATGTAAAAGTAACTGTTATTGCGGTTCCGGAACATCTTCTGGATTAAAACATCTTTGATTGAAGTAATTTAGAATTTTTTAGGAAAATTTTAGAATAAAAAATAAACTACTTGTAGATTTAATATACTACTTTAATGTAGATATGTGTGGTATACGAGGTCTGTTCAAAAATTACCCGGAATTTTCGTTTTTTCAAAAAAATATTTATTTATTCGTCTACATTAATGTGGTCCCCTTCAAAGTAGTCCCCCCCAGATATAATACACTTATGCCAGCGTTTTTTCCAATTTTCGAAGCACCCTTGATATTCACTTTTTGATATGTCCTTGAGCACTCTCAGCGATTTTCTTCAATCGAGGAAAACCGCCGTCCTTTCATGGGTCTCTTCAACTTTGGGAATAGGAAAAAGTCACACGGAGCCATATCTGGTGAATTTTTGCACTTTGCAACACTTTATTTCATTTTTTACGCAAAATTTAATACAAATTCTTTGACTTTTCAATTCTTCCATTGTAAAAATCGCCGAGCTCAGAAAAACACGTCGAACCTTAGCGACTACCACAGACAAAGTAAACAGTGAATATAGCTGAAAATTTCATCATACTTTAGGGGCATGTATACCAACACAATAAAAAAAAATTTGACAATCAGACACTCCAGACCCGCGAAATTTAATTATTAGTAATTCCGGGTACTTTTTGAACACACCTCGTATAAGCGAAATAATCAGCTAACACACATGAAATGAATGGTTCACCCACTACAACTCATGCTAAAAATATTCAATGTATCCTATCAATATTTTTTGGACATAATGATAGTCATTGCAATGCAGGGTGAAAATTTAAGGTTGTATGATAATGACAACTCTTGATAACTCTTGATAAAGATAAATTGTGTTCTAAAGTAAATAAATATGTAAGTTTATTAAATATCGACAATAATTAAAAAAAATTATCAAACAGACAAAGATTAACTTGAATAAGTAACTAATGAATAACTTGAATAATTTTGAATTTATAAAGAGCTTTCGGTACCCCAAGCACGTGCGCTTGAGTCCAGAGTTTCTTGTATATTTTTTCCCAGAGTATTTATTAAAAATATTGCACTTTTTGTTTCTGAATTATATCAGATGTGAAGACAAGTCGAAAAGCAACATTCTACGTGATTCGAATGTATTCTTGGCTTTCGACCGCGAATCTGAACGACCGCACTTTTTCTTTGTCGTCTGCAGAGTTAAAGAACGGAAAACATTCATCCCGGATAAGAGAATAAAAGAAAAACAATTCGAGATGGAAATTTTTGATATGCAGCTTTTTTTTGTTCACTGCAACTTGTGAGCAGAATATTAATAGAAACTCAAGATATTTATGTCCAGCGTAAAATCCCATTAAGACAATTATCCAGAAATCGTCCTAAAAATGCCAAAAACACGTCTTAAGCTATGAAGCGTGTTAAGCAGTATTGGGACAATATTTTTCAAAGTGTAAAATTCGGTGTATCGTTGCGTATTATGCGGGAAATCGTATTAAGATAATCGTATTGGGCCGATTCTACTTTGGGTTAACGAGATACATTTTACAAAATATCAACAGAATAAGGTATGCATATTTTTGTTTAAATTATATATAAGAGTGTTTCAGATCCACTCAAGACTTAGGAAATAGCAATAGAAATAGCTTTTCATTGTATAAATACAAAAACCAAAACAATTTTATTTTTGTTAGTCAATTCAGCTTTTTGAATGAAATTATTTTTCATTAATAATAACAAAAAAAAAACAAGATAAAAACTGTAGAAAATATTCAGTAATTTTTTATAGCATTTTCAAAAATGTTATTTGACGTATCCTATAACTTTTTTTTATTACTAATATCCTCTTCATAACTCATAGCAATGAGGCACTTCTGTAATTATACTATTTTGTAATCATTATAAATAAAATTGTTAATTTTCTGTGCAAATTTCTCTTGCAATAACACTTAAAACACTATAGGTTAATGACAAACCATAAAACAAAAATACAAACTACAATTAACATTATGATAATAAACTTTAATAACTGTTAAAGAAGTTTCTTGTGTCTAAATATCAACGATATGTTTTTGTGTCATTTATACTGTCGATAAATTTTTAATAATTTTGTAATAAAACTAATTGAGAAAATGCCAATAACATGATGAGTAGCTATTATTCTTCATAAATAAGATGATTTTAAATTTTTTGTTTTGATCGTTTATGCATGCTTTTTTCAACAAGTGTTGAAATAATTATTTTGATTATTCATGCATAATAACTTTTTTTTAAAAAAAAGTTCAAACTAAGTCGAATTACTAAAGATAAAAGATGCAAAATTCAGTTTTTCTATACACAATTATAATTACATAGCAGAACAAATAATTACTCAAACCGCTTAAACTCTATAAAAAACATTTTTGTTTTAAATTGGTTTATAATTAAAAGCAAAATAATTCTATATATAAAACAATGTAGATAAACGGACGGCATCACGCAAAATACGATAGTAAACATATGTCATTTATATCAAACAGCACAATGCTGTTTTTTTTACGAAAAAAATCACACAAACAATTTATATTTCCGGGTTTTGCAGACAAGCAAATCACAATGCAATATGCGCGAATATTGGTCCAGCATTGTTCAAATCGTGAATCTGCATAAAATTGTATGTTACAAATGCATAAAATTGTCAGTGAAACATCATAATAAATGGTAAAGTGTGAGTATTTTGTAATGGACAATATTGCAATAATTAGATAGTATAATAATAAATTAAATTTAATGCTGTTTGGAAAATAGTTTAAACAATTAAAGTCAGGACCTCATAATTTTTTCAAAAAATGATCAGTAACTTTACTAATAATATTAGACATTAATTATCAATTTGTAAATGAGTTAAGATTTGAAATGAGTTATTTTTATCATCAATACTTCGATGAATTCAGCATTCTTATAATTAAAATTAACTAGTGGTGTATGGCATCGTGCCTTGAGGCAAATTTCAGAAACTTCCCGTACCATAATAAAATAAAATTTAGAAAAAATGAATCACTCAAATCAGATGCTTAGTTCTCTCAAAAACTGCAACTTTTTGCATGTTTATCTCCGTATCTTCGAAACAGTTAGACCTGTCTCTGCCAAAATCTATAATCACCAGTTCTCTCCATTAGGACCGTTTTTTCAAAAACACGTTTTCTACTTTCTGCACTCTTTGCTCCGTTCCTTCGAAACGGTTGGACCTGCCTTTGCTAAAACTAATCAGCATATCTCACTATCAATAGAAATCGAATATTCAAATCGGTTGATCCGTGCGCCCGAAAACGTGGACGAAAAATTGTATCCATACATACAAAGACATCCTTTTTTTCTAAAGTATGCCAAAATGTTCAGAAACCTCTCAATCGTGAAAATATGCAAAAAAATACGAGTTTTATTTTTAGAAGTTACGAAAAAATAATAATCCGCCCAAATATTAGAGTCACCAATGTGTGAAAAAGTACTTATTAAAATTAAATTTATTGGAAAAGAATAAACTGTATTAAGTCTCTGATAGTTTACAAAAAATATATGTCATAACTATTTTTTTATCTGATATTTCATCAAAGCTGACATTGATCCTATAAAATTTAACCTATAAAACTAGAAAATTATTGATTCGTGTGCTTCTGATTGAAAATCAAGAATGATATAACTACTAAGTTCTAAAGGAAATCATTTATTTATTTATTACCAAATACGATCATTAATGTATTCCAGAAAAAAGTATAAATTAACTTTTCGACATTAAAGTTCGTTAACCACATATTTAACACTTTAGTAAATGCGGTTGAACTTGAAATTGAAAATAACCGCAAGCGGATTGCAGATACCTGGGTAATATACTGACAGATTTCTTATGAATCAGGATTAAATTTCATGAAAATGCTCAATGTTTTTATCATAATATAAAAATAAATTTATTTATTATTTGCTGAAATGCATGAACAGCTCACACTTTTCAATGCCAACAGTACGTACGTTAGTGCTTAATAATTTTTTAGGTAATTAATTAATATTAACTTTATATTTATTGCACATGCAACTGGTACCAGTTTGAATCAGAACGACTGCGACTACTTAAGATGCCAAATGTGCATTTTATTCCGGGTACAAATATTTTATTAAGATAAGACTTCTTTAAAACACACAATGAAGTTAGTATGCAACGTCATACTAAACGAGTTCAGAATAAAATGGACATAATTTATAGCGCCGAGACGCTATAAAAGTAAAATATACTGAAAAATATTTAATGCAGAGGAATGTGGAGTTATCTGGACAGCCAAATAATTAATATATTGCATTACCTTGGGTAATGTACTTCGTTAACTGCAAAATCCTCGATAACGAATCAATTTAAGATTTAACCCTTTGCACTCGGCGTCATTCAAGTAGAGCACGTTCAAAATTTTCAAAATATAATTTTTTTCAAAAATCCATTTTTTCAAAGTTTTCAAAATATTTAAAGCTTTTTTAAAAATTTTAACTTTTGCTACTGGAAGTTGCAGCAATTTGCTTCAAGGCACGATGCCATGCACCACTAGTTTTTTAATAATTTCCAGTTTAGTAATAGTTGTATGCATTCCATCAATAATATAGTGGGCGTAGAAGAACGTCAGTTGCGAGCAATGCACATACTTCAAATTAAAAGTAAGGACGACATTCTTTCAAAACGTTTTGTCACCGAACAAATGAAACAGAAATAAAAGACGATGTGCGACATACAATGGTGGCGGCCAGACAATGTTAACATTGCTCGACAACGATGGAGGAAAAAGTTCTTGATAAATTGGAATGAATGGCCATGAAAGGTCGAAATAGTACGATGGCTGGATGATAAATTGGAGGACAAATCTTGTGACATGATTTATATAAGAAATTCTGCTTCTATGCTTCTTGGTCATGTGACTAGGCTTTTAGTTCCCTGATTTTTATTCTGACGTGAGTCATAAAAAATCTGCATTCTTCTTCTTTCCAATTTTTTCAGTCCTTCAATTTTAACTTCAACGACGTTGTGTAGGAGGCACTCTTTTGCAGAATGGGTTTGATCCAGTTTTAAATTTTCACGAATGTATGTCTGCCTGTATGTCTGGAAACGACTAAACATATTTTTTTACTTTTTTGCACAATTTCACAGTGAACACAATGCCGGTTTGTCACATGAAACTAACTCAGCAGAGAACAATGAGTAGCTGTCAAACAAATGAGTGGTAGACAAACAAAAAATATTAGTTTGTAGTACATGCTAAGTATCAGAGATGACGCTGTATGTGAAAAAAGAAAAGTGTTTTCCGCTTTACTGTTGAAACCTTCCTTCAATTTTCTTTGCTATAAACCTCACAGAGCCCGAGACCTTTCCAACAAATGCAAAATCGTCGAAATCGGTTCGTGCGTTCTGGAGTTATATCGTCAGGAAGAAAAACCTGACTTTTATATGTAATAGAAATATCAGTCTCAGAAATAAATAAATGAATGAATCAGAAATCAATAAATTATTTGGATCCTCACATAATTATCTCAAATTATCAGAAATCAATGAATTATTTTATCATCATATAACTATTATCTCAAATTAAAAAACAACCCATCAATTTATTTCAAGTAATTCCCAAGCTCTGGTATTATTTCCCCAAATATCTCTGAGGAGGGTGGTTTTAACGCAGGGTTGTTTGCTATTGAGGTCATCGAACGAGACGCTCTAGAGATAACACCTCTATCACGTTGCTTGCTCCCAAAGAATTGAAATACATGTGTTTTCTACAAGATTATCAGATGCCAAGGAAAGGGAACAAAGCAGGGTGACTGTGGGTCAGACTGTCTGGGTGAGCGATGTTAGATTATATAAGAGATCAGGAAGGTGGAGAGACGGTAAGGTATCGACTGAATTGATAATAATGGTTAGTATTGAGACATATAATATAGAATATAAAAGTTAATATATAAATTTATTTCTAGTATTTTCTATTCAATAGAAATTTCATACTGTTTTAAAATGCCATTAAGTAATTAGTTATTATCAATATTAGATATATAATGAACTAGCAAACCGACGAACTCCGTTTCGCCACCAGATGGTTTCGTGAGAAAGATGAAGAACTTTTTGTTTGTTTTATATTTGAAAAGGAAAAATTGATTTTATTGCACAACAGTAATGAATTTATTTCGATTACAAAAATGAAGTGATTTAGTTGAACTTCTCTAAGTAAATGAAAGTGAATCCGCAAATTATCCGTTTCATTGAAGTGCACTTTGGTAAACCACATTTTTTTTTTAGTCTGACGTTAACACAAACAAAGCGGATGGTTTTCCAACTCGTGAACTGGCAACGTATAACTGCCGTGTGAAAAACAATGATTTGTAAATAATCTATTTGAAATTTATCCTGCAAACACAAAGCGATTTGCCTTGCAAACGCAAGGAGAACTGGAACTTACAATCGTTTGAAGTGGAACGGAAGACCAGTCGGAATCATTGGTATGTCACCAAATCGCCAGCAATTTTTGATTGAATAGTGAAATTCAGTGCGTGTACATCATTATTCTTTGCGACAAGAATCGCTCGTTGACTAGCCAAGCATAATTCTGATAATTCTCACTAATGTCATTACTCGAATTTTTAATTACGGCGCGTGAAGTTCCAGCAATTTCCATTAAGGCACGATACCATGCACCTTAGCTATAAAGCTATAAACCTTGCGGAGCCCGAGACCTTTCCAACGATTGCGAAATTGTCGAAATCGGTTCGTGCGTTCGGGAGTTATATCGTCAGCAAGGAAAACCCGACTTATTTTATATATATGTAGATATATTATACATTAATGGTTGCTTAAGTAGAAACATGATCGTTTAATGATTACATATATACGAAATTATCGGATATTTGTGGAGATTTAATAATACTATATATTATTTTGTAGAGATTCTAATGAGTACAATTTTTTTCATTTATTTGGGTTCCGTACTAAGACAGAATGGTTCAACCACCTTGAATATATTTTAAATTTCCAAGAAATTTCAAAAAATTTAAGAAATTTTAATTTATATATGAAAATTTAAGTTATTTTAATATTGAAATGTATTTTAAAATGATATAAAATTCTCAAAAAAGCCAAAATCGAAAAATCCAAAAGTCTTAAAAAATTTGAAAAAAAACGTACTCAAAGTTCAAAAGTTTGCCTTTATAAACGTTGCCATGATCTACTAGTGTCGAAATTCATTGATGTTAATATTAGGATCTCTAAAAAATAGTATTTTAAAA
>NW_020537646.1:15554445-15576092 GCF_003426905.1 Ctenocephalides felis | reverse complement strand
AAGAAGAAAAAATAATATTTAGATTAGGGATTGAAAAACCAGGAAACGACAGAAAATATAAGAATTTAATTATTATGCAGAAAATTTCTAGATCATAGATTTTGTCGATTTATTTTTTTTCATAGCAAACTATACAAATTACATTCAGCTATATTTTATTAGAGGTATATATTATTTGACTGCGTGAGAAGGATCGCTTTCCTGCGATGGCACCTTCTTAGATGTTATGTGATATTTTGTAGTGAATCATTGCAGATTCATTTTTTGAGACCTTTGGTGGTAAAGGCTTGAGCAGATCACACGCTAATTCGTGTGGATGACGACTTATACGAGCTTAGTATCTGGAGCAGTAAAGACTAATTTCTTTTTATATAGTTCAAATTCTGAGATCTTGATGTATCAACCAATTGAGAACGTATTTTGGAGTGTTCACGATTTCTTTCAAAATTTTATTTTGAACCTTTGAAGAATAGTTATGTTCGATTTACTGGCCGCACCCCATAGTTGTAGGCCGTAGAACCATATTGGTTTAATAATTGTCTTGTATATTAGAAGTTCATTTTCTATTGTGACTTGTGATTTCGAGCCCATTAACCAATTAAGTTGCCTACGTGTTAATTCAAGCTGCTGGCGCTTCTTTAGAATATGTTCATGCCAGGTTAGTCTTCTATCTAAATGTATTCCCAGATATTTAACTACATTGGATACAGGAACCAAATCACAATTCAGCAGGGGCATGAACCTTGTCGTAAGGTAAAAGTAACATGAACTGATTTAGAGTCTTAATTTTCCATTTTTCCAGTTTGAACCCCAGTTTGGCTTTAGATTAATTTTTATGTCGCACACCCAATCCAGACAACTCTTCTGTGAACCTGTGTTATCATTGCGAATATTCATTTACAAATGTTAGGTATTAAAAATAAATTACTTCTTTAATTCAGAGATGGTCCATTAATCATGTGAAATTTTTGGAGGAAGGAGGGTTTGACAAAAAATCACAAAATATCACGTGGGAAAGGTAGGGGTATTTATTTTTTAATTATTTTCACGTGTATTTATTTTTTACCTGATTTATTTTTTTAAATTCCAAATTTTCACATTTTTTTCTCATAACTAAAAACACACGTAATGTTCGGTGGAGAAAGGAGTTAATTTTGAATATTACAACGTATCACCAAGGGGAGGGAGCGTCCGAAAATCCTTAAAAATCGATCACGTGATTAATGGACCCCCCTCAGGAGACAACCGGGTGGAGCAAAAGTATTGTCGAGTAGAAACTATTTCATATATTATTTGACCATCAATTATTATTTCCAAAATATAAAACAATTTCAATTTAAAGATATGAATACATAAAATGGAGTCAGAATCAATAACTTCATATATGCAATATGCTGGATATAATCCTGCAATGTCAGAAATATTTTATAAACACGGAAAAAATGCATGAAAGCAGAAAAATTGCACCGCCATTGTGATTTATACGTTTGAATAGATTGAAAATTTTGTAATCAATTCAGTTTCAATCGCAATCCGTTATTTCCAATCATTTATGCAGAAGGTAAGAATTCTTGAAGCGAATACAAGATTGCCTATTTATCGAACCAGATCTAGCGGCAACGTGATAAATTGGATTTGTGGGGGACCGAGCAAATTTACAACGGCGCTCGATAATAAATTTATTTGATTAGTGTAACAAACGTATTTTATGAAACTGAAATCATTTTAAATTCAAAATTTCAAAAACATTCAAAAGGATAAAAAATTAGACGATAGTATCGTGTTTACACAAAGAGAAATCGCGGCAACGAAACGGAGAGAAGACTTTTTATTTATCTTCACGATTTGAAAAGTTTATTAATTTGAAAAATATATAAATGTAAAATATGAATTTACATCTTATATATAAAAATGGAACGCAAAATGTGTTGGTAAGCGCATAACTCAACAACGCCTGGACCAATTTGGCCAATTATATTTTTAAAATATTCGTTGAAGTCCAGGGATGGTTCTTACGGCAAGAAAAAATCGAATAATTTTCGGAAAATCCCTAAAAACGGCTCTTTTCTTTTTCTCATACATACATTTACAATATATGTGGGAATCAAGTAGGCAACGGAATTTGTAGAAAAAACAATTATTCATGTCATGACATTTTGTGTAGTTTTTGATAATCTAATTTTAATATATTTTTATAAACATAGAAATATTTTTCTATTAATTAACGAGCTATATTGGCAGCCAAAACATTGATGTAAAAGAATTAAATTTTAAAATTCAAGAATTGCAGGCGAATCGATGATATATAGAGCAGTTGATTTGGCAACTAACCTAAGACGATGTAGTTAACTATCCACCGGAATTTTTAAACTCGATGGATTTACCAGGATCATCTCACAATCTTCAATTAAAACGCGCCTTTGCAACCGCACAAATTTAGCGATAAAAAAACTACTAAACAACGTGATGGAAGCAACTATATTGATTGGAAAGTATAAAGGAAAAGATGTTTTCATACCGTGCATCCCAAGATTCCGACTGATGTGTCATTTGAGTTTAAACGACTATAGTTTCCAGTGCGTTTATGGTATCATTAAGTGTTTGTGGTATTAATTTGGAAACTCATGTTTTTCACATGTTCAATTGTATGTTGCCTGTTCCCGTATTGGAAAAGATTTGTTTGTCTATGCGCGAAGTAATCAAACAAAAAACATCGTTTATCACAAAGCACTACACTAAAAATAGAACTGATTTTTGAATTATGATTTACATGATTAAAATTACTTACTTTAAATGCTTATAGTGTTTCATTCAATTATTTTTAATTTACACCGAATTATTACCAGGGTGACCGTTCTGTTCAGGATAATTTTTTGAAAGAATATAAAAGGTAGGAACAAAACACCGCCACATCACAAATTTTTTTGACGGGACGAAGTCTGTCGGGTCGGCTAGTATGTATATAAAATATATCAGTTATTGTTTGTCATATTTTATACATCACTTGAAAATTATTATGCAAAGTTAATATATAACAACAATTAATCACTTATGAGACAAAACTGCGGCTTGCACATTATAAAGCTAACGCAAAATAAAGTATAGAATGAAAGAGAAGTATAGCTTTGTAAAATTATTATTAATTACAAATTATGTGATATAGAAAATGATAACGCCATTCATAACACAAACAAATGAACTAAATTTCCGCAGAGTTTCGATGTGAATAATCCGCGGTCTTCTGTCATTAACGCTCCCACAGCTACAATCAATACACATTACACTATAAATTATGAATGTAAATATGTCATACCCAACAAAATTCATTATTATTCAATAAATTATAGATGCTTCAATATATAAATCCGAATTATGGCAACAAATGACTAAACTGGTAAAGTTTCAATATGTTAACGCATCAAAGCGGGCTGCGATCTGGTGGTGCAAAAATATTGTCTAATTATGAATAATTATTGTGTGTGATTAATTACCAAATGCTTTTGTTAGGTTACCAAATGTTTACTGTTTATTGTAATAACATCATGGTGCGCCATTAAATTATAAATAAAGAAATTTTGGCACCTATTGACATGATGCAAGACAATTTTAATTGAAATAATTAGGTAATAGTAAAGAGAAGTCATAAAAATGTAAAAATATAATCAGTAACTGTTTTC
This sequence comes from Ctenocephalides felis, assembly GCF_003426905.1. Classification (NCBI taxonomy): domain Eukaryota; kingdom Metazoa; phylum Arthropoda; class Insecta; order Siphonaptera; family Pulicidae; genus Ctenocephalides; species Ctenocephalides felis. The sequence continues at coordinate 15,572,415 of NW_020537646.1, read as the reverse complement.
AGGAAAATAAGTAAATATTATCGTAGTGATGTAAACACAAGGCGGCGATTAACCAAAAGCAAAATGTTGAAGTTTTGCTCAATAAAGAGTTTACTATGATTGAGACTATTTAGTTGTAAAGTCATTTAATTGTTTTTATCTGAATTTAATAAAGTTGATAAATCTCAAAGCATCAGAAATTTTCGAATATTCAGCATTCAGCTTTTAGCTCTTCAGATTTTCATTTTTATCAAAATAATGAAAGAAAATAACATATACAAAATGTTTGAATGGCCACGAGAGTGATCATGAAGTTTATTTAAAATTTTCTGTTATAATTATTTACTTACAATAATTAGATATAATATTTTATGATATCCAGCATTCAGTTTTGTGCGCGCGGAAATTTCATTTACATGAAAATTAAAGCAAATAAATAGTTATTAAATGTTTAATTTTGAAGCTGATCATGAAGCTCATCTGAGATTCCTCATTATAATTATTTCTTACAGCAATAAAATACAGATTTTTTAACGTCATTATATAATGATAGCTGGTTTAGATGACGAATTGACTCTAAATTGAAATTATTACTACTTTATTTTTTCATTAATAATAATATAACACAACTTTTATTAGTCATATAAGCTGGTGACTCTCTAATAACATGGCTTTTAATTTCTTTAAGGAACATCGATTGGCCTAATATATCCAATTATATTAGGTTTTTTTAACCTTTTATTTAGAATTTCTTTCCACAAGGAGACCTCGGGTTTACTTTTATGGGATTTTGCTGAAACTTTGCATATACCAAACACCCTAAAATATTATAGGCCTATGGGAAGTGGTTCAATTATAAAAATTATTATATTATTTAATTGATATGTGCGCATATAGTGTTCTCTATCAATATGCCTTAATAGCTCTATCAATTAAAGCGCTTCCCTCTACTTTTTGCTGTTGGATTCATAGATTAAGAGTTAAAAATGACCGGGTTCAAATCCTGCCTGAGTATTATTTGCTTTTAAAAGAGTTGACGTATAATTAAGATTTCGATGGAGCAATATCGAGTAAGGGCATCTATATCTTCGAGTGAAAGCCCATATCACTTCTGCTTGTTATCAGACAAGTAAGCCCGTATCTCCTACCACTAATCCGTGGTTTCCGACCACTAATCCGACCACCCATAGCTAAAAAATTTTCTACATAAGTTTGAAATATGAAATAAATCTCGGAAAAAAACTTGAATTAAATGAAATTGTTTAAATCTCAATAGCAATTGATGACAATAACATGCCCCCATATAGTGATACTAAAAATCCAATCATTTGAAAACATTGAAGAGCAAATTCATTACCATTTCTCCAAGAACAACGGATAAAGTCAGAGCAGATAAAGTTTTATACCTCATCCGAGCACAAAGATAAAGTATGTTTGAGTTGTTGGTTGATTTAATATATTCCCCACCGCCGCCACCAAGGCAGGGTACATGCTAGCGCGGCGGTGTTTGTATTGCATGACGTCACCAAGGAATTGCTCAGAGTTGGCGGTGAATCCGTTCGCGATGCCGATGCATCGATTTCAGTTATTTCTTGTATACTTCAAAATTTATTTGTTTTTAATAATAGTTAGTACATTGTTTTATAATTAGTAGGTATCAGCAGCCGAATAGAACACTCATTTGAATTAACATAAGTAAAAAGTACCTATGCTATTTTACATATAGATTTAAACCAGTTGAATTAAGAAATTAAAAAATCTAGCCGATGCTGCAAGAATTTTTAACCTATCTATTACCGTGGGCGAGATATTCGCTTAAAACTTTAAATTTTTTAAAGTTTGACTCGAAAACTATTTAAACTAAATTCACAATATATCAGTAGCATCTTTCTGACTTTATAGTGAATAGACTATGTGATTATATTTGCGATTAAAACTTTAGACGAAAAATCGCAAAAATGGACCATGATGCTATAATATAGGTTCTGTTTCAAATCGTCTTATTTGCGAATAATTCGCCTATTGGTAAGAATATTAAAATTTTGTTTTTTTGTTATTTTTGGCTGCATGGCAATCTTTTAAATTCTTCTCCGAAGCCTCTATCTACTTAGGATGCCGAGCAATTGTCAAAAAATAATCTTTTATTTCGATGATTTTTTACATTTTCGACCCCAGCAATATTGAAAAACTTATAACTTTTTAACGATTTGGCCGAATTTTCAATCTATCATTCAGCATTCGTGAAATATTCGGTAAACTTAATTTTTGACGCTAAAAACCTTCAAACACTTGTAACTTTTAAAAGAGTTGACATAGAGAAAGCCCTACTTGGTGGTTCATCCATTATACACTTCTTTAAATTATCTATCAGCCAGGGCAAGAAGTTTTAAACTATCGTATATCGTTTACAGATTTGCCCTTAAAATCGTTTTGAGATTTTTACATTTTTAACATGGTAAAGTATTTGAACTACATTTAAATCTTTCAGTAGCAGCTTTCTAACTTCCTAGAAAATATACTGTATAAATTCTAGCATATCAAATTTTTCAAAAAAAAAAAAGATCTAAAAAGACATTATAACCTTAAGGCTATGCTATATTTTGGGTCATTTGCGATTTATGCGCTAACAGTTAAGATTATTGGAATAAATATTAGTGCCCCATATGTGTGGCTAAATGACAAATTTTTGATTATTTTTTTTAATATTTCGACTATTTCTAAACTGAAAATAGAGTTTGCATGATTGTATGACGTCATGTTAGGGGCTTCTTCTCTATATATGATTATTATTTATAAATAAATATTATTTCTGTATATATTATATATATATATATACATATATAACATATACTTTACACAGAGTGTAACTATTGGTGAACCGCGCAGTTGTGGTTTACAGCCATTAATAAAAATTCTAATAATTCCAAATAGCCCGAATCCGGCGCTAAATACATTAATTGTTGAAATCCTATTGTCAAATAGTATTATTTTAGCGCTACTAATATTTACCATAATTTATACAACCTAATTTGATGTAATATTTTACCGTCATTTGCATTTATTGCCTGCGTCACAAACCGCGCATTATACGGGATCAAAGCTAATAAATACACTTCATATAATAATATCATCACAGAGATCGATTTAGCAAAAAATATTTCTAAGGCTGCTTATGGACACAACAGTTTTTTAATATAATGTTGAGTAATAATAAAAATAATAATTATATAATAATAACTATTGACTTTTCTCAATGGTGTGCTACATTAGGCAGCAACTTTCTCCTCTACATATGTTTACATATGTTTATAATTTTATAGTATAATAAATTACGTTTCCTCAGATAGATCAATTTTCTTTCATATTGGATTTTTGTTGCTTCATGACATTTTAATAATTCTTTAGTTAACAATTTTTTATCAATGAAATTTATATTAATTTAATATCATTCACTGATTATAATTAAATAGTAATGTCACGCTCTATCAAATACTCACTATTTAATACAATTAATATTTTCTATTTCTCAATACATACAGCATGAAATATGATTGAATCAATCGGAGCAATATCAATTATTAAAGAATGCTATGAATAACCAACATTTTTTAGAATTCCATACATCTATAAATAAATCTAAAGTAAATAAAAATAGCAATCTTTCAGCTGTTATTTTTTCCACCCAGAAAAATATACGTGAGCGCATCATCAGTTTAAAATATTTTTCATCACGATAAATACTACCAGTGAAAATACTGCGTTGAATGAAATAGGTTTTTTTAAATATTTGTCAGGTAATCCTATAACAAAACGGATGTGTCAGCTTTTTTTAGAAAATTGTAGTCCAGTCAGGTACACTTTCAATTGCCAGTTCTGATAGAAACAAAAATATTATTTTTATGACAATTGCTCATGATATGGACAGACAATTTGGCGAAAACATGACTGAATGATCAAATTCCTTGAGGTATTTTATATATTTTTAACAAATAAAAAGTCAAAGTAAAATCGTAGCAGCTATGAAGTTAAATTTCATCCTCTTTTATGATCCAAAATTCCATTAGATAATATGTCTTGTTATTGGCTATTTCAAGTTTTAGTACAAAATGTTGTAGAATAGATCGTTAGTAAAAATATTCTGTTTTGATGCTCGTTTCAATTTTATAGCAAATCCTCAACACATTGAACGCGAAACTATTATTCTGCAGAATGAAAACAGCCAGGTGGGTGCATTATATTTATAACTATGTGTATCGAAGTAAAAGCAGGGTTGCAATTCTCTTTAGTATAAAATGTAATGCAAATTTTGAATAGAGGAATCAAATAAAATATATCTTGTTCAGATAATATATTTTTCACTTATTACTATCGCTCTATTTTGTAGGAGGATCGCATCACTGAGTGTCACAATTCATTTTTGGGAACGGTTTAATTTGCAAATGTTTACTTACATTCATTTTTATAACTACGATTTGATAAAACTTAAGCATTCAGCATATAGATTTTACCAATACCAAATTTAGAAAAGCCATTTACTGTTCAATTTTATTGATGATAATTTTTTTTTATGCTATTATCGAGTAAAACAAAATAATAATAATTGATAAAGATTAAACAACTGAATGAATTATTTGTTATTTATACATAATTTTCAAAAACAAGCAATATTTTTATAATAGTGAAACTAAGGACAACTATCGATTTCCAGCAGTGTTTTCATCGGGTACATTTCTCTTTCTAATATTGAAACGTGACCAGGAATTAACTGTGTTTAATTAAATTACCAGAATATCAAATAGTATACGTAATTTATCAACATCCACAATGTAATGATGATAAAACTAAAATAATTCATTCCATTGAGCAGTCAAGGTAAGAAAGGACAAAAAATAACTATTTTTTTGCTTTTAGTATTGAAAGATACTTTAGATTATTTTATTACTAATACGTTATTTACAGTATTAACACTTTCGACTCGCGAAATGCGAGATCTATATGTATTTTGCTGCCGGCGCGGCAGCATCTGAGTGGAAAGGGTTAAGAAGATACAATTATTTTATTTTATCGTAATATTTTTTTATATATCATTTGAACAACGATAAGAACTTAAGAGGTGTTTTGCTGATTTGACTTAACTAACTATGTTGGTTTTAGAGATGGCAATCCTAACAGTTGTCCTATCTCTACGTGATGAATTTTGTTATTAAAATTCCTGTGATGAAATAATGATCACTGAAAAATCTTCTATAAATACAACAACGGTAAGAACTATTTCACTTGAAAACATATTGCCATCTACATTTCCAAGTGCAATTCCCGAGGTGGGTATCGATCCTGGGACCTATCTTTAATATTCCATAGCGATAACCGATAAACCATGCAAGAAGTCTTAATCTTAATATTTTACAGAAAATTTCTTATTTATCATATTTCCGGTCTAGATCGTGCAAAATAGCCGATTTTCCCAGGTTTTCCTCTCTCAGCCCTGACTGGTGCAATATGCGGCACAAACTCGGGCGTTGGTTTCGCACAATGTTATGCTAGACGTCGAAGAACTAAGCGTTAGCATCGTAAGAAATCGTTAAATGTTTTATTCTCAGATCCATTGCAAAAAGTTGCAACACGAAGAGCAATCATGATCCCTCTCGTACATCGGTTACAATGTAACGATACTAAAGGTACACAATTCAGAACTTTTTCTACGAAACTCATCACGATCCAAAATATTATTATAGCAATATTTTGTGATAGAAATGAAATTAAAAAATTATTTATTATAGTGAGTATACTTGTAATGACACAGGTATTACTAAGTGTTTTATTTGTAATAGAATTTGTAGTGTTCAGCGACTTTTGATAAAATGATAATTGATACATGATACTATTACAGCCAAGCATATATATTGATAATTACTTATAAGATTTAGTCACAATAATGTTTGAAATTATCGGAACAAAATTGATAGCTTGATTTGACAAACTTTAGAGAATAACTTCTTCCCAAAATTTTCAAAAACCACTGAAAAATCCGAAAAAAGTAAACTTTACCATGCCATCCCTACAACTAGATTTACCAACAAAGTATATATCCATCTCCTGTTATTTCAATTATCCTCAACTAAAATTAATAGCAAAATTATAGAAAACACACACAAGAAATATTGTCAAGTTCTATTTTCAAATAGTTATTTCAGTGTGAATACAAAGGATAATAAAATCTGAATGGGATGTCAGAACCATAGCATGTGCAACCAAAGAACATCAACAAGAAGGTTTCTTCTATCATGATAGTGGAATAAGTCGAGGTTAAATGATATTAATCTTGCGAAGATTCTATTATGAAATGAATTAGCTAAAACTTCTTTATGTGGGTAAAAACACTAATAGTAGCAACCTCAGCAGGAACCAGTAAAATCATATATAGTTTTAAGTTCAAAATATAAGTGGTATGAGATTTTATAATTCTCATCACATCTTGTTTTTATACACTTAATATTTTAATGCACAAATATCTTGTATGGTTTTCTATAATTTTGCTATTAATTTTATTTGAGGATAATTGAAATAACAGCAGATGTATATAAACTTAGTTGGATAATCTATCTTTAAGGATGACATGGTAATTATTATTATGGTTAACATTTTTGGATTTTTCAGTGTTTTTCAAAAAATTTTGTGTAGACTTAGGTTTTATTATATGTTGTTATTCACTAAAGTTTTATTGTTATCATTGTAAACTATATTATAACTATATCTTATATTACATTCTAAGAATTATAAGTGTTATGTTTATATCAAAGCAATTTGTTTATAAGTAAAATAGCACATCACGGGTATTGATGCTTCCAATAAATGTCATCATTATTACACAAATTATAATAATAAATTGATCAAAAAAAAGTTGAATCAACCTTTTGCCTTCTTCAAAGCCACGTAATTAAGAAGTCATCATAATAAGTTTATAAGATTATATAAATAATCATTTATATTTATTTATTAACTTCTTAAAAGGCTAAATTATTGTAATCGTCCAAAAATCGAAATTGATTTTTTTTTGCATATTTCCATGTTTTGAAAGTTTTTTTTTTTATCGGCAACATTTTTTCATTTATTATTTAATAGACAATCAGAAGACATAGTTTCTATTAGCCTATGTGATAAATTATATTTTATTTGTTTTGAAAGTTTATGAACATTTTGGTATACCGTGTGTGTGTGTGTTTTATGTGGTTCGACAACCGATTTGAATGATTCCAAAAACATTCGATTCCTATTGATATGGAGGTGTGCTGATTAGTTTTTGGCAAAGGTAGGTCCAGCCGTTTCGGATATACGGAGCACGGAGTGTAGAGAATAAAAAACGAATTTTTTGAGAGAACGGAGCATCCGATTTGAATGATCCAAAAAACATTCAATTTGTAATGATCGGGAGAACTGGTGATTAGTTTTTGGCAAAGACAGTTTTGAGAAAATTAAGCATCTGATTTGAATGATTCAAAAAACTTTTTGCTCTGAAATATTCCTCTAACATTTCGTTACGAAACGAGAAGTTCCAGAAATTTGCCTCAAAGCACGATGCCATACACCAGTAGTTACTTTTCATTTTATTTAATTAATTATTACTATTATTGTTTTTTTTTAATAACTTATAGAACTTGGTCGAATTATATCTATTATTTCTCAGCCTAATAAACCAAGTCGCCATATAAGCCAACTGGTATACTTGTGTTGGAATATACTGCAGAAAAATATGTAAATAAAGTCATTTTATAGCTTATATATCTCTAGGATTTCATAAATCGTAAATCAATTCATTTGCGTAAAATAAAAATGACGTGGTCCGGGATCGAAAAAATGTGATCTGAAAAATATTATCTCACTTTTCGCGATAGGTGCTTCACAACAGGCGGATATGAGGAAAAAATATGAATAAATTTCGGCTTTTATGAAAGCAACGTGCACGTAGTTCCATCGTTGTTCGGAATTCTCGTTAGATATATACCGCGTGGTAGAGAAGTTTCTGGTGACAGAAAGGGACAGTCGGGAATTTAGGGAATGTGAAGGAGCGAGATGGAGATGTTGTCTTCTCGCCCCAAAGGTCAAATTGTTTAAGGACCTAGAAGATAAAAGCGAAGGCAAATGATGCGTTAACAGGAGAACGCCTTGTCGTACTATAGTTAGGAAATACTTAGCCAGAATCGGGCTTTTGACAACACGTGCAGAAGGACGGAAGAACGTGATTTGCAAAATAATTAATATATCACGTAATAAATTAATTAGGGAATCAAATTATCGATATTTATTGCGGGGGATAAAAATAACCCATGCTGACGTAAGGCAGCGAAGAACTGTATATAATGAAGTCATTTGGCATTTTATAGACAGTAAAATGTTATGGAAATTTATTTTTAACGCAAAACGTCAATTGAATCTTTCTTGTCATACATGAAATCCAATTAAAAAATAACATTTAATTAGTTTTTCTGTTTTTCCATTATTTTTCGAAAAAATCTAAACATATTTAATCATTCAATTGATACTGAAGTTAGGGATCAATTCTATAATAAAATAGAAATGTTATGGTAATGTTATGTTAAGGGGTAATATTCTTATGAGGTGATGGTATCGAACAGTCAAGAAAGCTCTATATTTGCTATTCAATCAAATATAAAACCTAACCTACAAAACGCACAAACGTCAAATAACAATTTTATCATAAGTGCAAGATTCTGATGTCTCTTTGATAACACATCAATAAAGTTTGGTTTTATGTGTAAAACGCCTGATCGCCGAACAAATACATAGCCTTTTCAGAGTTTGTTACTACCAAATCATACGAATAAAGACCCCTAACATAGCATTAGCATAACATTTTTATCTATTATATAAAAGTAAGTCGGGTTTTCCTTCCTGACGATATAACTCCAGAACGCACGAACCGATTTCGACGATTTTGCATTTGTTGGAAAGGTCTCGGACTCCGTGAGGTTTATAGTAAAGAAAATTGAAGAAAGATTTCAACAGAAAAGCGGAAAACACTTTTTCTTTTTTCACATACAGCGTCATCTCTGATACTTAGCATGTACTACAAACTAATATTTTTTGTTTGACTGCTACTCATTTTAATCACCAAACGAAATGTTACATAAAATGAATTAAACCATCTGGTGGTGGAACGGAGTTCGCCCGATTTGCTAGTTTTATTATATAATTTATCACTAACATGATAAGTTTTCATTCAAATAAATTGCATTTAATGTTTACTGATGTTATTTACAAAAAAGACGTCACCAAAGCCCATGTATCCTTTATATAAGTATTATTTGGCATTTTCCTTAATCTAATTATCCGTGAAATAATAACGATAAAAGCTAACAAAAAAATTCAGAGCAACACAAAACAAAACAGACATAGTTTCCTGCGACGGTCCTTTATACTTTATCCCTTTATCCAATTACGAAAGAAATTAAAACTCTATAAAAACAAGATCTCTTCTAAAAGACCTTTTGTAAATTAAACAATGTGGACCGAAGGAAATAATAAAAAAGTTTGTCGGCTGCAACTTCTTTTTTATAATCATTGTTTTACGAGAAACATTCCGGTTTCCTTGTTAAATTATTCACTCGAAAGTATTAAATAAATATACGGGTATCTACTATAAGCACGTTCATTTGTGGCAAAAAAGTAATCGTTTATCAGAACTGTAGGAAACAAAATATATGGTTATAATTGAAATAACAGCAGACGAATATATATTTAATTGAAAAAACTATTTTTATTGGCAACGCATTTTTACATCCTTTTATGACACCGACTCATTTTTTTGAATTCATAAACATAAAATGGTAATGGTAATGGTATGGTAGAGTTCAAATGCAAAAGACAATCACATCATACAGATAAATTATTTTAAAATTTATATTTCATGTTTCATAATAACTAAAATAACATAATAACCTTAAGGCAAATTCATGAAACTTCCCGTACCGTAATTAAAATCTTGGTACGGAACCCAAAAAAAATTACACAATATGTGTACACATTATTAAAATCTCTATAAAATATCTGATAATTTGTTATACATATGTCCAATAAACATTTTTGATCGCCAAATGACTTTTTTTTTAACTTATTTTCATTGAGAGTCCATAACCGCTGGACCTGCCTTTTCAAAATCAGTTCTTCATCTTGTCAATACAAGTAAAATGTTTTTTGAATTATTAAAATCCGTTCTCTTAATAACTTAGTTACCGTTTTTGGCACTTTTTGCTCCATATCTTCGGAACGGCTAGACCTGCCTTCGCCAAAAACTAATCAGCACGTGTCCTTATCAATACGAAATTGAATGTTTTTTGAATTATTCTAATCGGTTGATCGGTGTTCACGAAAAAATTGTATCCGCACATACACACACATACATTATTTTTTCTAAGGTATGCTAAAATATTCAGAAACCTTTGAAACGTAAAGATAATTAAAAAAAATTATTTTCGATTTTTTTGCGGGAAGTAAAAATAGCGCGTTAACATATATAGATGTATATATTAAAATAAATTTTATGTATATTATTTTCCTGATATATTATTCTATCCGAAACCAGCCAATATGCATTACTCACATTTTTATTCACACTACATCACACAACCCCCGAGATTATTTATGCCGAGGAGCTACCAAAAATATGATTTTGTCTAGGTTGCAATAATGTAAGTGCAAAGTTATAATCATCTATATTTTTATCCGGCCGTCACGTTCATGGGGTTGATTTAAATGCGTCCGTTGTTCATATGACGTCAACCGCCCGCTACCCCATCGCTCGCCGTTATACGGTGGAGGGTGAGGGATCGCGTTTTATGAACGGCGAATATAAACTCGGCGACGATACTCCTTGTGCACGTAATTTATTATATTAATTAATTTAATGGCTAATTAATATGTGTTTTTAATTAGTTCAGCGCATTACGGACCGCTAACGCGATTAGAGTCCTGGAAAATTGTCGCAGAAGGCATTCAGATGAGGATTGAATGAGGTATTATTCATTTTTCTCTATTGATGTTCTGAAGAAATGAAGGTATTGATAAAATAATATATTGATTTCGATAATATTCAATTAAATTAATATATGATAGAGCGGGCTTAAAGGTTTTTGAGTAAAAGTATAACCACTGATATCACAAAAACAAGTAATGTTGAGAATTTTTAACAACAGTATTTGTAAGTAGAGGGAAAAGGATGTATAACCAGTCCTCACCTTCATTCTTATGAGGTTGCTATCGGAAGATAAACAAAAATGTTTAAAATTCATAACAAAAGTGTTTTCTTTCTTTGTGAATTTTTTCGGTTGTGAGCACTGTTGTTTAGTTTTCGCGACCTTCATATAATTTTACATATACTTTACAGATACAACAGTTTTTTTTATATAACCTATATAAAAGCATACACGTAGATGGGTAAAAGGGACTAACTGAACCTTTACCCTGGCAAACGTGTAAAAATAAAAAAGTAAATTAAGTTAAAAAAAGCAATTTTACCAAAGATAAATTATATAAATAGTTATGCCAGCTCTGTTGACGAATATTTTTGAAGAAATGCCAGATCAAGGTTACATACAGTGTTATCTATGAAAAAGTGTAGTCATGATATTTATATATATAATGATACCAATGCATAATAATACCTATTATTTTGTAAAATCCCTCCCAAACAAAAAATAAATGTAAGGCATGTTTGTCCTCTGGCCGTCTCATTTTATACCCATGGGATAAAAAGAACCAGATGACAATATATAAAATTTTTGGCTTAAAATGTTAGTTATCATTAATTTAATTCTTAGTATATTTTTGTTTCAATCATGAGATACAAATTGATCTGGAAACTGCAAATTTAAATAAAATTATATTTTATTTCGAGGCCACAATTATTTTGATAAACATATTTATATTGCATTATCTAAACAAAGTTCACATTGTTTAAAACTGAATGTAATTATTTTTACCACATATTTTATAATAATTTTGTGTGATGTAATTTGTGAAAATGTAAATTAAATATGATAAACAAATTGGTTGCAACTCACTATATATGATCGTAACCATCGATCGTTAGTATTATTATGTTGATATGTTATCATGCTTCCATTGTCAATATGTAAATTATTTTTTTTAATTTGTGTAAATCTCATTTGGTGCCTTTGTTTCAACGTGAATTTTGAATTGAATAACGTAATTATAAATACAGATGTGAACTACCAGATAGGCTCATGAATAGAGGATATTTGATCACGTATGAACGTAAATACCATACATGGTGTACTTCTGAGTATATGAAAGCTTCAAAGCTTTCAATGTTGTATGTTGGCACACGGCATGTTTAAGCTTTAGACCGCCATCTGACCAAACTTTGTTCAGCAAAATTATTCACATAGCAATAAACTTCGTAATTGTTCCGTTAAATATAGTCTTTGAGCTTTGGAATTAAAATATTATAAAGTAACTTTATGAGCATGAAAGTATTTTGATGGAACATTAGGTAATATGTTGTACGAAGAAAGAAATTATGAAATAAATAAATAATTATTAATTAATTAAACTATAATAATTTATTATGAATATAACAATAATTATTGGATACTTAGTTCCGAATACAATTAAGATAAAAAAAATTAAATAATAATCATATACTTTTAATTTGTTAAAAATGAATAGGTATATAGGTCACAAAAATCCAATTTGAATTTCAGTAATTAAACTGCCTCTAAACCAAAACAACTATCGAACTATGTTCAGTAAAATTCTTAATTAATTCCTTATTATAAAATATGTGTTTTAGCTACTTTTCCAAAATTTATAGTTTATGATCTGTCCCTTTTTACCTCATAGGCTGAGTAAAAAGGGACAGCCATCAGTCAGAAAAATACAATGTCTTGTTTTTCGTTTAAAAATATTTTTATGAAATAATGCCTAAATTATTTAATCAATGCGAGATAGAAATTCAATGGGTACATTTTTACAAAGATTACACGGTATATAACACTGATCTGGTATTTCGTCAGAAATATTGATTAGCAGAGTTGGAATAACTATAAATTTAATTTATTTCTTTTAATGGATTTTTTTATTTACTATTTTGCATTTGCACCTTTTCAAGGTAAATGTTCAGTTGGTCCTTTTTACCTCACATGTAAACTATGATAGAAGTTGTATGAAAATATCTGTTGAATCTAATTTAAAATTAAAAATACATCCTATAAAACAATTAAATAACGCAAATTTGTATTAACTTCTCAAAACTAAACACTAGTGCTCACAACAAAAAAAACCTAATAATTAAATAAAATACTTTTGTTATAGTTTCAAATATTGCACTGTATATAACATTGATCAATTATTTCGCCAAAAATATTCATCTACAGAATTGGAATAATTATTAATTTAAGTTATTTTTTAAAAATAGCTTTATAAACTGAATTTGTTATTTACTATTTTTTAATTTGTAAGAGGTTCAGTTGGTCTTTTTTACCCCACCCACATGTCAGAGTTGTGAGCTATGTCAGAAGTTGTATAAAGCTGTGCTAAATATAATTTAAAAATAAAAAAAATACATCTTATAAACAAACCAATCAAATAATGTATAGTTACAAAATTGTATTAAGGTCTCAAAACTAAACAATAGTGCTCACAACAAATAAAAACTAACAACGAAAGAAATTACTTTTGGTATGAATTTTCAAATATTGCAGTTTATCTCGTGTTATTTTCATCAAAAGAATCAATGTGATAGCTTGTTATACATTTTTGCACTCTACTTTCAAATATTGTCGATAAAAAATTTCTAGCTTTATTGTTTTTGACATATCGATGATGCACATGTTTACCAACGGACCTTTAAGCCCCGCTCTACCCTACATAATATATTTTCAATATAATAAAATCAGCCTAAGGGCTAATCATTATTTTAGCCTAATGAATAAACATTGGTACGGAACCCATAGAAAAGTAAACAAAATTTGTTCTTATTATTAAAATATCTATAAAATATGTGATAATGTGATGTGCATATGTCTAATGATCATTTTTGTCCGCCAAATGGCATTTCTTTCACTTTTTATTGAATCTCCGAAACCGCTATACCTGCCTTAGGGATCGTTCAAGTATTACGTAAGCAGATTTAGTACAATTATTTACCCCCCCCATCCCTCTTGTCAGCAAAAGTAAGCAAAGCTGTCACCAAAATGTCACCCAAAGTAAGCAAATCAATAACCCCCCGCCCCCCTATAGTGCTTACGTAATACTTGAACGGCCCCTTACCAAAAATATAAGTTCATCAGTTAAAATGTTTTTCGAATCATACAAATAGGACATTCCGTTCACTCAAAAAATCAACATTTTTGACACTTTTGCTCTGTATCTTCGAAACTACTCGACCTGCCTTTGCTAAAAACTGATTGCTAAAAAAGATTTTGAAACGTAAAGATTACCTTACGGGTAGTTAATAAATAATTATAATATGATTTTGATATCCCATTTTTACACCAGAGTCATGTTTATTCTCTGTACTGCAGTACATTTAGTTGCCCCACTATCCTTGCGGGTAAGCGAGGTCATTGTCTCATAGGACCATTCACTGCGTCGGCCTCCGTGCGGGGCGAGAAGAAAGGAGCAGCACCAGATAACGGAATACGAGTAGATATACCAGGCACACACATACACTGCATTAGAAGTGGCCCTCATACTTCGAGAGCACTCGCAAACGTCTCGGCGACGAGATCAAAATTTATGAAGGAGGTGGAAATAAATTTAATTTGCAGATACTCCGGATATTACGATACAGAAATTATTTCATTTGTCATGATAACGCAAGATTTTAATCACTTTGGAACTCAAACGAAAGGTTAGGAAAAAATAAGGCAGAAGTAGTAGTTTCGATTTGCATCATGAAGTTAAATACAACTCAAGAAGTAAGAAATATATACCAAGCGTATAACGAAGAAATCATTATTTCATAACTTTATAGATTATAATTAAAATGAGTATTTCAATAGATAGTGTTCAATCTCATTGTATTTTGATATCGACTTGAAAAATATTCTATACTAGCAATCATTTTAAATTACCCATCAACTAAAACTAAAAACTAAATTACAAATGTAAAGTTTTTACGCGGTTTTGAAATAATTTTCCACCTTTTCCACGATCTCTGGATTAGCACAAATATTTCAAGACTAAAACTGGCCAAATCGGTTCAGTCGTTTTCGAGTTTTAACAAACTTAACATAATATCGAGCTCCATTTTTATACATACGAATAGTAATGAAAACAAATTAGAATGTTTTATTATATAATAATTTTGTTCAAAATAGGGATTAAACAATAATGATTTAATAGATAGTGTTCAATCGCATTATATTTCGATATCAACTTGAAAAATATTCTATAGGGTAGGGCGGGGCTAGTTGAGCAAATTTTTATTTAAACCGATGTAGCTCCTCAATGAAAAGTCTCAATAAATTGCTATACGGCTTAATGGATTTGTTTATCGCTTAACAAAAGTGTTAATACCATTTTTTGGTAATAAGTAAAATTTAAAAGCTACATCTGTCTAAATGCAAAAAGTCAAGTATGCTCAATGTACCCCATAGGTGGGGCAAGTTGAGCACTAAGAAAGTATAATGAAATCATAGGTTCAATGTCGATTAGTGATGAAATAAAATAAGTTTTGAATAACCAGTTCTATATTTATAGTCTTTATTGACAGAGAAAACAAAACTTAAAGTAATTTTCTTTGAATAATTAACCAAAAGTAGAATCAACAAAACAATATCGTATCTTAGGAATTATTTTACCATTATATTCAGTATTTTTGATTAAAATCATTATTCATATACTCAAAGACTTAGCTTAAATCTTAAAAATAATAATTAATTTCTGGATGTTAATGGTTTTTGCTTAGTGACAGAACAAGTTTAGCAACTATGCTCAACTAACCCCAACTCGGAATTTCAAAATAAAAGTGAGTTTATAGAAATACCGTGAGAGTTATACCCAGAATCTCTGTGCCTATTAAAAGTACTATAAATGTATGGAAGAATAACATTTACCTGATTAAAAATGAATAACATTTGACTAAACCAGACAAAAACTCGCGATGAATTACTTTTTCACTTTTTGGTCTCAAAAAAAACAAAACGCCCGTGAGCCTCACTCATCTGTCCAGCGGCCACTAGCGATCGCGGGATGTTTATTTCTCCCAAACCTCTGTCTTTCCGCCATATAATGCTTAAACGGACGGTGAATAGTTTTCGAGATATTTCGATTGCTCAATTTGCCCCTATGCTCAACTAGCCCCGCTCTACCTACTAGCAATCATTTTAAATTACGCATCTACAAAAAAAAACTAAATTAAAAATGTAAAGTTTTTATGCGGTTTTGAAATAATTTTCCACCTTTCCCACGATCTCTGGATTAGCACAAATATTTCAAGACTAAAACTGCCAAATCGGTTCAGTCGTTTTCGAGTTTTAGCGAATCTAACATAATATCGAGGTTAATGGAACTATATTTATATATAAAACCAAACGTTCTTTTGATGGTATTTCTTTTAGATTTGAGCTCTTGTATTTAGTATATAATACCTGAATGTAATTTTGAGGTATATGTTATGTAATATGTAATATGAATTTTAAGTTAGATTCAACATATGTTTATAACCTCCATCACTGGGTGGGGTAAAAGGACTAACTAAACCTTTACCCTGACAAAGGCGCAAACAATAAAAAATTGTAACTAAAAATGCATCTATTTCCAAGAAATAAATTAAAACAAACAGTTATTCCAACTCTGCTGATGAATATTTTTGACAAAAAGCAAATCAAGGTTTTATGAAGTATGCAGTGTTGTAGTCTTTGTAAAAATGAAGCCATGAAATTTATATTTTGCATTAGTTAAATATAGTAGCTATTATTTTGTTTGAAATTAAATTAATGCTTTGGATCCGTTTGCCACCTGGCTGTACCATTTGACCCCGCCTATGGGGTAAAAAGGACCAAGTGACCATTTTTGAAAATAAAAGAAAACTACAATAATGAATTAGCTGTGAGTTTTACTGAACATAGTCAAATAGTAGTTATTTGATATATGTGGTATTTGTAGTAATATAACCGGTTTGGTTTTCACAATATAATTGCTCAAAGTCAAATTGGACCGTTGTGCCCGCCCTAGCCTATATATATAATTAATTTATTATATTATTATTTTTTGTTTTGATTTGTTTTTAATTTAATAGAGCATTTTAGTAAGTCGGTACGCAGTTCGTAAAAGCATCAGACTCATCTAAGCAAGAAGAGAGTCCATCCATTACAAACGTCCGTCGCATGGGTGGATTTTAACCCTATGACACTTCCAATTGGCCTCGTTTTCGGCCTATGTTTCCATTTACAGTTAGTTTAATTTAATAAAACGAAAATGCTGAGCGTTCCTCCGCCTCTTCATGTGAAACACAAGGAAAGGAAGATTATATCGTCTTAATGCGATTTCACCCCTATATCATTACAAGCATGAATTAAATTCTACTGAATTAATTACTGAATATTCTTATGTTTCACGAATACGGATTCGCAAATGCAAAATCCCGGTGGTAAACAACATTTTCCAATGGGTTCTATAAAATTCTCTTAAAGTAGAGGATTTTATAGAATAAGTAATGCAGCTTTGTGATGCATTTCTCCGTATTTAACTCAACGCTTTTTAGAAATGCAATCCGAGTTTACTATATGAGCCGGGAAGCTTTATCGCATCGTAATGCTGCTGAATATTAAAATTATTTGAAAAATATCCAATGCGACTGCTTTTATGTTATATTGATAAAATAGTTTAATATGCAATATCCCAAGGCAAAATGATGTTTGTTGACGAGATATAAAAAAATGCCAATAATCAAAATATGGTACAATGCATTTGAAACTGAATATTTTTAACAAAAAGTTTAGAGGTAAA
>NW_020537646.1:15530631-15553445 GCF_003426905.1 Ctenocephalides felis | reverse complement strand
GATAATAAGTTTTAAGATTGGACAACTTTTGATGGTATTCATTTTTTGTGTAACATTGAACTTTTTCATAAGTTCAAATATTCAATCGAAATTCAGTCAACAGCGTTCACTAACAAAAATCGAGATAAAAATGATGTAATTATTATAATAATTCTTACAAAATGTGTTTGTGGTAAGAGAGTAAAATTTAGGTTTCTTTGTGCTTTTATATACGTTTATGAAGAAATAAAATTGGCTCAAAAATAAAAAATAAATTCGGGGTTTTCAACTTTACTTGCTTTCAATGCATAAAACCTAGGTCCCCACATTTTTACTACGATTGGTTGTGTAGTTATGAATGCTTAGGATAACACAGACATACCTTCATTTATATATATATATATATATATATAGATATATATATATATATATATATATATATTTAATTTACTATTACTTTGGTACCAATCAAGTATTACTGAAATCAAGTGTGACATTAATTAGTTATTTGATATCTCTAGCACTTCTATCCAAGGACCAATTATAAATTTGGCGCGGTATTAATTAATTCAATGCAAACTCTGTGGAATTGCTATGAATGGCATTTTGTTCAAGTTAGCCAACGAAATTTCAAAGCGTATAATCCCGTTGAGATTAATTCACTCTGCGTATGTTCTTATTGCTAACCAATTTACTACGGAGCTGCTTGCTCTATTTCTGTATATGTACAGACAAGTTTTAAGTCCTGATCATTTAATTTGAAAACTTCATATGCAATGCATGCAGTGTTAGAGCAAAACTTGGGTCGGAGTAATTTCGCCAATTCGTAGGGTGTAAGTTCAACATTCGTTCATTCGCGGAAACTTTACGCGTAGACATATAAACGTAGATATATAAATTAATTTATAAATAAATAATTTTAGAATTACTTATATCCATAAGTCACTTAAGATTTCATATCATTATTTTTCAATATTGGCAGGAGTTCAAATGTGTGCTATGAAAACAAACTCCTTTTATATAAAACAATAATTATCCCAATCTGGACATACGGAATTGAGCTATGGGCGTGCGCAAGCAATTCAAATATAAAAAAATACAAATAGCGCAATCGAAAATTTTAAGATGCATTGTGAACGATATGATACGATACCCTACATAAAGACCTAAAAATAAAAACTATTAATGAAATATAAATATATTAAATGATAAAAGAAAGGAGCAAAAAATACCACGAAAAACTACCAGGTTACCCAAACATATTCAAAAGAATTAAGCGAGGAATATCCCACACGAAGATTAAAAAAAATTGGCCATACGATCTTAAATAAAATAAAACTATACAAATAAAAAAAAATTCTTCAATGAAACTTCATATTAAAAATGAAAGATAAAATATATATCGCAGACTTATTGATCCAACCCAAACAATAAGGTACGTTTATAATAAAGATAAAACTAACATTATTAGATTATAGAACGAAATAACTAAATTATTTAAATTTCACTTCATCTATTATAGATGAATTCATTTACTTTTTATTCGATTACTCCTATCGCACTTATAGAATTTGCAAGTCTAAACTCTCCATTAAATTCTAATTTGCCAATCTAAAAATAATCGTCGCGATCGTCTCGCAATGAGAAAATCTTTTTCTAGAGCGTATTTATACATTTCGACGATCGATGCTTCGTCGACGTTCATGATGGGAATCTCTTTAAATATTCATATCACATTCGATTTTATATTCCTATTTAGAAATACGCCATACCGCATGAGAGTCGCATGCAAAAGTTTTTCAATCACAAGAGCGAACTTTCATATGTATTGCGATGCTGGCAATATTGTGTATATTGGTATTTTTGCAAATCACATACGGATATGGGAATGATTTTATGGCGGTTTACAATTTATTGCTCGTTTGCTGGAAATTGATAAAAAAATTAATCTTAATTATAAAAAAGTCAGCGGTAGATGACCTCTTCAAAGTCCAGGCTTGGTTGGCAAAAACTCCAGAATTTGTATGTAAATTTATGAGAATTTTGAGTTTGCCGAGAAAAATTACCTCAAATAATTATAAAGTATAATAATAATAATTATAAAAGTTACACCTTATTACAATTCAATGAGTTGCACCCTTTAGACTACGATCATATTCTATCACATTAAAATTTTCCTCTCAAAATATTAGCAATTTCAGAACAGGTATTTTGAAGTATGCAAATAAAGTAATCAGAGATATTCAACATATTTATTGATAAAAGCAATTGATTGAAACAAAAGTATCTAAAATGTCGAAGTGAGTTTGTGCAAATTCCATGGCCTAGTGATACGTGTTTTTCTAGACTTTTAAATATTGTATTTAATCATACGATAATATAGATTATTTTATATAGATTATTTTATAGTCTACGTCAATTTGGCTATTTATACTTTATCCATTTTTAACTTACCATAAGATAAGTTATAGTCATCGCAAAAAAAAAACGAAAATGAAAATTTGTATATGATTATTTTGGCATACCTTACAAACAATGGACTTTACTTGTATTGACAAAATGAACAACAGGTAAAATTTTTGTAAAGGCAGGCCAGCGTCTCCGGAGACCCAATGAAAAAAGTAAAAAATAATGTTATTTGCGATTGCTTAATAAATTTGTTCAAAATTTGCAAAAAAATCAAGAAAATCAAAGCATAAAAAAATAATTTCAATTTTTTCAAAAATTTCAACATTTCTCAAAAATCTAATTTTTTCAAAGTTTTGCAAAGTTGTTTTTTAATAATTTAGTTTTCGGTACGGGGAAGTTCCAGCCATTTGCCTTAAGGCACGATGCCATGCACCACTGGTTGTTTGTTTTTTTGCCAAACTTGTTGTTCACCAGATTTTTTGAAACCAGATAATCTCTCGGCACACGCGATATAATAATCCACAACGACTTTAAAAATCCATAGAAAATTCAGGTACACATAAAACATCAAATTCATATCATAACTATACTTGAGTGCTTTTTAATGTGTAAATTTATTACTTCACGTTTTCCGTATTCATAAATTTCTCGTCAAAGTGCGTTCAAATGGGCATAGATAAAACTGGATCTATTGTATTATGCTTTCAGTGCCAACGAAAATAGCTCAGCTTCTGAATTATATAACAACGTAATATCTTCTTGTAGGATAGATTTATTTTTCAGTCAAGAATAGATCAAATATGCGCCGGACATTGCAGTCTTCAGATATGCGCAACTGTAAAACATCTTATCCGCTCGTGAAAGCTCATTCACTAGCAATTATTAAAATATTTACTTGTTCCTTGAAATAGGTATAACATTTCAGTCTGGGGTGATATAGTATTCAAAATCAGAAGCTAGTAATTGCAAAATTAAGATGGTCCAAAGTAGGTCATTTACTTTAATCAATTCAACAATTCAACAATTTACAAAATTCTTTTATGATGATATCCCGCCTGTTTTGTTGAGAGTAAATTTAAAAATTTTGCCTTGTCTGTACATACAATTGTTCTTTTTTCTGTTACCTCTCAAAGAGTACAATATACAAATATTAAAAGCAAGAAGATCTCGGCTAAAGTGGGGTAACTTATACGCATATCAAGTATTCAAGCTCATAAATTTTGGATTCGGGCGTTGTACACGGCTCAAATTAAAATAGCGGCAAAACGCGGTACGCTGCGCCGAGCAGGAGAAATCAGAATTTGCGCATTCGGGTACTAGAAACTCATTACTCTCTTCCTGTATTTGAATCCATTAAGGTACATAAAGTGTATTTTGGAATTATTATCAAGATGTAATATCCACAATTAATAGATATAATATCAAATAATTATTCAGAACGTTGAAGCATTTGCATTTAATAATAGTTTTCCGCAACAAGAAACCAATTGTTCAAAGTAAGAAACAATATTTACAAGTATAGGGAGAAGTCCCGTAACGCCGGACGGCACCAAGCACCGGACTCTCTATTTAACACGTATTATTTAAGCAAGTATAAATCTTTTCATTTCAAAATACAAGTAAAGGTGGCATGGGGGACACACAGGTACAGGATCATGCGCCAAACCTCGCCTGTGACGCACACGGCCACGGCGAGAACAACCCTTTTCTGTTTTAGGCGCAAAATCACGGCGTCACCTAAATATCATTGGAAGTAATTCTAGCATATTCATGCATTTACATTTGAGTGGTATGCAAAGATAAAAGTTGTATTGATCGTTATCCGTAAAATGGTAGAATATTATTAGATACTTCAACCAATTTTTGTAGGTGACACCAAATGAACGAAAATGTCCCTTAGCACCAGACACTAAGTCGTCCATTAGTGCCGGACAGAAAACATATTAATATTTCTTTCGAGAATTTACGTAATTTATTCCAATTATTTAATTTTGTTCTGTATGAGTGCTAACGGTCACTACATACCCCAATTTTTCGTATTTCCTAGTCGAAGAATGAAAAGCTTATGGTGAAAGCACCAGCTGAGAGCATCGGTGTGGCCCAGCCAAAAGGGTGTATGAATAGTGACTTTTTTGCAATATCTAAGAATTTTCGTCAAAGATAGATGTGCAGACATTCCAGAGCGTGGAGATGGCTACATATGCGATCAACGCAGGTTATTTTGAAATGTCCGGTACTAGGTGGTACTGTTTAAAATCATATTTTCTGATACCAAAGTTTGATTGATAGTAATAATTATTTTTAGCAAAGATTGCGGCTTTGTTAATTTAGTTTAATTTCTAACTTTGTTATCTAACATAAATCATAATTCAATAAACATTTTGTAAAATATTTTTGACTTATTTATAAATGACCTTAGGTGTCCGCCACTAGGGGACTTCCACCTATATATGCTCAGAGATGAAAGAGGATAACGTTTTCAAGTACATTGGCGATCGTATTATAATATATGCTAAGTTTTTTTATTCATTTATCATTTTATTCATTTATAATTACCTGTCTTATCTCCTTCGTATTTCAGCAATCGCTTTGAAGCTATTGCTTCAAGTCGTATCCTGGCCATAGGATATTCCTTAAGGACGTCCCACATGTCCTTTTTACTTAACACGAAGAGGTCACTGTAGCCCACAGATCGGACGCTTGCTGTCCTTCTATTTCCTAATCAAATAAAATAATAATAATGATGGATCTTAAAATTTGAAACAATAAATAAATAAATAAATGCATGCGACTGAATCTAAGCCCATCGTAATATACTACCTGTAGGTATTATAAAAATAGATAAATGTACAATATTGGTTAATTTGGAAAACATGGGCTTAGATTGGTAATAAAAAATCAAATGTTGATAGTTCTATATTATTAAATTATTATAAATAAACTAATAAAACTAAAAGCAATTTCGATGACATAATAATAATTTGACTTAGCTTGAAACAACAATTTTAGGTACTCAGTAACAATTTTATCACAGATGCTCCATTACATCTCAAAAAAATCTAATAAAATTTAAATAAATATCTATATGTTACTAAGTATAATTTTTGAGGTTTATGGTTAGAATTTGCAACTTTGCGAATTCTGATTTAGATTTAATATGATTATATTATCTGTTACATCAACATTTAATTTTGATATCGGTTAGCATTTGATTTTTAATCAAAATGAACAAGATTAAATATCAAATACTCTTCCTCAAGTTTATTAAAAATACAATATATTTCAAAAATATCAAATTTAGAAAATATAAAAATCATGCTAAATTCCAAAAGATTTCATAATATAAGGCAGATCAAACGGAGTGGTGTAATAATGGACTAAATTATCTTCTAATAACTAATTAGGTATTTGGCAATTAAGGACTGATTCCTGGTCAATATTGTACTCTAATTACGGGGTTCTACTTTTAAATAAATCCAGCACTACACCATTTCAGCTTATCTAGCTAGATATAATAAACTGGGTTCAATCGATTCAAATACCAAATAGAAAATACAAAAGTAAATACTTTCAACCTACAGCTCGGGGTCACATGCGTCGTTTTCAATCAATCTGCTAAAATATCGAGGTATACGATATATAAATATTACGTGAATACCTATCAAAATAAGGTGATGGAAAATATTTTTTAATATATATTGAAGAAAAAAATTAATAAGATAAAAAATGTGTATGAATAGAGAAGTGATATTTGGACTAACATACTCATAACAGATTCCTGAGTGACGTTTCATAAAATCGAAAATTCCTCAAAACGTAATTTGTCAGAAATGTAGATATTGAAAATATAAAATGCATTAAAATGTTTGCGGAATGTTGTAGATATTAGGTTTTTGGTATGGAGAAAAGTTACAAATAATATACATCTTATAGAAGTTTCTATTAGTAGTGAAGGATTTTAGTAAGGTGACCATATTTTCTAAGTCAAAACCGGGACGGAAATTTTTAGCTATGCTAATCCGGGACGGTGTAATAGTTTTTTTTATAAAAATATTTTTTTAAATCAGAATTGCGGACTTTCAGTAAGAATTTTACTATTTGATTATATGTAATACTTCTTAATCTATCATAGTATATCTTATTCGGAGGGGGTGGGGGTAGTATGGTAAAAAATGTATTATTATTTTAAAATAACAGAACGATTTAGAGATCCATATTTTTTTTTTAATTACAATTACTGACTGAGGATTTCAGTCTTCAAACTTTTTATAAAATTTGTTTAATTTTATTCAGAATTATTTAAAAATAATTAACAGGCATTCCAGGTGATAAAAAAATTTATTTTCATAATTAGTGTTAATTTTCGTAAAATTGAAAATAAAAGTTCAAAATTATTAATGTGAGAAGCTATTTTAACCCGTCTTGGGAGTTTTGTATACGGCAATTTCCTCATTCATAACGTATTATTGTTTCATATAAAACATATATATATATATATATATATATATATATATATATATATAAGCCTGCTATTTGTACGTACCATTTTCAGATATTTGATGGTTGTATTTTTATTATCAAGTAAGATCAAAGATTCAACTTTTATCATATACTTTTCGAAAACCCGGGACAATCCGGGACAAAAAATCTAAATCCGGGACAAATATTGTTATCACAAAAACTCGGAACACAAGGTGCAAATCCGGTATGGTCACCTTACATGTAAAGACCTTGAAATATTAATTGATTTATTTGTAGGCAACAAAATGGTTCATCTGAAGGTTGTGTATGGAATATATAAAGTTGTAAAATATAAATATGTATTCGACATAATAGTAGCAAAATAATAATGATTTTTTAATTTTTTTCCCAATCAGGAGTCTGTTATCGATTCGATGCAGTAATGATATATAAGAAATAGGAAGCGTTACAAAACAATTAAATAGACAGACGATAAACAAACGAATGTGTGTGTGTCTTGAAATTGAAATGTGTTGAGAGCAAAGGGGTCGTTTTTTGGGACTTACTTACCCATGATATCGGCCCGCGATACTCTGAGCGTGTGTACTAGAAACGATAACATGGATATATGATGAATCCTCTCAATTATCGTAACGTACGATTTCATTTAGTTAAATATGATTAAATTTAACATATCGCGACATAATGAACGAACGAACGATGTAAAAATAAAAACAAAAATATTCATATACAGTGCAAGTGATTGATATGATTCAGTTGAAACAAGCGGTAAATGATGCGGTTGCACACCAAACTATGAACACTTAGATCTTAAAAATGTCATAAAACTTGTATAAAACCAGCCGCAAAAATAAACAGATAAAATAATATGCCAGAGTGCTCTCTTACGCCCGCGACCGTTTCTGTACGATGCCAAGGTACGCAACTGACATTTAAAAAAAAAATAAAGTTTTCAGAATACACAAACTCTATTCAAAAATTAAAGTTCAAGAATACAGACAGACACACATCTATGTATTAATAGAATGCGGAAAAGTGCGGCAAGGTGGCCGGTCGTAGGGAGATCGGACGGCGCATAAAAGAATCTAAAAAAAGTTTTTACGTAATGTTCGTTCAATTGTCGTTAGATATTTACCAAGTTGTTTACCTGCAGTGCCCATGTTTAGGATGCTAATTTCGCCGAAATACGAGCCTGCTTTGAGCGTCGCCAGCACCGTCTTGCCGTTATCAGCCACCACTTGGAGTTTGCCCCGATTCACTATGTACATCTCCTTGCCGACTTCACCTGCAGGCGACACACATATATCAAATATTTGTGCATTGCCCTCCTATTTAGTTCTGAATTATGCACATACGGAACACACACACATAGACACACGTATATATTGGGCCAATTTTGCCGTGAAATAGACCAATGTTATGCCAAGATTGTGTTGTACTGCTTTTTTCATATAAAATGGTACTAAAAACTGCCAAAATACTATATGATTTCTATGTAGTCAGGCATTTGATATATAAAAATTAACCCAGAATTATGCGTACACACATGGATATACATATAAATTGGGCCAACTCTCCATGAAATAGACCAATGTAATGCCAAAGCTGTGTTGTGCTGCTTGTTTCATATAAAATGGTACCAAAAGCTCGTTTCATATGAAAATTATCCTAGAAAACGCACAACGTCAAAATAAAATCTTATTATAAGTTCATCTTTACGATGTATATTTATAACACATGCGAGAAGTTAGATTTTATGTGCAGAATGTCTGATTCCATAGCAAATACATAGCATTTTGACAGTTTTTAGTACTATTTTATATGCAAATCAGCAATACAACATTTTCAATATTGATTAGAACTGACCCATATATACATATATGTGGGTAATAAACAATAATCAAAAATGCTTGAAAATTCAACAAAAAATAAGTTTTTACTCCTCTGAGTACTGTTTCAATATTTTTTTAGTTCAGAAGGTTTAAAAACATATTGTTAAATATTTTGAATAGTTATTATTAATTATAGTAAATTTGGTAAGAATCTCGGAATTTGAGATACCCAGCTATAAGTCTGTAAAATACTTGTATATTGACACCCTAAAGTTGTCTCAAAACCTACATATGGTAGAGTGTCATTACCAGTTGGGTATCTCGAATTCCAAGGTAAACTTACTATAATGACTAAACTATTATAATTTTTACTAAATGTCTCCTTTTTCTTCAACATTCTTTATTTATTTAAACAAAAACATTATTTTATACAAAGTTTCGTGCATATGGTACGTCCTGTTTTTAATGACACTAAATAATAATCAAAAATGCTCGAAAATTCAACAAAAAATAAGTCTTTACTCCTCTGAGTACTGCTTCAATATTAGTTAAGCTCAGAAGGTTTAAAAACATACTATATATCATATAAATGAAAGCATCACAATGTCTTAGTAATAATTAAATATACGGAAGTAGTATTATATAAAAAATCGATTATTGTTATATTGTGCCCTTGTTCAATTCTACAGTAGGCTCCTGATTTTGCTATTTTTATCCAAAAATTTGAAATTTCAATTAATTGAAAACATTTTGGTTCGTCTACTTTGAAGCAGTTTTCAAGCTGTAATTAAAATGTGGGCTTCCAGTAGCCAAGTAGTTACAGCCACGGGCAGGCTGATGTCAAGCAGTAGCGACATAAAATTTTATTTGTAAGTATAGATGACAATATATTTTACAGTAAAAATAGCTTTTCCCCAAAATTGTTGCACCAATAAAAACTTCATCATTATTATAGAAAAGTTGTAATAACAAATTCATCACATAGAGATAGAAGATTGTTTGAGTTGCCATAATTAAAACCATGTCATTAAAAAATCAGCGAAGTCACACAAGACTTGTTATGTTCTGTTTTTTTATATATGATAATAAAATAAAATTTAGAAAAAAATTGTCTATTGTAAATAATACCAACGCAAGATACATTTTTTATGTTTGCACTAGTTACTATTAGTTCGCTGTTGCTGAAAAGGGATAAATTATATTTGCATGATATCTTTCTTATATATTTATATAGTAACAATCTGTGCTTTGCCCAAGGGTAGGTCTGCGGGTAGTTTTAAACTCCAACTCGGATCATGAAAGCCTAATGCAAAATATTTTCAATTGAAAACATATTTTATATACATATGAAAACTATGTGATAAGTTGATCAGAACAATGGCGGATTTATATTTCAATCGATTACATAAATTTTTTGTAATATTGATAATATTTAAAGATTCGTATATCTACACTAATATTTCTAACTTCCTTTACCTTTCCTGCAGATAAAGTCTCCTGGTGAGAACAGCACAGGCCTCAGTCTGAGCACGAGCTCGCAGAGAAATCCAGCTTCCGTGTTTTGGAATATTTCGACCCGTTTCAGCGTGTCCAGATGAACGTTGATAGCAATTTCTGCTTTCAATTTATCCGGCAGACAGCTGACAGCTCGTTCTTCGTCCGAACACTTTTGCGTCAACCATAGATAATCGAACCATTTTATCACCTTGAATTGCAGCTTCTGAGGAACCCGTCTGATGCGCATGTAGGTCTTCACACCGTCCAGTTTTGCTAGAAAGAGGAAAAAATAATATTTAGATTAGGGATTGAAAAACCAGGAAACGACAGAAAATATAAGAATTTAATTATTATGCAGAAAATTTCTAGATCATAGATTTTGTCGATTTATTTTTTTTCATAGCAAACTATACAAATTACATTCAGCTATATTTTATTAGAGGTATATATTATTTGACTGCGTGAGAAGGATCGCTTTCCTGCGATGGCACCTTCTTAGATGTTATGTGATATTTTGTAGTGAATCATTGCAGATTCATTTTTTGAGACGCTTTGGTGGTAAAGGCTTGAGCAGATCACACGCTAATTCGTGTGGATGACGACTTATACGAGCTTAGTATCTGGAGCAGTAAAGACTAATTTCTTTTTATATAGTTCAAATTCTGAGATCTTGATGTATCAACCAATTGAGAACGTATTTTGGAGTGTTCACGATTTCTTTCAAAATTTTATTTTGGAACCTTTGAAGAATAGTTATGTTCGATTTACTGGCCGCACCCCATAGTTGTAGGCCGTAGAACCATATTGGTTTAATAATTGTCTTGTATATTAGAAGTTCATTTTCTATTGTGACTTGTGATTTCGAGCCCATTAACCAATTAAGTTGCCTACGTGTTAATTCAAGCTGCTGGCGCTTCTTTAGAATATGTTCATGCCAGGTTAGTCTTCTATCTAAATGTATTCCCAGATATTTAACTACATTGGATACAGGAACCAAATCACAATTCAGCAGGGGCATGAACCTTGTCGTAAGGTAAAAGTAACATGAACTGATTTAGAGTCTTAAATTTCCATTTTTCCAGTTTGAACCCCAGTTTGGCCTTTAGATTAATTTTTATGTCGCACACCCAATCCAGACAACTCTTCTGTGAACCTGTGTTATCATTGCGAATATTCATTTACAAATGTTAGGTATTAAAAATAAATTACTTCTTTAATTCAGAGATGGTCCATTAATCATGTGAAATTTTTGGAGGAAGGAGGGGTTTGACAAAAAATCACAAAATATCACGTGGGAAAGGTAGGGGTATTTATTTTTTAATTATTTTCACGTGTATTTATTTTTTACCTGATTTATTTTTTTTAAATTCCAAACATTTTCACATTTTTTTCTCATAACTAAAAACACACGTAATGTTCGGTGGAGAAAGGAGTTAATTTTGAATATTACAACGTATCACCAAGGGGAGGGAGCATCCGAAAATCCTTAAAAATCGATCACGTGATTAATGGACGCCCCCTCAGGAGACAAACCGGGTGGAGCAAAAGTATTGTCGAGTAGAAACTATTTCATATATTAATTTGACCATCAATTATTATTTCCAAAATATAAAACAATTTCAATTTAAAGATATGAATACATAAAATGGAGTCAGAATCAATAACTTCATATATGCAATATGCTGGATATAATCCTGCAATGTCAGAAATATTTTATAAACACGGAAAAATGCATGAAAGCAGAAAAATTGCACCGCCATTGTGATTTATACCGTTTGAATAGATTGAAAAATTTTGTAATCAATTCAGTTTCAATCGCAATCCGGTTATTTCCAATCATTTATGCAGAAGGTAAGAATTCTTGAAGCGAATACAAGATTGCCTATTTATCGAACCAGATCTAGCGGCAACGTGATAAATTGGATTTGTGGGGACCGAGCAAATTTACAACGGCGCTCGATAATAAATTTATTTGATTAGTGTAACAAACGTATTTTATGAAACTGAAATCATTTTAAATTCAAATATTTCAAAAACATTCAAAAGGATAAAAAATTAGACGATAGTATCGTGTTTACACAAAGAGAAATCGCGGCAACGAAACGGAGAGAAGACTTTTTATTTATCTTCACGATTTGAAAAGTTTATTAATTTGAAAAATATATAAATGTAAAATATGAATTTACATCTTCTTATATATAAAAATGGAACGCAAAATGTGTTGGTAAGCGCATAACTCAACAACGCCTGGACCAATTTGGCCAATTATATTTTTAAAATATTCGTTGAAGTCCAGGGATGGTTCTTACGGCAAGAAAAAATCGAATAATTTTCGGAAAATCCCTAAAAACGGCTCTTTTCTTTTTCTCATACATACATTTACAATATATGTGGGAATCAAGTAGGCAACGGAATTTGTAGAAAAAACAATTATTCATGTCATGACATTTTGTGTAGTTTTTGATAATCTAATTTTTAATATATTTTTATAAACATAGAAATATTTTTCTATTAATTAACGAGCTATATTGGCAGCCAAAACATTGATGTAAAAGAATTAAATTTTAAAATTCAAGAATTGCAGGCGAATCGATGATATATAGAGCAGTTGATTTGGCAACTAACCTAAGACGATGTAGTTAACTATCCACCGGAATTTTTAAACTCGATGGATTTACCAGGATCATCTCACAATCTTCAATTAAAACGCGCCTTTGCAACCGCACAAATTTAGCGATAAAAAAACTACTAAACAACGTGATGGAAGCAACTATATTGATTGGAAAGTATAAAGGAAAAGATGTTTTCATACCGTGCATCCCAAAGATTCCGACTGATGTGTCATTTGAGTTTAAACGACTATAGTTTCCAGTGCGTTTATGGTATCATTAAGTGTTTGTGGTATTAATTTGGAAAACTCATGTTTTTCACATGTTCAATTGTATGTTGCCTGTTCCCGTATTGGAAAAGATTTGTTTGTCTATGCGCGAAGTAATCAAACAAAAAACATCGTTTATCACAAAGCACTACACTAAAAATAGAACTGATTTTTGAATTATGATTTACATGATTAAAATTACTTACTTTAAATGCTTATAGTGTTTCATTCAATTATTTTTAATTTACACCGAATTATTACCAGGGTGACCGTTCTGTTCAGGATAATTTTTTGAAAAGAATATAAAAAGGTAGGAACAAAACACCGCCACATCACAAATTTTTTTGACGGGACGAAGTCTGTCGGGTCGGCTAGTATGTATATAAAATATATCAGTTATTGTTTGTCATATTTTATACATCACTTTGAAAATTATTATGCAAAGTTAATATATAACAACAATTAATCACTTATGAGACAAAACTGCGGGCTTGCACATTATAAAGCTAACGCAAAATAAAGTATAGAATGAAAGAGAAGTATAGCTTTGTAAAATTATTATTAATTACAAATTATGTGATATAGAAAATGATAACGCCATTCATAACACAAACAAATGAACTAAATTTCCGCAGAGTTTCGATGTGAATAATCCGCGGTCTTCTGTCATTAACGCTCCCACAGCTACAATCAATACACATTACACTATACATTATGAATGTAAATATGTCATACCCAACAAAATTCATTATTATTCAATAAATTATAGATGCTTCAATATATAATATCCGAATTATGGCAACAAATGACTAAACTGGTAAAGTTTCAATATGTAAACGCATCAAAGCGGGCTGCGATCTGGTGGTGCAAAAATATTGTCTAATTATGAATAATTATTGTGTGATTAATTACCAAATGCTTTTGTTAGGTTACCAAATGTTTACTGTTTTGTTGTAATACCATTATGGTGCGCGATTAAATAATAAAATAGAAATAATTGACATTAAATTATAAAATAGAAATAATTGACAGGACGCCTATTGACATGATGCAAGACAATTTTAATTGAAATAAATCAGGTTTTGAGGAAATAGAAAGCCATTGATGTCATTAAAAAATGAATCAGATAAAATTATTCAAAAAGTGAATATTATCGTAGTGATCTAAACACAAGTCGGCGATTTACCAAACGGCAAAATGTTGAAGTTTTGCTCAATTAAGAGTTTACCATGTTTGGAAGCATTAGTTATAGTTATTGTAAATTCAATGAATTATCTAAATTAATTTAGTACAAATTTATAATTTGAATCTGAAAGAATCACAACTTTTCGAATATTCAACATTCAGTTTTGAGCTGTTCAAATTTTCAATTTTTCATTCAAATTCAAAATGTTTAAATGACCACGAAGCTGATCCTGAAGTTCATCTGAGATTCTCTGTTATAACTATTTATTTACAATAAATTTATTTACACAGCATTCGGTTTTGTGCGCGAAAAAATTTTATTTACATGAAATTGAAAGAAAATAAAAATTATAAATTATTAGCTCATCTGGGATTCTCTATTATAATTATCTACTTACAGCAATAAAATACAGATTTTTAAATGTCATTATATAATTATGGCTGGTTTAGATGACAAATTGACTGTAAATTGATAATAGCAATCAGAACTTTCAATAGTTCTACAAACTGGTGATGACCTTCTATAAAAATGGCATAAGGAAATTAAACGAGTGACCTAATCTATGCTATATATTTAATTATATTCGGATTTTTTCTAACAAGGAGAACCTCAGATTTACTCTTCGGGGATTTTGCTGAAACTTTGCATGATAATAGACCTTATAGTCAAACCGAATACCTAAAACCTATTTTTTAAATTTAGATTCATAGATAAGGAGTTAAAATAATCGGGTTTAAATCCCGTCTCGATAGATCTATCAATTGAAGCGCTTGTTCCTACTTTTTGCATTGGGATCCATAGATTAGCGAGTTTAAAATGATCAGGTTCGAATCCCGCCTATATTGCTCTAACAAATAAAGCGCTTATTCCTCCTTTTTGCATTTGGATTCATAGATGAGACAGTTAAAAACGACCGGATTCATATCCCGACTCGATAACTCTATCAATCAAAGAGATTGTTTCTACTTTTTGCATTTGAATTCATAGATTAAAAAATTGAAAATAATCGGGTTCAAATCCTGTGTGCGTATAATTTGCTTTTAAAAGTGTTAACGTATGATTACGTTTTCGATGGAGCAATATGTAGTAAGGGCATCTATGTTTTCAAATGACTTCTGCTTGTTATCAAGCAGATAAGTCCATAGCTCCTACCACTAAACCACGGAGAAGACCCACAGCAAAAAAAATTCTACAGGGGTTTGAAATATAAAATAAATCATGGATGGTAATTTGAATTCAATGAAAAATGTTTGACCCTTAATAGCAATTGAGGACAATAACATGCCCCCATATTGTGATATATACTGAAAATCCAATCATTTGAAAACATTGAAGAGCAAATTCATTACCATTTCTCCAAGAACAACGAATAAAAGTCAGAGCAGATAAAGTTTTATACCTCATCCGAGCACAAAGATAAAGTATGTTTGAGTTGTTGGTTGATTTAATATATTCCCCACCGCCGCCACCAAGGCAAGGTACATGCCTGCGCGGCGGTGTTTGTATTGCATGACGTCACCAAGGAATTGCTCAGAGTTGGCGGTGAATCCGTTCGCGATGCTGATGCATCGATTTCAGTTATTTCTTATATATGCACTTCAATTTTTATTATTGGTTTTTAATAATTAATGCATTGTTGCATAATTAGTAGTTGTCGTCAGTCGAATGAAATACAAATTTGAATTAACAAATAAGTAAAAAGTACCTATGCTATTTTACATATAAACTATTATACACAATTTTGAATCATAATCCGATTAATATTAGGAATTTAAATATTAAAATTCTTCAAATATGAACTGTAAAATATCCGGTAAAAACTTAATTTTTTACGCTAAAAACCTTTAAACACTTGTAACTTTTGAAAGAATTGTCATAGAGAAAGCTCTATTTGGTGGTTCATCCATTATACACTTCTTTAAATTATCTATCAGCCAGGGCAAGAAGTTTTGCCCAAAGATCGTTTTCAAATTTTCACATTTTTAACATGGTAAAGTATTTGAACATAATTTAAAATATTTCAGTAGCAGCTTTCTAACTTCCTAGAAAATATACTGTATAAATTCTAGTATATCAAATTTTTCAAAAAAAAAGATCTAAAAAGACATTATGACCTTAAGGCTATGCTATATTTTGGGTCATTTGCGATTTATGCGCTAACAGTTAAGATTATTGGAATAAATATTAGTGCCCCATATGTGTGGCTAAATGACAAATTTTTGATTATTTTTTAATATTTTCGACTATTTCTAAACTGAAAATAGAGTTTGCATGTTTGTATGACGTCATGTTAGGGGCCTCTTCTCTATATATGATTATTATTTATAAATAAATATTATTTCTGTATATATTATATATATACATATATATATATATATAACATATATTTTACACAGAGTGTAACTATTGGTGAACCGCGCAGTTGTGGTTTACAGCCATTAATAAAAATTCAAATAATTCCAAATAGCCCGAATCCGGCGCTAAATACATTAATTGTTGAAATCCTATCGTCAAATAGTATTATTTTCGCGCTACTAATATTTACCATAATTTATACAACCTAATTTGATGTAATATTTTACCGTCATTTGCATTTATTGCCTGCGTCACAAACCGCGCATTATACGGGATCAAAGCTAATAAATACACTTCATATAATAATATCATCACAGAGATCGATTTATCAAAAAATATGCCTCAGGCTGCTTATACACACAAGTTTTTTATAGATTTTCCATATCGTTATTAATTTTTGTCTCATATAATTTGTTATTGTAGAAACCAGCCAATATCAGTCATAACAAAATAATCAACAATAATAATGTCGGAAAGCATAATTATGTATGACATAAAAAATTTGCTTCTAGTTTTTTTCTTTATATTAGAAATTTTTTCCTCCTCTACATATGTTTATAATTTTATAGTATAATAAGTTACGTTTTCTACGATTTTTTATATTAAATTTCTTCCTGGTTTGATATGAAGTTGATAATTTATTAATTCAAAAAATAAGAATTGTTGATCCATGGCACAAAGTAAATTATTCTTGTTGAATTTTAATTATTCTTTGGTTACCGATATTTTATTAATGAAACGATGATTAAATATTACTCAATAATTAAAATTAAATAGTAATGTCACTCTCTAGCAAATACACAATATTTTTCTCGATACATACATCACGAAATGCGATTGAATCGATCGGAGCAATATCAATTATTAAAGAATGCTATGAATAACCAACATTTTTTTAGAATTTCATCTATAAATAAATCTAGAGTAAATAAAAATATCAATCTTTCAGCTGTTATTTTTTCCACCCAGAAAAATACGTGAGCGCATCATCAGTTTAAAATATTTTTCATCACGATAAATACTACCAGTGAAAATACTGTGTTGAATAAAATAGTTTTTTTTTAAATATTTGTCAGGTAATCCTATAACAAAACGGATGTATCAGCTTTTTTTAGAAAATTGTAGTCCAGCCAGGTACACTTTCAATTGCCAGTCCTGATAGAAACGAAAATATTATTTTTATCACAATTCATCACAATAAAATTGGCGGCACATGACTGTATGAATAAATGCTTCAAAAAATTTTATTTATTCTGAACAAATAGTAAAGTCAAAGCAACTATGAAGTTAAATTTCATACTTTTTATTACCCAAAATGACATGTTATAGGACATTCCACGTTTTAGTACAAAATGTTGTAGAATAGATCGTTAGTAAAAATATTCTGTTTTGCTGCTCGTTTCAATTTTATAGCAAATCCTCAACACATTGAACGCGAAACTATTATTCTGCAGAATGAAAACAGCCAGGTGGGTGCATTATATTTATAACTATGTGTATCGAAGTAAAAGCAGGGTTGCAATTCTCTTTAGTAGAATATGTAATGCAAATTTTGAATAGAGGGGTAAGATAAAAGTTATACCTTGTTTAGGTAATATATTTTTTACTTATTACTAGGAGGATCGCATCACCAAATGTAACAAATTCATTTTTGGGTACAGTTTACTTTGCAAATTTTTATTTATATTTATTCTTATAATTACGATTTGATACAGTTTATAAATATATATAGAAATATTTTAGATAGAGTTTATACAAAAACTGACATTTTAGAAAACTATTTATTGTTGATAATATTTTTTTTATTCGTCGTTGAGTAGAACAAAATAATAATAATTGACTAGAATGAAATAAGTTTGAATACAATTATATATTTTTATTTATACATAATTTTTAAAAATAAGGTCGTAAATATCTTTATACTAGTGAAACTGAGGACAGCTATCAATTTCCATCAGTGTTTTCATCAATCTAGTACATTTGTCATTCTAATATTGAAATGTGATCAGGAATTAACTGTGTATGATAATATTCAAGAATTTCGAATATACTTAATTTATCATTATCCACAATGTATTTTTTTATTATTATCTCTTTTATTTACAATTGTCCAGTAAAGGACATTCAATAAATTTGATGAATTTACAATAGTCGGCCGAACAGGGAGATTGTATACTACAAGGGCATGTTGGAAAAAACAACTCAGTAGTTGTTTTTCCATTCGATATAAAATTCACAATGTATTTTTTTATTATTATCTCTTTTATTTACAACTGTCCAGTAAAGGACATTCAATAAATTTGATGAATTTACAATAGTCGGCCGAAAAGGAAGATTGTATACAACAAGGGCATGTTGGAAAAAACAACTCAGTAGTTGTTTTTCCATTCGATATAAAATTCACAATGTTTTATTGATAATTATATAATTTTAACTATTTACTTATTAAATAATTTCTTATAAATAATAATTAAGTTATTTCCATTTTTTATCAGGAGGGTTGATGGCTTAAATCCAGTGGCGTTTTTCTTTTCAATCTTCTTGGATAGTTCTCTGTTATCAAGGAATTTGCTAATGAATTTGGATGACTGATTAGCTAGTTTCTATGCTTGTGC
The DNA here is from genome assembly GCF_003426905.1 of Ctenocephalides felis. NCBI lineage: Eukaryota > Metazoa > Arthropoda > Insecta > Siphonaptera > Pulicidae > Ctenocephalides > Ctenocephalides felis. The sequence continues at coordinate 15,534,212 of NW_020537646.1, read as the reverse complement.
ACTGTTTTTATTATTACTTCATTTATGGTAGGCGTATTCGTGTCGACATGAAAGAACCAGTTGGGAACATATTTTGGACAACTAAGGCAATTTTCAAAAATTTGTTTTAAAATTTCTGTATTATTTCTATATTAGTCTTAGGAGCACTGCCCCATAATTGTATACCATAGCACCAAATTGGTTTTAATAAAGATTTATATAAAAGTAGCTTATTATTGTATGAGCTTAGTTTGGATTTATGATGATAAAATAAATAATGCATTCCATTGAGCAGCCAAGCTAAGAGAGGACAAAAATTAACTATTTTTTTGCTTTTAGTATTGGAAGATACTTTGGATTATTTCATTACTAAAATGTTATTTATAGTATTAACCCTTTCCGAGTGGTCATTTGATCATAATATTTTTTATATATTATTTAAACAACAATATGAACTTAAGGGTCATTTTGCTGATATGACTTAACTAACTACGTTGGTTTTAGAGATAGCAATCCTAACAGTTGTCCTATCTCTACGTGATAAATTTTGTTATTAAAATTCCTGTAATGAAATAATGATCACTGAAAAATCTTCTATAAATACAACAACGGTAAGAACTATTTTCACTTGAAAACATATTGCCATCTACATTTCCAAGTGCAATTCGATGTCACTACTGCTTGATATCAAGCTGCCCGAGGTGGGTATCGATCCTGGGACCTATCTTTAATATTCCATAGCGATAACCGATAAACCATGCAAGAAGTCTTAATCTTAATATTTTACAGAAAATTTCTTATTTATCATTTTTCCGGTCTAGATCGTGCAAAATAGCCGATTTTCCCAAGTTTTCCTCTCTCAGCCCTGACTGGTGCATATGCGGCACAAACTCGGGCGTTGGTTTCGCACAATGTTATGCTAGACGTCGAAGAACTAAGCGTTAGCATCGTAAGAAATCGTTAAATGTTTTATTCTCAGATCCATTGCAAAAAGTTGCAACACAAAGAGCAATCATGATCCCTCTCGTTCATCGGTTACAATGTAAAGATACTAAAGGTACACAATTCAGAACTTTTTCTATGGAACTCATCACGATCCAAAATATTATTATAGCAATATTTTGTGATCGAAATGAAATTGAAAAATTATTTATTATAGAGAGCATACTGGTAATGACACAGGTATTACTAAGTGTTTTGTGATAGAATTTTTAGTTTTCAGCGAATTTTTATAAAATGATAATTGATACATAATACTAATACAGCCAAGCATATATTGATAATTACCTGATATAAGATTTAGTCATAATATTGTTTAAAATTATGGGAACAAAATAGGAATTTAAACATTGATAGCTTGATTTGATAAAAATCTTTAGAGAATAACTTCTTCCCAAAAATTTTCGAAAACCACTGAAAAATCCGAAGAAAGTAAACCTTACCTACCATGCCATCCCTAAAGATAGATTTTCCAACTAAGTATATATCCATCTGCTGTTATTTCAATTATCCTCAACTAAAATTAATAGCAAAATTATAGAAAACACACACAAGAAATATTGTCAACTTCTATTTTCAAAAAGTTATTTCAGTGTGAACACAAAGGATAATAAAATCTGAATGGGATGTCAAAACCATAGCATGTGCAAGCAAAGAACACCAACAAGAAGGTTTCTTCTATCATGATAGTGGAATAAGTCGAGGTTAAATGATATTAATCTTACGAAGAATCTATTATGAAATGAATTAGCTAAAACTTCTTTCTGTGAATAAAAACACTAACAGTAGCAATCTCATCAGGAACCAGTAAAATCATATATAGTTTTAAGTTCAAAATATAAGTGGTATGAGATTTTATAATTCTCATCACATCTTGTTTTTATACACTTAATATTTTAATGCACAAATATCTTGTATGGTTTTCTATAATTTTGCTATTAATTTTATTTGAGGATAATTGAAATAACAGCAGATGTATATAAACTTAGTTGGATAATCTATCTTTAAGGATGACATGGTAATTATTATTATGGTTAACATTTTTGGATTTTTCAGTGTTTTCAAAAAATTTTGTGTAGACTTAGGTTTATTATATGTTGTTATTCACTAAAGTTTTATTGTTATCATTGTAAACTATATTATAACTATATCTTATATTACATTCTAAGAATTATAAGTGTTATGTTTATATCAAAGCAATTTGTTTATAAGTAAAAATAGCACATCACGGGTATTGATGCTTCCAATAAATGTCATCATTATTACACAAATTATAATAATAAATTGATCAAAAAAAAGTTGAATCAACCTTTTGCCTTCTTCAAAGCCACGTAATTAAGAAGTCATCATAATAAGTTTATAAGATTATTATAAATAATCATTTATATTTATTTATTAACTTCTTAAAAGGCTAAATTATTGTAATCGTCCAAAAATCGAAATTGATTTTTTTTGCATATTTCCATGTTTTGAAAGTTTTTTTTTTTATCGGCAACATTTTTTCATTTATTATTTAATAGACAATCAGAAGACATAGTTTCTATTAGCCTATGTGATAAATTATATTTTATTTGTTTTGAAAGTTTATGAACATTTTGGTATACCGTGTGTGTGTGTGTTTTATGTGGTTCGACAACCGATTTGAATGATTCCAAAAACATTCGATTCCTATTGATATGGAGGTGTGCTGATTAGTTTTTGGCAAAGGTAGGTCCAGCCGTTTCGGATATACGGAGCACGGAGTGTAGAGAATAAAAAACGAATTTTTTGAGAGAACGGAGCATCCGATTTGAATGATCCAAAAAACATTCAATTTGTAATGATCGGGAGAACTGGTGATTAGTTTTTGGCAAAGACAGTTTTGAGAAAATTAAGCATCTGATTTGAATGATTCAAAAAACTTTTTGCTCTGAAATATTCCTCTAACATTTCGTTACGAAACGAGAAGTTCCAGAAATTTGCCTCAAAGCACGATGCCATACACCAGTAGTTACTTTTCATTTTATTTAATTAATTATTACTATTATTGTTTTTTTTAATAACTTATAGAACTTGGTCGAATTATATCTATTATTTCTCAGCCTAATAAACCAAGTCGCCATATAAGCCAACTGGTATACTTGTGTTGGAATATACTGCAGAAAAATATGTAAATAAAGTCATTTTATAGCTTATATATCCCTAGGATTTCATAAATCGTAAATCAATTCATTTGCGTAAATAAAAATGACGTGGTCCGGGATCGAAAAATGTGATCTGAAAAATATTATCTCACTTTTCGCGATAGGTGCTTCACAACAGGCGGATATGAGGAAAAAATATGAATAAATTTCGGCTTTTATGAAAGCAACGTGCACGTAGTTCCATCGTTGTTCGGAATTCTCGTTAGATATATACCGCGTGGTAGAGAAGTTTCTGGTGACAGACAGGGACAGTCGGGAATTTTGGGAATGCGAAGGAGCGAGATGGAGATGTTGTCTTCTCGCCCAAAGGTCAAATTGTTTAAGGACCTAGAAGATAAAAGCGAAGGCAAATGATGCGTTAACAGGAGAACGCCTTGTCGTACTATAGTTAGGAAATACTTAGCCAGAATCGGGCTTTTG
>NW_020537646.1:15504004-15529631 GCF_003426905.1 Ctenocephalides felis | reverse complement strand
AAATTATTATTAATTACAAATTATGTGATATAGAAAATAATAATGCCGATACATAACACAAACAAATGAACTAAATTTCCGCCGAGTTTCGATGTTGTGAATAATCCGCGGTCTTCTGTCATTAAACGCTCCCACAGCTACAATCAATACACATTACACTATACATTATGAATGTAATATGTCATACCCAACAAAATCCATTATTATTCAATAAATTATAGATGCTTCAATATATAAATATCCGAATTATGGCAACAAATGACTAAACTGGTAAAGTTTCAATATGTAAACGCATCAAAGCGGGCTGCGATCTGGTGGTGCAAAAATATTGTCTAATTATGAATAATTATTGTGTGATTAATACCAAATGCTTTTGTTAGGTTACCAAATGTTTACTGTTTTGTTGTAATAAACATTATGGTGCGCGATTAAATAATAAAATAGAAATAATTGTCATTAAATTATAAAATAGAAATAATGACAGGACGCCTATTGACATGATGCAAGACAATTTTAATTGAAATAAATCAGGTTTTGAGGAAATAGAAAGCCATTGATGTCATTAAAAAATGAATCAGATAAAATTATTCAAAAAGTGAATATTATCGTAGTGATCTAAACACAAGTCGGCGATTTACCAAACGGCAAAATGTTGAAGTTTTTGCTCAATTAAGAGTTACCATGTTTGGAAGCATTAGTTATAGTTATTGTAAATTCAATGAATTATCTAAATTAATTTAGTACAAATTTATAATTTGAATCTGAAAGAATCACAACTTTTCGAATATTCAACATTCAGTTTTGAGCTGTTCAAATTTCAATTTTTCATTCAAATTCAAAATGTTAAATGACACGAAGCTGATCCTGAAGTTCATCTGAGATTCTCTGTTATAACTATTTATTTACAATAAATTTATTTACACAGCATTCGGTTTTGTGCGCGAAGAAATTTTATTTACATGAAAATGAAAGAAAATAAAAATTATAAATTATTAGCTCATCTGGAATTCTCTATTATAATTATCTACTTGCAATAAAATACAGATTTTTAAATGTCATTATATAATTATGGCTGGTTTAGATGACAAATTGACTGTAAATTGATAATAGCAATCAGAACTTTCAATAGTTCTACAAACTGGTGATGACCTTCTATAAAAATGACATAAGGAAATTCAACGAGTGACCTAATCTATGCTATATATTTAATTATATTCGGATTTTTTCTAACAATCAGATTTACTCTTCTGGGGATTTTGCTGAAACTTTGCATGATAATGGACCTTATAGTCAAACCGAATACCTAAAACCTATTTTTTAAATTTGGATTCATAGATAAGGAGTTAAAATAATCGGGTTTAAATCCCATCTCGATAGATCTATCAATTGAAGCGCTTGTTCCTACTTTTTGCATTGGGATCCATAGATTAGCGAGTTTAAAATGATCAGGTTCGAATCTCGCCTATATAGCTCTAACAAATAAAGCGCTTATTCCTCATTTTTGCATTTGGATTCATAGATGAGACAGTTAAAAACGACCGGATTCACATCCCGACTCGATAGCTCTATCAATCAAAGAGATTGTTTCTACTTTTTGCATTTGAATTCATAGATTAAAAAATTGAAAATAATCGGGTTCAAATACTGTGTGCGTATAATTTGCTTTTAAAAGTGTTAACGTATGATTATGTTTTCGATAGAGCAATATCTAGTAAGGGCATCTATGTTTTCAAATGACTTCGGCTTGTTATCAAGCAGATAAGTCCATAGCTCCTACCACTAAACCACGGAGAAGACCCACAGCAAAAAAAATTCTACAAGGGTTTGAAATATAAAATAAATCATGGATGGTAATTTGAATTCAATGAAAAATGTTTGACCCTTAATAGCAATTGAGGACAATAACATGCCCCCATATTGTGATATATACTAAAAATCCAATCATTTGAAAACATTGAAGAGCAAATTCATTACCATTTCTCCAAGAACAACGGATAAAAGTCAGAGCAGATAAAGTTTTATACCTCATCCGAGCACAAAGATAAAGTATGTTTGAGTTGTTGGTTGATTTAATATATTCCCCACCGCCGCCACCAAGGCAGGGTACATGCTAGCGCGGCGGTGTTTGTATTGCATGACGTCACCAAGGAATTGCTCAGAGTTGGCGGTGAATCCGTTCGCGATGCCGATGCATCGATTTCAGTTATTTTTTGTATACTTCAAAATTTATTTGTTTTTAATAATAGTTAGTACATTGTTTTATAATTAGTAGGTATCAGCAGCCGAATAGAACACTCATTTGAATTAACATAAGTAAAAAGTACCTATGCTATTTTACATATAGATTTAAACCAGTTGAATTAAGAAAATTAAAAAATCTAGCCGATGCTGCAAGAATTTTTAACCTATCTATTACCGTGGGCGAGATATTCGCTTAAAAACTTTAAATTTTTTAAAGTTTGACTCGAAAACTATTTAAACTAAATTCACAATATATCAGTAGCATCTTTCTGACTTTATAGTGAATAGACTATGTGATTATATTTGCGATTAAAACTTTAGACGAAAAATCGCAAAAATGGACCATGATGCTATATTATAGGTTCATGTTTCAAATCGTCTTATTTGCGAATAATTCGCCTATTGGTAAGAATATTAAAATTATTGTTTTTTTGTTATTTTTGGCTGCATGGCAATCTTTTAAATTCTTCTCCGAAGCCTCTATCTACTTAGGATGCCGAGCAATTGTCAAAAAATAATCTTTTATTTCGATGATTTTTTAACATTTTCGACCCCAGCAATATTGAAAAACTTATAACTTTTTAACGATTTGGCCGAATTTTCAATCTATCATTCAGCATTCGTGAAATATTCGGTAAAACTTAATTTTTGACGCTAAAAACCTTCAAACACTTGTAACTTTTAAAAGAGTTGACATAGAGAAAGCCCTACTTGCTGGTTCATCCATTATACACTTCTTTAAATTATCTATCAGCCAGGGCAAGAAGTTTTAAACTATCGTATATCGTTTACAGATTTGCCCTTAAAATCGTTTTGAGATTTTTACATTTTTAACATGGTAAAGTATTTGAACTACATTTAAATCTTTCAGTAGCAGCTTTCTAACTTCCTAGAAAATATACTGTATAAATTCTAGCATATCAAATTTTTCAAAAAAAAAAAAAGATCTAAAAAGACATTATAACCTTAAGGCTATGCTATATTTTGGGTCATTTGCGATTTATGCGCTAACAGTTAAGATTATTGGAATAAATATTAGTGCCCCATATGTGTGGCTAAATGACAAATTTTTGATTATTTTTTAATATTTTCGACTATTTCTAAACTGAAAATAGAGTTTGCATGTTTGTATGACGTCATGTTAGGGGCTTCTTCTCTATATATGATTATTATTTATAAATAAATATTATTTCTGTATATATTATATATATATACATATATAACATATACTTTACACAGAGTGTAACTATTGGTGAACCGCGCAGTTGTGGTTTACAGCCATTAATAAAAATTCAAATAATTCCAAATAGCCCGAATCCGGCGCTAAATACATTAATTGTTGAAATCCTATCGTCAAATAGTATTATTTTAGCGCTACTAATATTTACCATAATTTATACAACCTAATTTGATGTAATATTTTACCGTCATTTGCATTTATTGCCTGCGTCACAAACCGCGCATTATACGGGATCAAAGCTAATAAATACACTTCATATAATAATATCATCACAGAGATCGATTTAGCAAAAAATATGTCTAAGGCTGCTTATGGACACAACAGTTTTTTAATATAATGTTGAGTGATAAAAATAATAATTATATAATAATAATTTTTGACTTTTCTCAATGGTGTGTTACATTAGGCAGCAACTTTCTCCTCTACATATGTTTATAATTTTATAGTATAATAAATTACGTTTCCTCAGATAGATCAATTTTCTTTCAGATTGGATTTGAAGTTAGTATTGTTGCTTCATGACATTTTAATAATTCTTTAGTTAACAATTTTTGATCAATGAAATTTATATTAATTTAATATCATTCACTGATTATAATTAAATAGTAATGTCACGCTCTATCAAATACTCACTATTTAATACAATTAATATTTTCTATTTCTGAATACATACAGCATGAAATATGATTGAATCAATCGGAGCAATATCTATTATTAAAGAATGCTATAAATAACCCACATTTTTTTAGGATTCCATCTATAAAAAATCTAAAGTAAATAAAAATAGCAATCTTTCAGCTGTTATTTTTTCCACCCAGAAAAATATACGTGAGCGCATCATCAGTTTAAAATATTTTTCATCACGATAAATACTACCAGTGAAAATACTGCGTTGAATGAAATAGGTTTTTTTAAATATTTGTCAGGTAATCCTATAACAAAACGGATGTGTCAGCTTTTTTTAGAAAATTGTAGTCCAGTCAGGTACACTTTCAATTGCCAGTTCTGATAGAAACAAAAATATTATTTTTATGACAATTGCTCATGATATGGACAGACAATTTGGCGAAAACATGACTGAATGATCAAATTCCTTGAGGTATTTTATATATTTTTAACTAATAAAAAGTCAAAGTAAAATCGTAGCAGCTATGAAGTTAAATTTCATCCTCTTTTATGATCCAAAATTCCATTAGATAATATGTCTTGTTATTGGCTATTTCAAGTTTTAGTACAAAATGTTGTAGAATAGATCGTTAGTAAAATATTCTGTTTTGATGCTCGTTTCAATTTTATAGCAAATCCTCAACACATTGAACGCGAAACTATTATTCTGCAGAATGAAAACAGCCAGGTGGGTGCATTATATTTATAACTATGTGTATCGAAGTAAAAGCAGGGTTGCAATTCTCTTTAGTATAAAATGTAATGCAAATTTTGAATAGAGGAATCAAATAAAAGTTATATCCTGTTCAGATAATATATTTTTCACTTATTACTATCGCTCTATTTTGTAGGAGGATCGCATCACTGAGTGTCACAAATTCATTTTTGGGAACGGTTTAATTTGCAAATGTTTACTTACATTCATTTTTATGATTACGATTTGATAAAAATTATCTAAAGCATTCTGGATAGAATTTATACCAAAACATTTTAAAAAACCATATACTGTTTAATTTTATTGATGATAATTTTTTTTTATGCAATTGAGTAAAACAAAATAATAATAATTGATAAAGATTAAACAACTGAATGAATTATTTGTTATTTATACATAATTTTCAAAAACAAGCAATATTTTTATAATAGTGAAACTAAGGACAACTATCGATTTCCAGCAGTGTTTTCATCGGGTACATTTCTCTTTCTAATATTGAAACGTGACCAGGAATTAACTGTGTTTAATTAAATTACCAGAATATCAAATAGTATACGTAATTTATCAACATCCACAATGTAATGATGATAAAACTAAAATAATTCATTCCATTGAGCAGTCAAGGTAAGAAAGGACAAAAAATAACTATTTTTTTGCTTTTAGTATTGAAAGATACTTTAGATTATTTTATTACTAATACGTTATTTACAGTATTAACACTTTCGACTCGCGAAATGCGAGATCTATATGTATTTTGCTGCCGGCGCGGCAGCATCTGCGTGGAAAGGGTTAAGAAGATACAATTATTTTATTTTATCGTAATATTTTTTTATATATCATTTGAACAACGATAAGAACTTAAGAGGTGTTTTGCTGATTTGACTTAACTAACTATGTTGGTTTTAGAGATGGCAATCCTAACAGTTGTCCTATCTCTACGTGATGAATTTTGTTATTAAAATTCCTGTGATGAAATAATGATCACTGAAAAATCTTCTATAAATACAACAACGGTAAGAACTATTTTCACTTGAAAACATATTGCCATCTACATTTCCAAGTGCAATTCCCGAGGTGGGTATCGATCCTGGGACCTATCTTTAATATTCCATAGCGATAACCGATAAACCATGCAAGAAGTCTTAATCTTAATATTTTACAGAAAATTTCTTATTTATCATATTTCCGGTCTAGATCGTGCAAAATAGCCGATTTTCCCAGGTTTTCCTCTCTCAGCCCTGACTGGTGCAATATGCGGCACAAACTCGGGCGTTGGTTTCGCACAATGTTATGCTAGACGTCGAAGAACTAAGCGTTAGCATCGTAAGAAATCGTTAAATGTTTTATTCTCAGATCCATTGCAAAAAGTTGCAACACGAAGAGCAATCATGATCCCTCTCGTACATCGGTTACAATGTAACGATACTAAAGGTACACAATTCAGAACTTTTTCTATGGAACTCATCACGATCCAAAATATTATTATAGCAATATTTTGTGATCGAAATGAAATTGAAAAATTATTTATTATAGAGAGCATACTGGTAATGACACAGGTATTACTAAGTGTTTTGTGATAGAATTTTTAGTTTTCAGCGAATTTTTATAAAATGATAATTGATACATAATACTAATACAGCCAAGCATATATTGATAATTACCTGATATAAGATTTAGTCATAATATTGTTTAAAATTATGGAACAAAATAGGAATTTAAACATTGATAGCTTGATTTGATAAACTTTAGAGAATAACTTCTTCCCAAAAATTTTCGAAAACCACTGAAAAATCCGAAGAAAGTAAACCTTACCTACCATGCCATCCCTAAAGATAGATTTTCCAACTAAGTATATATCCATCTGCTGTTATTTCAATTATCCTCAACTAAAATTAATAGCAAAATTATAGAAAACACACACAAGAAATATTGTCAAGTTCTATTTTGAAATAGTTATTTCAGTGTGAATACAAAGGATAATAAAATCTGAATGGGATGTCAGAACCATAGCATGTGCAAGCAAAGAACACCAACAAGAAGGTTTCTTCTATCATGATAGTGGAATAAGTCGAGGTTAAATGATATTAATCTTACGAAGAATCTATTATGAAATGAATTAGCTAAAACTTCTTTCTGTGAATAAAAACACTAACAGTAGCAATCTCATCAGGAACCAGTAAAATCATATATAGTTTTAAGTTCAAAATATAAGTGGTATGAGATTTTATAATTCTCATCACATCTTGTTTTTATACACTTAATATTTTAATGCACAAATATCTTGTATGGTTTTCTATAATTTTGCTATTAATTTTATTTGAGGATAATTGAAATAACAGCAGATGTATATAAACTTAGTTGGATAATCTATCTTTAAGGATGACATGGTAATTATTATTATGGTTAACATTTTTGGATTTTTCAGTGTTTTTCAAAAAATTTTGTGTAGACTTAGGTTTTATTATATGTTGTTATTCACTAAAGTTTTATTGTTATCATTGTAAACTATATTATAACTATATCTTATATTACATTCTAAGAATTATAAGTGTTATGTTTATATCAAAGCAATTTGTTTATAAGTAAAAATAGCACATCACGGGTATTGATGCTTCCAATAAATGTCATCATTATTACACAAATTATAATAATAAATTGATCAAAAAAAAGTTGAATCAACCTTTTGCCTTCTTCAAAGCCACGTAATTAAGAAGTCATCATAATAAGTTTATAAGATTATTATAAATAATCATTTATATTTATTTATTAACTTCTTAAAAGGCTAAATTATTGTAATCGTCCAAAAATCGAAATTGATTTTTTTTGCATATTTCCATGTTTTGAAAGTTTTTTTTTTATCGGCAACATTTTTTCATTTATTATTTAATAGACAATCAGAAGACATAGTTTCTATTAGCCTATGTGATAAATTATATTTTATTTGTTTTGAAAGTTTATGAACATTTTGGTATACCGTGTGTGTGTGTGTTTTATGTGGTTCGACAACCGATTTGAATGATTCCAAAAACATTCGATTCCTATTGATATGGAGGTGTGCTGATTAGTTTTTGGCAAAGGTAGGTCCAGCCGTTTCGGATATACGGAGCACGGAGTGTAGAGAATAAAAAACGAATTTTTTGAGAGAACGGAGCATCCGATTTGAATGATCCAAAAAACATTCAATTTGTAATGATCGGGAGAACTGGTGATTAGTTTTTGGCAAAGACAGTTTTGAGAGAATTAAGCATCTGATTTGAATGATTCAAAAAACTTTTTGCTCTGAAATATTCCTCTAACATTTCGTTACGAAACGAGAAGTTCCAGAAATTTGCCTCAAAGCACGATGCCATACACCAGTAGTTACTTTTCATTTTATTTAATTAATTATTACTATTATTGTTTTTTTTTAATAACTTATAGAACTTGGTCGAATTATATCTATTATTTCTCAGCCTAATAAACCAAGTCGCCATATAAGCCAACTGGTATACTTGTGTTGGAATATACTGCAGAAAAATATGTAAATAAAGTCATTTTATAGCTTATATATCCCTAGGATTTCATAAATCGTAAATCAATTCATTTGCGTAAAATAAAAATGACGTGGTCCGGGATCGAAAAAATGTGATCTGAAAAATATTATCTCACTTTTCGCGATAGGTGCTTCACAACAGGCGGATATGAGGAAAAAATATGAATAAATTTCGGCTTTTATGAAAGCAACGTGCACGTAGTTCCATCGTTGTTCGGAATTCTCGTTAGATATATACCGCGTGGTAGAGAAGTTTCTGGTGACAGACAGGGACAGTCGGGAATTTTGGGAATGCGAAGGAGCGAGATGGAGATGTTGTCTTCTCGCCCCAAAGGTCAAATTGTTTAAGGACCTAGAAGATAAAAGCGAAGGCAAATGATGCGTTAACAGGAGAACGCCTTGTCGTACTATAGTTAGGAAATACTTAGCCAGAATCGGGCTTTTGACAACACGTGCAGAAGGACGGAAGAACGTGATTTGCAAAATAATTAATATATCACGTAATAAATTAATTAGGGAATCAAATTATCGATATTTATTGCGGGGGATAAAAATAACCCATGCTGACGTAAGGCAGCGAGGAACTGTATATAATGAAGTCATTTGGCATTTTACAGACAGTAAAATGTTATGGAAATTTATTTTTAACGCAAAACGTCAATAGAGTCATTCTTGTCATACAGGAAAATCAATTACAAAATAGCATTTAATTAGTTTTTCAGTTTAACCATTATTTTGGAAAAAAATCTGAACCTATTTAGGAAGTCAATTCTCAAAATGTTATAGTAATGCTATATTAAGGGTCTATATTCGTATGAGGTGGTGGTAACGAATAGTCAAGGAAGCTATATATGTGCTATTCGATCAGGAGTTTTACAAATAAAACCTAACCAAGGTTAATAACAATTTTATCATAAATTCAACTTCCTGATGTCTCTTTGATAACACATACGTAATGTTTGGTTTTAAGTCTAAAACGCATGATCGCCCAGCAAATACATAACTCTTTCACAGTTTGTTACTAACATATCATACAAATATAGATCCGTAACATAGCATTAGCATAACATTTTTATCTATTATATAAAAATAAGTCGGGTTTTCCTTCCTGACGATATAACTCCAGAACGCACGAACCGATTTCGACGATTTTGCATTTGTTGGAAAGGTCTCGGACTCCGTGAGGTTTTTGGCAAAGAAAATTGAAGAAAAATTTCAACAGAAAAGCGGAAAACACTTTTTCTTTTTTCACATGCAGCGTCATCTCCGATACTTAGCATGTACTACAAACTAATATTTTTTGTTTGAATGCTACTCATTTTAATCATCAAACAAAATGTTACATAAAATGAAACCATCTGGTAGTGAAACGAAGTTCGCCCGATTTGCTAGTTTTATTATAAAATTTATCCCTAACATGATAAGTTTTCATTCAAATGATTTGCATTTAAAGTTTACTAATGTTATTTACAAAAAAGACGTCACCAAAGACCATGTATCCTTTATATAAGTATTATTTGGCATTTTCCTTAATCTAATTATCCGTGAAATAATAACGATAAAAGCCAACAAAAAATCCAGAGCAACACAAAACAAAACAGACATAGTTTCCTGCGACGGTCCTTTATACTTTATCCCTTTATCCAATTACGAAAGAAATTAAAACTCTATAAAAACAAGATCTCTTCTAAAAGACCTTTTGTAAAATAAACAATGTGGACCGAAGGAAATAATAAAAAAGTTTGTCGGCTGCAACTTCTTTTTTATAATCATTGTTTTACGAGAAACATTCCGGTTTCCTTGTTAAATTATTCACTCGAAAGTATTAAATAAATATACGGGTATCTACTACAAGCACGTTCATTTGCGGCAAAAAAGTGATCATTTATTAGAACTGCAGGAAACAAAATATATGGGTATAATTGAAATAACAGCAGACGAATATATATTTAATTGAAAAAACTATTTTTATTGGCAACGCATTTTTACATCCTTTTCTGACACTGACTCATTTTTTTGAATTCATAAACATAAAATGGTAATGGTAATGACGGCAAAGTTGAAATGCAAAAGATAATCACATCATATAGATGGAATATTTTAAAATTTATATTTCATGTTTCATAACAACTAAATTTGAATAAAATCTAAACTAAAATCTTGGTACGGAACCCAAAAAAAATTACAGAAAATGTGTACACATCGTTAAAATCTCTTTCAAATACCCGATAATTTGATGTACATATGTCCAATAAACATTTTTGACCGCCAAATGACATTTTCTTTACTTATTTTTATTGAGAGTCCATAACCGCTGGATCTGCCTTCCCAAAAATTTAATCAGTTCTTCAACTCGCCAATACAAGTAAAATGTTTTTCGAATTATTAAAATCGGACACTCCGTTCTCCTAAAAACTCAGTTACTATTTTTGGCACTTTTTTCCCCGTAGCTTTGAAACGGCTAGACCTGAATTTGGCAAAAACTAATCAGCACGTCTCCTTATCAATAGAAATCGAATGTGTTTTGAATAATTAAAATCGGTTGAACTGTGTTCCCGAAATCGTCGACGAAAATTTGTATCCGCGCACACATACATACATCCATTTTTTCTAAGGTATATTAAAATGTTCAGAAACCTCTAAAACGTAAGGATATAAACAAATTTTCATTTTCGATTTTTTTGCGATTACTATAACTTACCCTGCGGGAAGTTAAAATTATAAATATATAAAATATAAATAGCACGATATAATATATAGAATTTGATGTATATTATTTCCCTGATATATTATTTTATCCGCAACCAGCCAATATGCATTACTCACATTTTTATTCATACTACATCACACAACCCTTGAGATTATTTATGCCAAGGAGCTACCAAAAATATGATTTTGTCTAGGTTGCAATAATGTAAGTGCAAAGTTATAATCATCTATATTTTTATCCGGCCGTCACGTTCATGGGGTTGATTTAAATGCGTCTGTTGTTCATATGACGTCAACCGCCCGCTACCCCATCGCTCGCCGTTATACGGTGGAGGGTGAGGGATCGCGTTTTATGAACGGCGAATATAAACTCGGCGACGATACTCCTTGTGCACGTAATTTATTATATTAATTAATTTAATGGCTAATTAATATGTGTTTTTAATTAGTTCAGCGCATTACGGACCGCTAACGCGATTAGAGTCCCGGGAAATTGTCGCAGAAGGCATTCAGATGAGGATTGAATGAGGTATTATTCATTTTTTCTCTATTGATGCTAACGTTCTGAAGAAATGAAGGTATTGATGAAATAATATATTGATTTTGATAATATTCAATTAAATTAGTGTAGGTTGGAGCATGGCATAAAGGTCTTTGGGTAAAATTTACCACCACCAATACAAGTAATGTTACTAAATTTTAACAACAATATTTGAAAGTAGAGGGAAAGAGACGTATAATCAGTCGCTACCTTGATTCTTACGACGTTGCTATCGGAAGATAAAGGGCAATATTTGGAAATTCATAACAAAAGTATTTTCATTCATTGTTAGGTTTTTTTGTGAGCGCTGTTCTTTAGTTTACGAGACCTTAATATAATTTTTAGGTATTTATTAATTTATCTATTTTATATGATGTATTATTGATTTTAAGTTATATACAACGGTTTTTTATATATAACTTTTATAAAAGCTCACACGTAGATGTGGTAAAAAAGACCACCTGAACCTTGGCAAAGGTGTAAAAATAAAAAATAGTGAATAAAAAGGAAATTAAGTTAAAAAAAGCAATTTTACAAGAAAAAATTTAAATAAATAGTTGTCCCAACTCAGCTGATAAATATTTCTGACAAAATACCAAATCAGGGTTATATACAGAGTTGTCGCTGAAAAAGTGTACCCACAAAATTTATATTTTGCATTGGTTGCATAATTGTTTCGTAAAATCCCTCTAAAATAAAAAAAAAATAAGACACTGGACCTGTTTGCCCCTGGCCGTCTCATTTTACCATGGGATATTGGCTTAAAATGTTAGTTATCTTTAATTTAATTCTTAGTATATTTTTTGCTTCAATCATGAGATACAAATTGATCTGGAAACTGCAAACTTTAAATAAAATTATATTTTATTTCGAGGCCACAATTATTTTGATAAACATATTTATATTGCATTATCTAAACAAAGTTCACATTGTTTAAAACTGGTTGTAATTATTTTTACCACATATTTTATAATAATTTTGTGTGATGTAATTTGTGAAAATGTAAATTAAATATGATAAACAAATTGGTTGCAACTCATTATATATGATCGTAACCATCGATCGTTAGTATTATTATGTTGATATGTTATCATGCTTCCATTGTCAATATGTAAATTATTTTTTTTTTAATTTGTCTAAATCTCATTTGGTGCCTTTGTTTCAACGTGAATTTTGAATTGAATAATGTAATTATAAATACCGATGTGAACTACCAGATAGGCTCATGAATAGAAGATATTTGATCACGTATGAACGTAAATACCATCCATGGTGTACTTCTGAGTATATGAAAGCTTCAAAGCTTTCAATGTTGTATGTTGGCACACGGCATGTTTAAGCTTTAGACCGACATCTGACCAAACTTTGTTCAGCAAAATTATTCACATAGCAATAAACTTCGTAATTGTTCCGTTAAATATAGTCTTTGAGCTTTGGAATTAAAATATTATAAAGTAACTTTATGAACATGAAAGTATCCTGATGGAACATTAGGTAACATATTGTACTAAGAAATTATGGAATACGGTTATATTTGTTTTGAAATAATTAATATAAATTATCATGAATATAACAATAATTATATATAAATTTATTTTGAATATAATTATATTTATAATTATAATAATATAATATATATTTATTTTGACATAGTTAATATAAATTATCATGAATATAACAATAATTATATGACTCATAGTTCTGAACAAGTGAACATCATTAAAAAAATTAAAATTAGAATAACAATTATGTACCTTTGTAAATCCTTAGTTCTTAGTTCTGAACACCATTAAAAAAAAATTAAAATAAAAACAAAAATTATATACCCTTGTAAATCCGAAAATTTAGTTTTCACTAAACTAAACTAAACTTTTCACTTTTTACTTTGCTCTGTATATAATGTATACATAGGTATATAGGTTATTAGAAACCAATTTGATTTTTAATAATTATACTGTCTAAACGAAACCAATTACATCACAACAAATACCCCATAGAATACCCCATAGAATACCCCCAAGAAACTATCGAACTGTGTTCAGTAAAATTCCTTATTATAGTTTACCCCAGTTAATTCTTTATTGTAGAAATATGTGTTTTAGCTGTTTATTTAAAATTTGTCATCTTTTTACCCCATAGGCTGGATAAAAAAGGAGAGCCATCGCGCAGAAATATACGATGTCTTGTTTTGAATTTAGAAGGAATTTTACGAAATAATGGCTAAATTATTTAACTATTGCAAAATTAAAATTCCATTAACACATTTTTACAAATATTACACGGTGTACAACATTGATCCGGTATTTCGTCAGAAATATTTATCAGCATAGTTGAAATATTATTAATTTAATTTATTTTTTGTAAAATGTTTTTTTAAACTGATATTTTTTTATTTACTAGTTTATTTGCAAGGTTTCAAGGTAGACGTTCAGCTGGTCCTTTTTACCCCACTCACGTGTAAGTTCTGATAGAGATTGTATAAAAACATCTGTGTAATCTAATGTAGAACTAAAAATACATCTTATAAAACAATTAAATAATGTACCTATACTTAAAAATTGTATTGAGGTCTCATAACTAAACAATAGTGCTCACAACAAAAAAAACAACTAACAATGAAAGAAAATATTTTTGCTATGAATTTTCCAACATTGCTGTTGATCTTCTGTTATCTTCATCAAAAGAATCAATGTGATAGCTTGATATACATCTTTTGCACTCTACTTTCAAATATTGTCGATAAAAAAAATCTAGCTTCACTTGTTTTTCATATATCGGCGAAGCACCTCTTTACCCGCGGACCTTTAAGCCCCGCTTTACCCCATATAATATATTTTTCAATATAATAAAATCAGCCTAAGGGCCTAATCATTATTTCAGCTTAATGAATAAGCATTGGTACGGAACCCATAGAAAAGTAAACAAAATTTGTCCTTATTATTAAAATATCTATAAAATATGTGATAATGTGATGTGCATATGTCTAATGATCATTTTTGTCCGTCAAATGGCATTTTTTTCACTTATTTTATTGAATCTCCGAAACTGCTCGACCTGCCTTACCAAAAATATCAGTTCTTCATTTAAAATGTTTTAAGATTCATACAAGTAGGACCTTCCGTTCTCTCAAAAAATCAATTAACATTTTTGGTACTTTTTTACCCGTATCTTCGAAACGACTCGACCTGCCTTTGCCAAAAACTAAGATTTTGAAACGTAAAGATAAATAAAAATTTTCATTTTCGATTAATTTGCGATTACTATAACTTTCCCTATGGGAAGTTTATAAATAATTATAATATGATTTCATATCTAATATATCATCATATCTCATTTTTACACCAGAGTCATGTTTATTCTCTGTACTGCAGTACATTTAGTTGCCCCACTATCCTTGCGGGTAAGCGAGGTCATTGTCTCATAGGACCATTCACTGCGTCGGCCTCCGTGCGGGCGCAGAAGAAAGGAGCAGCACCAGATAACGGAACAGATATACCAGGCACACACATACACTGCATTAGAAGTGGCCCTCATACTTCGAGAGCACTCGCAAACGTCTCGGCGACGAGATCAAAATTTATGAAGGAGGTGGAAATAAATTTAACTTTTCCAGATACTCCGGATATTACGATACAGAAATTATTTCATTTGTCATGATAACGCAAGATTTTAATCACTTTGGAACTCAAACAAGATGTTAGGTAAAAATAGTGCAGAGGTAGTTTCGTTTTCCATCATAAAGTCAAATACAACTCAAGAAGTAAGATATATATATATCAAGGATATCCCGAAGAAATCATTTATTCGTAACTTTATAGTTTATAATTAAAACGAGTATTTCAATATTTAGCGTTCAATCTCATTATATTTCGATATCGACTTAAAAATATTCTACATTAGCAGTCCATAGAAGATCTATGGCCGCAGTCGATTGTTTCATTTTAAATCACGCTTCAACAAAAAAAAACTAAATCAAAAATGAAAAGCGGTTTTTAAATAATTTCTCACCTTTTGCACAACAATTCTTAGAGTTCTTCTTAGACACCGCTCTTAAATATTGTCAATTTAGCTCATATGAATCTTTATGTATTTCTGATTGCTAAATTAAACAGAGTTTTTTTAAAAAAACCTTTTGTACAATATCTGGATTACCACAAATATTTCAAAACTAAATCTGGCCAAATCGGTTCAGTCGTTTTTGAGTTCTAGAGAATCTAACATAATATCGAGTTCCATTTTTATTTACTAGAATAATAATGAAAACAATTTAGCATGTCCTATGATAATATTGTTCAAAATGAGAATTGATATGAGGTAGAGCGGGGTCTGCGAGTAAAAAGGTCCATCATTATTATCTCAAAAACAATCAAAGTATAAAATTTGTTAATGATACAATTTTAAAGTAAAAGGCAAAATATTTTTAACCAGTCACCACTTTAATTCTCACGATGTAGCAATCAAATCAAAGGAAATGATGTATCAATATTCATTACAAAAGTTTTATTTCTTTGGTATTTTTTTTTAGTTTTGAGCTATTGTATTTAGTATGTGATTTCTAAATATAATTTGTAGGTGTATGTTATTTAATTGTTTTATAATATTTAAGATAGTATTAATTTTAAATTAGATTCAACATATGTTACATTATAACCTCTATAATAACACATATGTTTATGGGATAAAAAATACCAATTGAACTTTTACCCTGGCAAATGCGTAAACATTAAAAAATTGTAATTAAAATTGTAAATTCAGTTTAAAAAAGCTATTTTACAAAAAATGGATTAAAATAACAGTTATTCGAACTCTGCTGATAAATATTTTTGACAAAAAAACAATTCAAGGTTTTATGCAGTGTTAACTTTGCAAAAAATGTGTACTTGAAATTTATATTTTGCATTAGTTGAATATTGAAGCTATTATGTTTTGTTTTAAATTAAAAATAGTGGCAGGTTTGCCACCTGGTTCTACCATTTAACCCCGCCTATGGGGTAAAAAGGACCAGGTGACAAATGTTCAAACATAAAAAAAATCTACAATGATGAATTAGCTAAGAGTTTTACTGAACATAGTCGAATAGTTGTTTGTTTGAAATGTGGTATTTGTTGTGATGTAATTGGTTTGGTTTTCACAATATAATTGCTCAAAGTCAAATTGGATCGTTGTGCCCGCCCTACTCTTTATATATTAATTTATTTATGAAATAGATTTTTTTTGTTTTAAGATATCGTTAATCTTAATAGGGCATTTTAGTAGGTTGGTATAGGCATCCGAACCATCTAACAAAAAGAGAGTCCATCCATTACAAACGTCCGTCGCATGGGTGGATTGTAACCCTATGACACTTCGAATTGGCCTCGTTTTCGGCCTATGTTTCCATTTACAGTTAGTTTAATTTAAATAAAACGAAAATGCTGAGCGTTTCCTCCGCCTCGCCATGTGAAACACAAGGAAAGGAAAGATTATATCGTCTTAATGCGATTTCACCCCTATATCATTACAAGCATGAATTAAATTCTACTGAATTATATGTTTCACGAATACGGATTCGCAAATGCAAAATCCCGCGGTAAACAACATTTTCCAATGCGTTCTATAAAATTCTCTTAAAGTAGAGGATTTTATAGAATAAGTAATGCAGCTTTGTAATGCATTTCTCCGTATTTAACTCAACGCTTTTTAGAAATGCAATCCGAGTTTACTATATGAGCCGGGAAGCTTTATCGCATCGTAATGCTGCTGAATATTAAAATTATTTGAAAAATATCCAATGCGACTGCTTTTATGTTATATTGATAAAATAGTTTAATATGCAATATCCCAAGGCAAAATGATGTTTGTTGATGAGATATAAAAAATGCCAATAATCAAAATATGGTACAATGCATTTGAAACTGAATATTTCAAACAAAAAATTTAAAAGGTAAAATAGAAATGATATCAGTATATATAGCTCATGGTTTAATATAAACAAATATATACTATATATACATATGTGTATAAATATATGTATATACTACGGCTTAAAGGTCCGCGGATAGAAAGGTCCATCATCAATATCTCAAAGAAAAGGAAAGTTAGACATTTTTTTACAACAATATTTGAAAGTAGAGGGAAGAAATGTATAATCATCTATAACTTTGATATTTATGTCAATTAATACTATCTTAAATATTATAAACAATTAAATAATATATACCTAAACATTATATTCAGGTATCATAAACTATATACAAGAGCTCTAAACTACTTACGAAAAAAAAACTTTTGATACATTTTCTTTGATCTGATTACCACATCGTGAGAATTAAGGTGGTAGCCGGTTAGAAATTTTTTGCCTTTTACTTTAAAAAAGTATCACTAACAAATTCTATACTTTGATTGTTTTTGACGTGATAATTATTAACCCTTTTACCCGCGGAGCTTTGCTCCATCATTTTTTAATCCTTATTTTAAATGAAATTATTATGAAACATTCTAATTTGTTTTCATTATTATTCTTCTTATATATATATAAATACGGCTCGATATTATGTTAGATTTGCTAAAACTCGAAAACGGCTGAACCGATTTGCCATCGTGAGATAAATGACAATGTTTGAAAATCCATAACAAAAGTATTTTCTTTAGTTGTTAGTTTTTTGGTTGTAAGCACTATTGTTTACTTTACGAGACCTTAATATAACTTTTAGAAAAACGTTATTTAATGGTTTTACAAAATGTATTGTTATTTTTGAGTTAGATTCTACAGTTTTTTTATATAACCTCTACAAAAGCTTACAACTCTATTAAGCTTAGTTTTAGGGTATATAGGACCAACTAAACTTATGCCTACCCTGGAGAAGGTGTGAATAAATAAAAATAGTAAATAAAACAGTCAATTAAGTTCACAAAAGCAATTTTACATAAGATCAGTTAAATAAATAGTTATTCCAACTATACTGATGATTATTTCTGTACTAGATCAAGGTTGTGTACAATGTTATCTTTGTAGAAACTGTGGTCATAAAATTTATATTTTGCATTGGTAGAACGATATAGCCATTATTTGGTAAAATACCTTTAAAATTATAAATAATTTCTAACGAGTCTATCGGGTAAAAACAACATAATATTTATACTTTATTATTTAAATAACGCAGCCATTATTTGGTAAAATTCCTTTAAAATTATAAATAAGATCTAAATTAAAAATAAGCTGTTACTTCTTAACAAGTCTATCGGGTAAAAACAGCAAAAAGCACATTTCTACAATGATTTATTAGTCGGGAGTATTACTGAACATAGTCAGATAGATATTAGTTCGACATGTGTGATAAGTTGTGATGTCAACAATATAATTGCTCAAAGTCAAATTGGACCTTTGTGCCCCGCCCCACCCTATATGTATACGCGTTCGTGTATGTATTAAATCGAGCCTATTATATGCAGCGTCCTTCGACCGACGCGAGGGGGGCCGTCAGTCCGCCGGACGCAGCAGCCTGCGATATAAACATCATTCATGGACTTTCCGACCCCCGACGCAGCGTGGCATCAAACCCGTAGTTAGGGGGGCGTTTCGCGGATAGGGGTAGTTGGGGGGGTGTATCGCACCGCATTGCCGAGCACTGTTGCCGGCACACTGACAGTTCTAAAAATAGACGTGAACCCGTGACGTCATCACGATCGATGTAGCTTACTGTACTAAAAATAACTCCAGCGCACCTCTCTCCCACAGGAGTGAGGGGTAAAGTCCAGAATGCGTGCGATGTGCAGAATAAACGCATTTACGCGTAACTAGACAATTGTTGTTACCATAGAAATATATATATATATATATATATATATATGTGTGTGTGTGTGTGTGTGTGTGTTAGCGTGGTCCTTAAAATGGTCATTTTCGAATTTCCTTGCTCCCAAGGGCTCAAATGGTTCCAAATTGATGAAAAACAATTCCCTGAAAGTTTTACCTCTTAATATTAACGTTTAGATGTAGATCGCAATTCAACCAAACTTCGTATGGAAAGAGCATGGAAAAAATTTTGAAAATTAAAAAAAAATGTTTTAGGTATAACTATAATGAATGAGTTTTATTCATTCATCTATTCGCTAAATCACGTCAAAAAACATTTTTGAAATTTTTGAAAATTTTTTCATGCTGTTTCCATACAAAATTTTGATTAAATTGCGCTCTATCTAAACGTTAATATTAAGAGCTAAAACTTTCAGAGAATTGTTTTTTATCAATTTGAAACCATTTGAGCCCTTGGGTGCAAGAAAATTAGAAAATGTCCATATTAAGGACCACCCGAATATTTATATATTATATATATATATATATATATATGTATATGTATATATATATATATATATATATATATATATCGATTGCCCATAAATATCAATTACACTTATATAAGAATATTTCCAGGAAATAAGACTCGTCGAGTAACATTAATCGCAAAATATAAGAATGTAATACTAATTGTTCTGTCAAAAACATAATGAAACTTTCCTGGCTCCCGTTGCCCATTAAAATGTAATAATATATATATATATATATATATATATATATATACATATATATATATATATAATATAAAATGTTGTACTAATATAACAGGATTGCGACTAATTAACAATTTTATCATAAGTATTTAATAATTGAATTAGCCCGTAATTATTAATCAAATCATTGGCCCCTTTAATATGAAGAGACTTAATTTTTAAATGTTTAAGATGATTTGGATAAATACCTTTATCAATAGCGTCATTAAAGTATACGACAAATCTGAAATATCAAATTAATTCTTTAGACTGCAAACAATGTACATCGGTGAAACAACAAGCAAATCTTAACTTAACAAAAAACTACTTGAGAAACATAAAAGCAATTTAAAACAATGATAACAGAACACGTTACCAAAACTTAGGTTGTTCTAAACAGATTATACTACACCTTAAAGAAAATTGATTCAAAAGACGTATCATTGAAGGATTCTTTATAACGATTTATAATGAGAATGTTATAAATAAAAGTAATTACCTCAGTTTGCTGTGCGAATACAATATCTTTTAATTGGTTAAAATTTTTAAATTTCTTACAAAGCAATAAAAATCATACAAATAATTCACAATAAGTATAAAAAATGTTAGAATCTTGATAAATATATTTTTAAAAAATCTTCTCCTAATTATGTCTTCAGCTAATTCACAGATAACACACATGAAGATAAACCAGTATATACAAGCACATATGTTACACTTGTGAAAATTATAATGTTTGTAAAATTTAGAAACATCGTTATAAATACAACAATTTTAATGTTTATGTATTATACAGTTCAATACCATAAACTCATGCTCTGAATTTTTTTTTCAGTTTCTAACACTAGGCAAATTGTCAGTTTTTTTTTTTACTTTTTGCAATTTTTTATTCTCAATATGTTATGCATTGTAGTTTTTGAGGTATATTTTCAATTTCCACTGAATGAAGGATTGAACTATAGCCAAAACGTATGAATTTTTTTTTTTTTTCTTTAAATAAATTCATGATTCTCATTGATGTTATGCTCAATTATAAGACTCTGCTAATACACATGTCAACATCAAATTTAGAACTTTACAATATATATATATATATATATATATATATATATATATAAATATATATATATATATATATATATAATATATGTATATGTGTGTATGTGTGTGTGTAGCTACGAAGTCGGTAGCGTATGACATTTGAGGGTGGTATGGATCGTAATCTTCCAATTACTGTAACATCTTTTGGCTTTAGGATATTTTGAACAATTCGAGGTCGTTGCCTCCCTACAAGCGATAGCAGCAAGCATGTTTTGAAATTGCTTTTTTCTTCATCCATTTAAAGATAAAATGATATTCTGTAAAATTAGATACAAAATGAAATATTTAGATGAAGCTCAAATAAGCTACTATACTGATGCATTTTTGAAACGCAAGTCAT
This sequence comes from Ctenocephalides felis, assembly GCF_003426905.1. Lineage (NCBI taxonomy): Eukaryota > Metazoa > Arthropoda > Insecta > Siphonaptera > Pulicidae > Ctenocephalides > Ctenocephalides felis. The sequence continues at coordinate 15,508,020 of NW_020537646.1, read as the reverse complement.
TTTCTATTTAAAAATCTGCATACAATTGGATAAATGTAATATGCAATTTGTTTCATATAGAAATCATAATTTTTGCCATTAGCATTGAAATCAACAAAATACCATTCTGGATGTAAATGATATAGGTATGTGGCAAATTCGGTATTTGTGTATTGTATGCGTAATCCTATAAATATAGAATATATATGACAATCCAGGAGGTTTCTTCTGTCAAACGAAAGGGGAAACTCATTCTCACTCATGAACCATTATCAGACGATGTTGGCTGGTCTTGCGATACGGATTCCGTATGGTGAAGCCCTAAGAGGAGTGAGCAGTGTATTAGACGACTGACCTGGAGAGCACGTTTCTACATCTAACAGATGTACATAAAATGATTAATCATTGGGATTGTCCTTTGTGCTTAAGAGAAACAGAAGGTATCTGTTAGATATGCATAAAATATGGTGGTTTTTTGAAGGTCTAGAAAGGTTTTTCATATTAAATGAATGAAATCTAGACAAGTGTAGATTTTCATGATGGGGGTAGTTTTAACGTCATGTCTTGCTTGACGATATATATATATATATATATATATAATATATATATATTTAATATATATATATAATCAAGATAAAGCGATGATTACAATAATTTAATAGAATACAAATGCATTCAAGGGATTCAAGAATATATTTGATACCAACTACGATGTAACATATATTTACAGAATTTTTGAATTGACATGCCTATTTTTTATTTTATAATTCATATCAAAAGATATAAAGAAAAACAAATTAGAGAAATGCTATATTTTCAAGTTATATGCTTTATCATTCTTATAAAACGCATCAATAATCGCTACATCACCAACTGCTATCAAATTCGCTACTTTTAGCAACTGCGTGCTAGAAGCACTACTCTCTATTTTTAAAATATTTTCACAATTTTGCAGAAATAGTAACTGAAGCAATTGTTTATGTTCTATAAATAGAATCCAACTAGCCTGGTATATATAAAATACGAAATCCAAATAAACGGAAGAATAAATCATGATGTCAACGTCCTCCACCGGCCGGTTCGTGAAGCGGTCGCATATTTGATATTAAATAAACAAGAACACCGATGGGATTTTGTTGATTTTGCATCAATTGCGACTCAATAAGGTATTGGCGCTTGTTTTCCTAATAGCTAAGCATAATTGATTATTGTTCCAAACATGTTTATCTCGAGTATTAAACAAACACAAAAATATTATAAGGCAATTATTCTGATCAACTAATATTATGATTTCAATATACATAATTATACGATTGATTACTACTCTTATTATAATTTATAATATGGGTCTTGTACACTAATTACGATAATTCAATACTGACAGGTATCACAAAAATTACTTTACTATTTAATTACTACATATGTTTAGAACGTCCATAGATAATTGCGATGATCATACAACGATGTATTCTTTTAAAATGATTGCTATTATTTGTTTCAGCTGGATATGATTTAAATAATTATCTACATTTCCTACTCTTATATTACTCAAATTTAATAAAGGAACATAAAAACTAATTGCCCAGTATTCTTGTTAATAGCCATAATAAGCGATAATATCACTTTTATGAGCACTATTGCAGAATTCAGAGAAAACGATCTTATTAAAGTTTATAGTTATGGACACTTGAAAATAACATTAGAGCTTTTATTTATTCCAACATTTTCTTTAAATTACTTGTTGATAAACCCAAATGGTAAATAAAAGTAAGTGGTTTCGTATTAAAATATATTTGCATAGTAATTTGAGTCAACAAGTAAAATATTCGTGGTTTATTTTCATATTTTATTCAAGTTGTAAATGTGGTGTTTTGTCCGAGTTTTTTCTGGCTTATTTTTGCGATTCATTTTGGGTGTAAAGAGTGAACACGTACTTAATACCGTTTTTAGAGATGTACCATTGGAAATTTTATTGTCGTACCATATTACCGTTTATATCCTAACAGAAACGTGTCTGCAGTTGAAATTTCGGTGAAGAGAAAAATAAAGATTTTTCCACACCAGCCAAGACTAAAATCAGCAATAAATTGTACAAATTTCATAACCGGTGTATGATAAATATGTAACTAAGTAAATGTAATTTGATAAGTCTCAAAAAATTTGGTACAATTTTTTATAGTTGCATTAAATCTACATATAAAGGTTCTGTAGCTATGTCATTCAATAATCTTAAAACAAGCATTTTTCGATTTTCATATAACATTTTTCAGTTTCTAAGTCAATATGTCAAATATAAAAATACAAAACAAAGCCTGTAAATGCTTTTCTTAATGAAACAAGATGATTGTTAATTATACCCTTACCTTATTTTAATCATCTATTATTATTATTACTATTATTATTATTATAATTATTATTATATATATATATATATATATTATATTTGATTGAATATCATTTAATTGACTGGATGATAATTATATAAAAAATCATTTATTTCGATAAAGTTATTATTTTAAAACCATCATATGAAATTAATTTTAAAGTTTTAAACAATATTATTTTGTGCCGAACGAAGTACCAAAACATTATTGGTTTTGAGTATTAAATGCTCAATTGGTTTTATTGTATGAATTTAAATGCAATATAGTAATCGACTTATATTACTCTGCACTAAAATAATAAATGATAAATAAAAAGCCTGTAGAGACTGAATGCTGTTTACTCTATAATCTGCAGCAAACTCTATTATAAAAATTATTTTGGTGAATAAATTAATACTCAATTTAAGTAAAATAAGTAGAAGTTACTTGTGAATTTTAGGCAAAATTTTCAGGGTTTCAAGGATCTCCTATGGTTTAGTGGAGAAGACTATGAATGAACTTATTCAGAGGTTTCAAATTTGATACCCACCTCGGACAGCCTGAAGTCAAGCAGTAGCAAAATTGATTTTATCTTTAAAATAGATAGAAATATTATTTTATAGATGGTTTTCTAGTGAAATATAGCCCCTATAGTCCCTATGTCCTTGCTCATAAAAAACAAATTGTAATGATGACATTTATCAATAGAGATGGGCGACCGTTTGTCTCTATATATGCATGTTGTAAAGAAGGTCATCATAACAGATTAATCTGCTTGTGAAGTTTTAAATTGCTGTTAATAACATATATGTAAAATATTTAACCCTTTCCATCCACTCGCAAATAGGCATATCAATATATAATGTATTGCGTATGCCAGAGCGGCGGCATCCGAGTGAGAAGGGTTAAGTTCTTAAAATCTGCATCTATGTCGGATTACAATTACAGAGATAGTTTTTTTCGTATCCAGAGCGACAGAACCGCTACTGGAACTTCTTATTGTAATTGCAGCAGATAACATGAAAGATAACAATAGAAACGAAGTGAAACAGGTTCTCTAGACAATAGACGTTATTTATTAGACATGTATATTCCTGAATACGATTCAATTCACGTTTGCAATTCAGATGGATTAATCGGGTTGGAGAAACTAAATTGCTTTATTCGAAATTTTTTGCTAAATCTATTGTTTGATAACCTATAAAAGTGATAAAGTAGACATGGGTTTAAAGATCTGCGGGGTAAAAAGGCCCACCGCCAATATCACAAAACAAGTAAGTTAGGAAATTCCTTAACAACATTATTTTGATGTAACAAATAAAAAATACATATATCTTTTAGTAATATATAATTATACTGAGCACATATAACTGTGTTGTATTATATATATATATATATATATATATATATATACACACAAGAAAGTAAATCCATTCGTTATCCGAAGTTGTCTTTTTCACAATCCTATTCCCGCAGCGCACAGGCAGTCACGACAGTCATAAAATATTAATTTCTGAAATATTAAATTCTAAATCGTTAATTACTTTTTCTTAGCCATTTCGAGTATTTATTATTAATGTACAGAAGATAAATCGCGTTTTCTGTGAATCATAGACGTAGTCGGAGATTTAGCAAAAAGAAATTGATGTTTGACTATTTTCGCAATCGATTAAA
>NW_020537646.1:15458133-15503004 GCF_003426905.1 Ctenocephalides felis | reverse complement strand
TATTGTTTTTTTTAATAACTTATAGAAACTTGGTCGAATTATATCTATTATTTCTCAGCCTAATAAACCAAGTCGCCATATAAGCCAACTGGTATACTTGTGTTGGAATATACTGCAGAAAAATATGTAAATAAAGTCATTTTATAGCTTATATATCTCTAGGATTTCATAAATCGTAAATCAATTCATTTGCGTAAAAAAAAAAGACGTGGTCCGGGATCGAAAAAATGTGATCTGAAAAATATTATCTCACTTTTCGCGATAGGTGCTTTCACAACAGGCGGATATGAGGAAAAAATATGAATAAATTTCGGCTTTTATGAAAGCAACGTGCACGTAGTTCCATCGTTTTTCGGAATTCTCGTTAGATATATACCGCGTGGTAGAGAAGTTTCTGGTGACAGAAAGGGACAGTCGGGAATTTAGGGAATGTGAAGGAGCGAGATGGAGATGTTGTCTTCTTCCGCCCCAAAGGTCAAATTGTTTAAGGACCTAGAAGATAAAAGCGAAGGAGGCAAATGATGCGTTTAACGGAGAACGCCTTGTCGTACTATAGTTAGGAAATACTTAGCCAGAATCGGCTTTTGACAACACGTGCAGAAGGACGGAAAAACGTGATTTGCAAAATAATTTAATATCTACGTAATAAATTAATTAGGGAATCAAATTATCGATATTTATTGCGGGGGATAAAAATAACCCATGCTGACGTAAGGCAGCGAAGAACTGTATATAATGAAGTCATTTGGCATTTATAGACAGTAAAAATGTTATGGAAATTTATTTTTAACGCAAAACGTCAATTGAATCTTTCTTGTCATACATGAAATCCAATTAAAAAAAAATAACATTTAATTAGTTTTTCTGTTTTTCCATATTTTTCGAAAAAATCTAAACATATTTAATCATTCAATTGATACTGAAGTTAGGGATCAATTCTATAATAAAATAGAAATGTTATGGTAATTTATGTTAAGGGGTAATATTCTTATGAGGTGATGGTATCGAACAGTCAAGAAAGCTCTATATTTGCTATTCAATCAAATATAAACCTAACCTACAAAACGACAAACGTCAAATAACAATTTTATCATAAGTGCAAGATTCTGATGTCTCTTTGATAAACACATCAATAAAGTTTGGTTTTATGTGTAAAACGCCTGATCGCCGAACAAATACATAGCCTTTTCAGAGTTTGTTACTACCAAATCAACGAATAAAGACCCCTAACATAGCATTAGCATAACATTTTTATCTATTATATAAAAGTAAGTCGGGTTTTCCTTCCTGACGATATAACTCCAGAACGCACGAACCGATTCGCGACGATTTTGCATTTGTTGGAAAGTCTCGGACTCCGTGAGGTTTATAGTAAGAAAATTGAAGAAAGATTTCAACAGAAAAGCGGAAAACACTTTTTCTTTTTTCACATACAGCGTCATCTCTGATACTTAGCAGTACTACAAATAATATTTTTTGTGTTGACTGCTACTCATTTTAATCACCAAACGAAATGTTACATAAAATGAATTAAACCATCTGGTGGTGGAACGGAGTTCGCCCGATTTGCTAGTTTTATTATATTTATCACTAACAATGATAGTTTCATTCAAATAAATTGCATTTAATGTTTACTGATGTTTTATGTACAAAAAAGACGTCACCAAAAGCCCATGTATCCTTTATATAAGTATTATTGGCATTTCCTTAATCTAATTATCCGTGAAATAATAACGATAAAAGCTACAAAAAAATTCAGAGCAACACAAAACAAAACATAGTTTCCTGTTCCTGCGACGGTCCTTTATACTTTATCCCTTTATTCCAATTACGAAAGAAATTAAAACTCTATAAAAACAAGATCTCTTCTAAAAGACCTTTTGTAAATTAAACAATGTGGACCGAAGGAATAATAAAAAAGTTTGTCGGCTGCAACTTCTTTTTTATAATCATTGTTTACGAGAAACATTCCGGTTTCCTTGTTAAATTATTCACTCGAAAGTATTAAAAAATATACGGGTATCTACTATAAGCACGTTCATTTGTGGCAAAAAAGTAATCGTTTATCAGAAACTGTAGGAAACAAATATATGGTTATAATTGAAATAACAGCAGACGAATATATATTTAATTGAAAAAACTATTTTTATTGGCAACGCATTTTTACATCCTTTTATGACACCGACTCATTTTTTGAATTCATAAACATAAAATGGTAATGGTAATGGTATGGTAGAGTTCAAATGCAAAAGACAATCACATCATACAGATAAATTATTTTAAAATTTATATTTCATGTTTCATAATAACTAAAATAACATAATAACCTTAGGCAAATTCATGAAACTTCCCGTACCGTAATTAAAATCTTGGTACGGAACCCAAAAAAAATTCACAATATGTGTACACATTATTAAAATCTCTATAAAATATCTGATAATTGGTTATACATATGTCCAATAAACATTTTTGATCGCCAAATGACTTTTTTTAAACTTATTTTCATTGAGAGTCCATAACCGCTGGACCTGCCTTTTCAAAATTCAGTCTTCTTGTCAATACAAGTAAAATGTTTTTTGAATTATTAAAATCCGTTCTCTTAATAACTTAGTTACCGTTTTTGGCACTTTTTGCTCCATATCTTCGGAACGGCTAGACCTGCCTTCGCCAAAAACTAATCAGCACGTGTCCTTATCAATACGAATTGAATGTTTTTTGAATTATTCTAATCGGTTGATCGGTGTTCACGAAAAAATTGTATCCGCACATACACACACATACATTATTTTTTCTAAGGTATGCTAAAATATTCAGAAACCTTTGAAACGTAAAGATAATTAAAAAAAATTATTTTCGATTTTTTTGCGGGAAGTAAAAATAGCGCGTTAACATATATAGATGTATATATTAAAATAAATTTTATGTATATTATTTTCCTGATATATTATTCTATCCGAAACCAGCCAATATGCATTACTCACATTTTTATTCACACTACATCACACAACCCCCGAGATTATTTATGCCGAGGAGCTACCAAAAATATGATTTTGTCTAGGTTGCAATAATGTAAGTGCAAAGTTATAATCATCTATATTTTTATCCGGCCGTCACGTTCATGGGGTTGATTTAAATGCGTCCGTTGTTCATATGACGTCAACCGCCCGCTACCCCATCGCTCGCCGTTATACGGTGGAGGGTGAGGGATCGCGTTTTATGAACGGCGAATATAAACTCGGCGACGATACTCCTTGTGCACGTAATTTATTATATTAATTAATTTAATGGCTAATTAATATGTGTTTTTAATTAGTTCAGCGCATTACGGACCGCTAACGCGATTAGAGTCCTGGAAAATTGTCGCAGAAGGCATTCAGATGAGGATTGAATGAGGTATTATTCATTTTTTCTCTATTGATGTTCTGAAGAAATGAAGGTATTGATAAAATAATATATTGATTTCGATAATATTCAATTAAATTAATATATGATAGAGCGGGCTTAAAGGTTTTTGAGTAAAAAGTATAACCACTGATATCACAAAAACAAGTAATGTTGAGAATTTTTAACAACAGTATTTGTAAGTAGAGGGAAAAGGATGTATAACCAGTCCTCACCTTCATTCTTATGAGGTTGCTATCGGAAGATAAACAAAAATGTTTAAAATTCATAACAAAAGTGTTTTCTTTCTTTGTGAATTTTTTCGGTTGTGAGCACTGTTGTTTAGTTTTCGCGACCTTCATATAATTTTTACATATACTTTACAGATACAACAGTTTTTTTATATAACCTATATAAAAGCATACACGTAGATGGGGTAAAAGGGACTAACTGAACCTTTACCCTGGCAAACGTGTAAAAATAAAAAAGTAAATTAAGTTAAAAAAAGCAATTTTACCAAAGATAAATTATATAAATAGTTATGCCAGCTCTGTTGACGAATATTTTTGAAGAAATGCCAGATCAAGGTTACATACAGTGTTATCTATGAAAAAGTGTAGTCATGATATTTATCTATAATAATGATACCAATGCATAATAATACCTATTATTTTGTAAAATCCCTCCCAAACAAAAAAATAAAATGTAAGGCATGTTTGTCCTCTGGCCGTCTCATTTTATACCCATGGGATAAAAAAGAACCAGATGACAATATATAAAATTTTTGGCTTAAAATGTTAGTTATCATTAATTTAATTCTTAGTATATTTTTTGTTTCAATCATGAGATACAAATTGATCTGGAAACTGCAAATTTTAAATAAAATTATATTTTATTTCGAGGCCACAATTATTTTGATAAACATATTTATATTGCATTATCTAAACAAAGTTCACATTGTTTAAAACTGAATGTAATTATTTTTACCACATATTTTATAATAATTTTGTGTGATGTAATTTGTGAAAATGTAAATTAAATATGATAAACAAATTGGTTGCAACTCACTATATATGATCGTAACCATCGATCGTTAGTATTATTATGTTGATATGTTATCATGCTTCCATTGTCAATATGTAAATTATTTTTTTTAATTTGTGTAAATCTCATTTGGTGCCTTTGTTTCAACGTGAATTTTGAATTGAATAACGTAATTATAAATACAGATGTGAACTACCAGATAGGCTCATGAATAGAGGATATTTGATCACGTATGAACGTAAATACCATACATGGTGTACTTCTGAGTATATGAAAGCTTCAAAGCTTTCAATGTTGTATGTTGGCACACGGCATGTTTAAGCTTTAGACCGCCATCTGACCAAACTTTGTTCAGCAAAATTATTCACATAGCAATAAACTTCGTAATTGTTCCGTTAAATATAGTCTTTGAGCTTTGGAATTAAAATATTATAAAGTAACTTTATGAGCATGAAAGTATTTTGATGGAACATTAGGTAATATGTTGTACGAAGAAATTATGAAATAAATAAATAATTATTAATTAATTAAACTATAATAATTTATTATGAATATAACAATAATTATTGGATACTTAGTTCCGAATACAATTAAGATAAAAAAAATTAAATAATAATCATATACTTTTAATTTGTTAAAAATGAATAGGTATATAGGTCACAAAAATCCAATTTGAATTTCAGTAATTAAACTGCCTCTAAACCAAAACAACTATCGAACTATGTTCAGTAAAATTCTTAAATTAATTCCTTATTATAAAAATATGTGTTTTAGCTACTTTTCCAAAATTTATAGTTTATGATCTGTCCCTTTTTACCTCATAGGCTGAGTAAAAAGGGACAGCCATCAGTCAGAAAAATACAATGTCTTGTTTTTCGTTTAAAAATATTTTTATGAAATAATGCCTAAATTATTTAATCAATGCGAGATAGAAATTCAATGGGTACATTTTTACAAAGATTACACGGTATATAACACTGATCTGGTATTTCGTCAGAAATATTGATTAGCAGAGTTGGAATAACTATAAATTTAATTTATTTCTTTTAATGGATTTTTTTATTTACTATTTTGCATTTGCACCTTTTCAAGGTAAATGTTCAGTTGGTCCTTTTTACCTCACATGTAAACTATGATAGAAGTTGTATGAAAATATCTGTTGAATCTAATTTAAAATTAAAAATACATCCTATAAAACAATTAAATAACGCAAATTTGTATTAACTTCTCAAAACTAAACACTAGTGCTCACAACAAAAAAAACCTAATAATTAAATAAAATACTTTTGTTATAGATTTTCAAATATTGCACTGTATATAACATTGATCAATTATTTCGCCAAAAATATTCATCTACAGAATTGGAATAATTATTAATTTAAGTTATTTTTTAAAAATAGCTTTATAAACTGAATTTGTTATTTACTATTTTTTAATTTGTAAGAGGTTCAGTTGGTCTTTTTTACCCCACCCACATGTCAGAGTTGTGAGCTATGTCAGAAGTTGTATAAAGCTGTGCTAAATATAATTTAAAATAAAAAAAATACATCTTATAAACAAACCAATCAAATAATGTATAGTTACAAAATTGTATTAAGGTCTCAAAACTAAACAATAGTGCTCACAACAAATAAAAACTAACAACGAAAGAAATTACTTTTGGTATGAATTTTCAAATATTGCAGTTTATCTCGTGTTATTTTCATCAAAAGAATCAATGTGATAGCTTGTTATACATTTTTTGCACTCTACTTTCAAATATTGTCGATAAAAAATTTCTAGCTTTACTTGTTTTTGACATATCGATGATGCACATGTTTACCAACGGACCTTTAAGCCCCGCTCTACCCTACATAATATATTTTTCAATATAATAAAATCAGCCTAAGGGCTAATCATTATTTTAGCCTAATGAATAAACATTGGTACGGAACCCATAGAAAAGTAAACAAAATTTGTTCTTATTATTAAAATATCTATAAAATATGTGATAATGTGATGTGCATATGTCTAATGATCATTTTTGTCCGCCAAATGGCATTTCTTTCACTTTTTATTGAATCTCCGAAACCGCTATACCTGCCTTAGGGATCGTTCAAGTATTACGTAAGCAGATTTAGTACAATTATTTACCCCCCCCATCCCTCTTGTCAGCAAAAGTAAGCAAAGCTGTCACCAAAATGTCACCCAAAGTAAGCAAATCAATAACCCCCCGCCCCCCTATAGTGCTTACGTAATACTTGAACGGCCCCTTACCAAAAATATAAGTTCATCAGTTAAAATGTTTTTCGAATCATACAAATAGGACATTCCGTTCACTCAAAAAATCAACATTTTTGACACTTTTTGCTCTGTATCTTCGAAACTACTCGACCTGCCTTTGCTAAAAACTGATTGCTAAAAAAGATTTTGAAACGTAAAGATTACCTTACGGGTAGTTAATAAATAATTATAATATGATTTTGATATCCCATTTTTACACCAGAGTCATGTTTATTCTCTGTACTGCAGTACATTTAGTTGCCCCACTATCCTTGCGGGTAAGCGAGGTCATTGTCTCATAGGACCATTCACTGCGTCGGCCTCCGTGCGGGCGCAGAAGAAAGGAGCAGCACCAGATAACGGAATACGAGTAGATATACCAGGCACACACATACACTGCATTAGAAGTGGCCCTCATACTTCGAGAGCACTCGCAAACGTCTCGGCGACGAGATCAAAATTTATGAAGGAGGTGGAAATAAATTTAACTTTTGCAGATACTCCGGATATTACGATACAGAAATTATTTCATTTGTCATGATAACGCAAGATTTTAATCACTTTGGAACTCAAACGAAAGGTTAGGAAAAAATAAGGCAGAAGTAGTTTCGATTTGCATCATGAAGTTAAATACAACTCAAGAAGTAAGAAATATATACCAAGCGTATAACGAAGAAATCATTATTTCATAACTTTATAGATTATAATTAAAATGAGTATTTCAATAGATAGTGTTCAATCTCATTGTATTTTGATATCGACTTGAAAAATATTCTATACTAGCAATCATTTTAAATTACCCATCAACTAAAAACTAAAAACTAAATTACAAATGTAAAGTTTTTACGCGGTTTTGAAATAATTTTCCACCTTTTCCACGATCTCTGGATTAGCACAAATATTTCAAGACTAAAACTGGCCAAATCGGTTCAGTCGTTTTCGAGTTTTAACAAACTTAACATAATATCGAGCTCCATTTTTATACATACGAATAGTAATGAAAACAAATTAGAATGTTTTATTATATAATAATTTTGTTCAAAATAGGGATTAAACAATAATGATTTAATAGATAGTGTTCAATCGCATTATATTTCGATATCAACTTGAAAAATATTCTATAGGGTAGGGCGGGGCTAGTTGAGCAAATTTTTATTTAAACCGATGTAGCTCCTCAATGAAAAGTCTCAATAAATTGCTATACGGCTTAATGGATTTGTTTATCGCTTAACAAAAGTGTTAATACCATTTTTTGGTAATAAGTAAAATTTAAAAGCTACATCTGTCTAAATGCAAAAAGTCAAGTATGCTCAATGTACCCCATAGGTGGGGCAAGTTGAGCACTAAGAAAGTATAATGAAATCATAGGTTCAATGTCGATTAGTGATGAAATAAAATAAGTTTTGAATAACCAGTTCTATATTTATAGTCTTTATTGACAGAGAAAACAAAACTTAAAGTAATTTTCTTTGAATAATTAACCAAAAGTAGAATCAACAAAACAATATCGTATCTTAGGAATTATTTTACCATTATATTCAGTATTTTTGATTAAAATCATTATTCATATACTCAAAGACTTAGCTTAAATCTTAAAAATAATAATTAATTTCTGGATGTTAATGGTTTTTGCTTAGTGACAGAACAAGTTTAGCAACTATGCTCAACTAACCCCAACTCGGAATTTCAAAATAAAAGTGAGTTTATAGAAATACCGTGAGAGTTATACCCAGAATCTCTGTGCCTATTAAAAGTACTATAAATGTATGGAAGAATAACATTTACCTGATTAAAAATGAATAACATTTGACTAAACCAGACAAAAACTCGCGATGAATTACTTTTTCACTTTTTGGTCTCAAAATAAACAAAACGCCCGTGAGCCTCACTCATCTGTCCAGCGGCCACTAGCGATCGCGGGATGTTTATTTCTCCCAAACCTCTGTCTTTCCGCCATATAATGCTTAAACGGACGGTGAATAGTTTTCGAGATATTTCGATTGCTCAATTTGCCCCTATGCTCAACTAGCCCCGCTCTACCCTACTAGCAATCATTTTAAATTACGCATCTACAAAAAAAAAACTAAATTAAAAATGTAAAGTTTTTATGCGGTTTTGAAATAATTTTCCACCTTTCCCACGATCTCTGGATTAGCACAAATATTTCAAGACTAAAACTGGCCAAATCGGTTCAGTCGTTTTCGAGTTTTAGCGAATCTAACATAATATCGAGTTAATGGAACTATATTTATATATAAACCAAACGTTCTTTTGATGGTATTTCTTTTAGATTTGAGCTCTTGTATTTAGTATATAATACCTGAATGTAATTTTGAGGTATATGTTATGTAATATGTAATATGAATTTTAAGTTAGATTCAACATATGTTTATAACCTCCATCACTGGGTGGGGTAAAAGGACTAACTAAACCTTTACCCTGACAAAGGCGCAAACAATAAAAAATTGTAACTAAAAATGCATCTATTTTCCAAGAAATAAATTAAAACAACAGTTATTCCAACTCTGCTGATGAATATTTTTGACAAAAAGCAAATCAAGGTTTTATGAAGTATGCAGTGTTGTAGTCTTTGTAAAAATGAAGCCATGAAATTTATATTTTGCATTAGTTAAATATAGTAGCTATTATTTTGTTTGAAATTAAATTAATGCTTTGGATCCGTTTGCCACCTGGCTGTACCATTTGACCCCGCCTATGGGGTAAAAAGGACCAAGTGACCATTTTTTGAAAATAAAAGAAAACTACAATAATGAATTAGCTGTGAGTTTTACTGAACATAGTCAAATAGTTGTTTATTTGATATGTGTTATTTGTAGTAATATAACCGGTTTGGTTTTCACAATATAATTGCTCAAAGTCAAATTGGACCGTTGTGCCCGCCCTAGCCTATATATATTAATTTATTATTATTATTATTTTTTGTTTTGATTTGTTTTTAATTTTAATAGAGCATTTTAGTAAGTCGGTACGCAGTTCGTAAAAGCATCAGACTCATCTAAGCAAGAAGAGAGTCCATCCATTACAAACGTCCGTCGCATGGGTGGATTTTAACCCTATGACACTTCCAATTGGCCTCGTTTTCGGCCTATGTTTCCATTTACAGTTAGTTTAATTTAAATAAAACGAAAATGCTGAGCGTTTCCTCCGCCTCTTCATGTGAAACACAAGGAAAGGAAAGATTATATCGTCTTAATGCGATTTCACCCCTATATCATTACAAGCATGAATTAAATTCTACTGAATTATATTACTGAATATTCTTATGTTTCACGAATACGGATTCGCAAATGCAAAATCCCGCGGTAAACAACATTTTCCAATGGGTTCTATAAAATTCTCTTAAAGTAGAGGATTTTATAGAATAAGTAATGCAGCTTTGTGATGCATTTCTCCGTATTTAACTCAACGCTTTTTAGAAATGCAATCCGAGTTTACTATATGAGCCGGGAAGCTTTATCGCATCGTAATGCTGCTGAATATTAAAATTATTTGAAAAATATCCAATGCGACTGCTTTTATGTTATATTGATAAAATAGTTTAATATGCAATATCCCAAGGCAAAATGATGTTTGTTGACGAGATATAAAAAAATGCCAATAATCAAAATATGGTACAATGCATTTGAAACTGAATATTTTTAACAAAAAGTTTAGAGGTAAAATAAAAATGATTTCAGTATATATAGCTCATAGTTTAATATAAACAAATATATACTATATATACATTTGCGGGTAAATTTATGTATATGTATGTGTATATGTCTGATTTAATTTAGTTAAGTCTAAAAAAAGCCAAATGATGCGGTTAAGTCATATGGGTCGCTTGGAGTCGATTGATGCGGTTAGGTTGATTCGGTCAAGTCAATTGAAGTCGATTGGCTCACATGATTTAATATATTTTTAATTTTTTATATTCATATTATTTATTTATAGTATTATAATATAAATTTTTTTATTAAATTTTTTCATATACATGAAAATAAGTGTCCATTCATATTGATATATACAATTTGGAACAAAGTTGATTCGAATGAAGTAAAATCTGTTTCAAACCAGCTTCTCAAAGACTTGATTTTTCAACAACAATATTTGAAAGTTGAGAAAAAAAATTATGTAATCAGCTATCACTTTAATTTTTACGATATTTATAACAAGAGATAAACAACAATGATTGAAAATCCATAACAATATTTAACATCCATAAAAATATTTTCTTTAGTTGTTAGATTTTTTGGTTGTGGGCACTATTGTTTAGTTTACGAAACCTTAATATAACTTTTTGTATAAGTTTCATAAAATCTATTATTATTTTTAAGTAAGAATCAACAGTTTTTATATATAGCCTCTATAAAAGCTTACATATGGGGTAAATGGGACCAACTGAACCTATATCCTGGAGGAGGTGTGAATAATTAAAAATAGTAAATAAAACAGTCAATTAAGTTGACAAAAGCAAGTTTATATAATATTAGTTAAATAAATAGTTATTCTAACTATACTGATAATTATTTTTGACAAAATAGTAGCTCAAGGTTGTGTACAGTGTTATCTCTGTAGAAACTGTGCTCATTAAATTAATAGTTTGCATTTGTTGAATAATACAGCCATTACCTTTAAAACTAAAAATAAGACATTGCATCTCTGGCTTTTCATTGCTTTTTTTTTAACTCAGCCTGTGAGGTAAACTAGTGGTGTATGGCATCGTGCCTTAAGGCAAATTGCTGGAACTTTCCGTACCGTAACGAATTATTCGATAAATATAAAATGTTTTTAAATAGATTATTATAAATAGTGTATTGTCTAATATTTATTGAACGAATTATATGTACTGAATCACAAAGTCAAAAATATTCATTTAAAGTATATAAGTGAGCTTCAAAACTTTAGCCAGAATTAAAAATGAAATCTAAATTATTTTCGATATACAACAAAAAAAAATTAAAATGAATTTTTTTTTCCCAAAAGCAATTGTTTTGTCAACACAAGCAGCAAGTTTTTTGAATCATTCAATTCGGATGCTTATTTCTCTCAAAAACTGCAATTATTTGTATATTTAGCTCTGTAATTTCCAAACGGCTGGGCCTGCCTCTGCCAAAAACTAATAACCACTTCTCCTAATCATTACTAATTGAATGTTTTTAGATCATTCAAATCGGTTGCTCCGTTTTCAAAAACTACATTTATATTTTCTGCACTCTTTGCTCTTCATCTCCGTAACGTCTGGACTTGCCTTTGCCAAAAACTAGTCAGCACATCTCCCTATCAATAGGAATCGAATGTTTTTTGAACCATTCAAATCGGTTGATCCGTGTGCCCGAAAACGTGAACGAATGAATACGGACACACATGACACACATACACACATTTTTTTCTGAGGTATGCCAAAATGTTCAGAAATCTTCAAAACGTCGAGAATTGCAAAAATTTTCATTTTTGATTTTCAGCCCATTACTGCTAACTACGGGAAGTTAACAAGACCAGATGACAAATTTTACAAAAACAGCAAAAAAGCACATTTCTACAATGATGAATTAGTTGAGAGTTTTACTGAACATAGTCAGATAGTTATAAATATGTGTTATTTGTTGTGATAAATTCGGTTTGGTTTTTACCATATAATTGCACAAAGTCACATTGGACCTTTGTGCCCCATCCTACCCTATACGTATATGTATTAAATCGAGCCTATTATATGCAGCGTCCTTCGACCGACACGAGTGGGGCCGTCAGTCCGCCGGACGCAGCAGCCTGCGATATAAACATCATTCATGGACTTTCCGACCCCCGACGCAGCGTGGCATCGAACCCGTAGTTAGGGGGCGGTTCGTGGATAGGGGTAGGTAGTTGGAGGGTGTATCGCACCGCATTGCCGAGCACTGTTGCCGGCACACTGACACAGTTCTAAAAATAGACGTGAACCCGTGACGTCATCACGATCGATGTAGCTTACTGTACTAAAAATAACTCCAGCGCACCTCTCTCCCACAGGAGTTAGGGGCAGAGTCCAGAATGCGTGCGATGTGCAGAATAAACGCATTACGCGTAACTACACAAATGTTGTTAACGTAGAAATATATATATATATATATATATATATATATATATATATATGTGTGTGTATATGTATATATACGAGTATAACATAACATAACATAGCATAAATTATTTTTGTCCTCCTACAGTATTAGCATGTGATTGTTGTGTTGAAAAATGTACTAGTAAAGTGTGTTTTTTCCTGATCTGGTGTTTAAAATTTGTTTTTTTTTTAATTAATTTTTCTAATGTATAAATTAATTTTTTTAAACTTTCTTTATAATGTAAATTTCTAAATAAGCTGAATGATGAGACACATCTAGTCTCGAAACGTATAAAAAATTTAAATAAATTTTCTACATTCGACGCATTGGCTATTTTATTCATTTCAATATGTTTCAACGTCGAACAAAAAATCCTCAGTACATATATATATATATATATATATATATATATATATATATATATATCGATTGTCTATAAATATAAATTACACTTATATAAGATTATTTCCAGGAAATAAGACTCGTCGCTTATTATTAATTGCTAAATATAATTGTTCTGCGAAAAGCATAATTCTTTCCTGACTCACGTTGCGCATCAATATATAATAATATATATATAATATTATATATTTTACTAATATAAATCAGGACCCTAACTAATTATCTTCATTTTTAATTTTTATCTTTAATTTAGTATTTAATAATGAAATTAGCCCGTAATTATTAATTATATCAGTGGCCCCTTTACTAGACTTAATTTTGGATGTTTAAGATGATTTGCATAAATACCTTTACCAATAGCGTCATTAAAGTATATTATTACTAAAGTATATTACTACTATTATTACTAAAACAAAAACTTGTTCAAAATATGATATTAAAAACGTGATATTTCAAATTAATTGTTTAAACTGCAAATCAATGTATATTGGTAAAATTAACCAAAACTTTAAAATACGACATCAAAAACATTAAAAAAATTGAAAA
Source organism: Ctenocephalides felis (assembly GCF_003426905.1). Lineage (NCBI taxonomy): Eukaryota > Metazoa > Arthropoda > Insecta > Siphonaptera > Pulicidae > Ctenocephalides > Ctenocephalides felis. The sequence continues at coordinate 15,489,271 of NW_020537646.1, read as the reverse complement.
TTTTATGCAATTTAAAACTATGCTAACTGAACACAGTAATAAAACATAAATTGTTTTAAACCGGCCATACTACCTTTTAAAGAAAATTTATTCAAAAGAAGTATTGTTGAAGAATCGTTCATAACGTTTCATAATGAGAATGTAATAAATAAAAGAAATGACATCTGTTATTTGGACAATATTCCCAAATTTCTGACAACAAATAATATCAAACTTGTCAGAATATTGGTAAAAATATTTGTAAAATTGAAAAATATTGTTGCAGATACAACAAATTTATTGTTTATACTCGTATTATACAATTTAGTTCAATACCATAAACTCATACCCTGAATTATTGTTTTTTTTTTTCAGTTTCTAACACTAGGAGAGGCAATTTGTAAGTTTTTGTTTACTTTTTGTAATTTTTGAAACTCAATTGTTATACATTTTTTACATTTCGAATTTCCACTGTATAGAGGTTAAAACTATAGCCAAAACGTATGGATTTCAAAATATTGTTTTAAAGAAAATCATGTATTTTGTTGATGTTATGCCCGATTATTAGATTCTGTTAATACAACAAATCGAATCGTCAACATCAAATTTAAAACTATACATATATATATATATATATATATATATATATATATATGTGTGTGTGTGTGTGTGTGTGTGTAGCTACGAAGTCGGTAGCGTATGACATTTGAGGGTGGTATGGATCGTAATCTTCCAATTACTGTAACATCTTTTGGCTTTAGGGTATTTTGAACAATTCGAGGTCGTTGCCTCCCTACAAGCGATAGCAGCAAGCATGTTTTGAAATTGCTTTTTTCTTCATCCATTTAAAGATAAAATGATATTCTGCAAAATTAGATACAAAATGATATATTTAGATGAAACTGAAAGAAGCTGATACTATAGTGATGCATTTTTGAAGCGCAATTCATTTTCCATTGTAAAAATTTGCATATAATTGAATAAATATAATATGCAATTCGTTTCTGATATACAAATCATAATTTTTGCCATTAGCATTGGAATCGACAAAATTTGATCGTGGATGTGAATGCTATAGGTATGTGAGTTCGTCGGCAAATTCGGGGTTTCTGTGTATTGTATGCGTAATCATATAAATATAGAATACATGTAACAATCCAGAAGGTTTCTTCTGTCAAACGAAAGGGGAAACCTACGACAAAGGGATGGTTTGCATTCTCATTCTCACTCATGAACCATTATCAGACGATGTTGGCTGGTCTTGTGAAACGGATTCCATATGGTAAAGCCCTAAGAGGAGTGAGCAGTGTATTAGACGACTCACCTGGAGAGCACGTTTCTACATCTAACAGATGTACATAAAATGATTAATCATTGGGATTGTCCTTTGTGCTTAAGAGAAACAGAGGGTATCTGTTAGATATGCATGATATAAGGTGTTTTTTAAAAGGTCTAGTAAGGTTTTCTATATTAATTTTGAAAACTAGACAAGTGTAGACTTTCATCAGACAGGGGTAGTTTTAACGTCATGTCTTGCTTGACGATATATATATATATATATATATATTTAATATATATATATAATCAAGATAAAGCGATGATTACAATAATTTAATAGAATAAAAATGCATTCAAGGGATTCAAGAATATATTTGATACCAACTACGATGTAAACATATATTTACAGAATTTTTGAATTGACATGCCTATTTTTTATTTTATAATTCATATCAAAAGATATAAAGAAAAAAAATTAGAGAAATGCTATATTTTCAAGTTATATGCTTTATCATTCTTATAAACGCATCAATAATCGCTACATTCACCAACTGCTATCAAATTCGCTACTTTTAGCAACTGCGTTGCTAGAAGCACTACTCTCTATTTTTAAAATATTTTCAACAATTTTGCAGAAATAGTAACTGAAGCAATTGTTTATGTTCTATAAATAGAAATCCAACTAGCCTGGTATATATAAAATACGAAATCCAAATAAACGGAAGAATAAATCATGATGTCAACGTCCTCGACCGGCCGGTTCGTGAAGCGGTCGCATATTTGATATTAAATAAACAAGAACACCGATAGGATTTTGTTGATTTTGCATCAATTCCGACTCAATAAGGTATTGGCCCTTGTTTTCCTAATAGCTAAGCATAATTGATTATTGTTCCAAACATGTTTATCCCGAGTATTAAGCAAACACAAAAATTTTAGAAGGTAATTATTATATTATGATTAGCTAATATTATGATTTGAATATGCATAATTATGTGATTAATTACTATTCTTATTATACTTTATAATATATGAATTATATACTAATTACGATAACTCAACGCTGATAGGTATCACAAAAATTACTTTACTATTTAATTGCTATATAAGTTTAGAACGTCCATTGATATTTGCAATGATCAAACAACCAAAACCAAGTATTCTTTTAAAATGATTGCTATTATTTGTTCTAGTTGGATATGATTTAAATAATTATCTACATTTCTTACTTTTGTACTACTCAAATTTAATAAAGGAACATAAAAACTAATTGCCCAGTATTCTTGTTAATAGCCATAATAAGCGATAATATCACTTTTATGAGCACTAGTGCTGAATTCAGAGAAAACGATCTTATTAAAGTTATATAGTTATGGACAAATGAAAATAACATTAGAGCTTTTATTTATCCCTTTAAATTATTTTCTTTAAATTACTTGTTAATAAACCCAAATGGTAAATAAAAGTAAGTGGTTTCGAATTAAAATATATTTACATGGTAATTTGTAAAATATTCGTGGTTTATTTTCGTTTTTATTCAAGTTGTAAATCTGGTGTTTTGTCCGAGTTTTTTCTGGCTTATTTTTGCAATTCATTTTGGGTGTAAAGAGTGAACACGTACTTAATACCGTTTTTAGAGATGTACCATTGGAAATTTTATTGTCGCACCATATTACCGTTTATATCCTAACAGAAACGTGTCTGCAAATGAAATTTCGGTGAAAAGAAAAATAAAGATTTTTCCACACAAGAAAAGTCCAAAACCAGAAATAAATTGTACAAATTTCATAACGGATGTATGATAAATATGTAAATGTATATTGATAAGTCTAAAAAAAATTTGTACATTTTTTATAGTTGCATTAAATCTACAAATATACGTTCTGTAGCTATTTTATTTAATAATCTCAAATCAAGCTTTTTGTGATTTTCATATAACATTTTTCATACAGTAAGAGCCTTTACTTTCTAAGTCATTATGCCAACTATAAAGATACGAATTATATATACAAAACAAGGTTGTAGTATTATTTGTAAATGCTCTTCTCAATTAAACAATTAATTAAACGTTAATTATATCTTTACCTTATTTGAATCATCTACAATGCAGGATATTGGACATTTAATTAATTAACATTTTTTAACTATATGAAAATTATATAAAAAAATAATTTATTCCGAGTAGCAAACAATAAACTTATTATTTTGAAACTATATGAAATTAATATGGTTAATAAAACTCATATGAAATTATTTTTGAAATTTTACACAATATTATTTTGTGCCGAACGAAATATCGAAATATTATTGGTTTTGAGTATTAAATGCTCAATTGGTTTTATTGTGTGCATTTAAATGCAATATTGTAATCGACTTATAATACTCTGCCATAAAATAATAGATAATAAACAAAAAGCCTGTAGAGACTGAATGCTGTTTACTCTATAATCTGCAGCAAAACCTAATATAAAATTTATTTTGGTGAATAAATTAATACTCAATTTAAGTAAAATAAGTAGAAGTTACTTCTCAATTTTAGGCAAAATTTTCAGGGTTTCAAGGATCTCCTATGGTTTAGTAGAGAAGACTATGAATGAACTTATTCAGAGGTTTCAAATTTGATACCCACCTCGGACAGCCTGAAGTCAAGCAGTAGCAAAGTTGATTTTATCTTTAAAATATAGATAGGAATATTATTTTATAGATAGGTTTTCTAGTGAAAATATAGCCCCTATAGTCCCTATAGTCCTTGCTCATAAAAAACAAAAATTGTAATGATAAAAATTCACCAAATAGAGATGGGACGACCGTTTGTCTTCTATATATGCATGTCGTAAAGAAGTCATCATAACAGATTAATCGATTTGTGAAGTTTTAATTGCTGTTAATAACATATATGTATAAAATATTTAACCCTTTCCACTCGCGAATAGGCATAATTAATATATAATGTAATTGCGTAATGCCAGAGCGGCGGCATCCGAGTGAGAAGGGTTAAGTTCTTAAATCTGCATCTATGTCGGATTACAAATACAGAGATAGTTTTTCGTATCCAGGGCGACAGAACCGCTACTGGAACTCCTTATTGTAAGTTGCAGCAGATAAACATGAAAAGATAACAATAAGAAACGAAGTGAAACAGGTTCACTAGACAATAGACGTTATTTATTAGACATGTATATTCCTGAATACGATTCAATTCACGTTTGCAATTCATATGGATTAAATCGGGTTGGAGAAACTAAATTGCTTTATTCGAAATATTTTTGCTAAATCTATTGTTTTGATAAACTATAAAAGTGATAAAGTAGACATGGGTTTAAAGATCTGCGGGTAAAAAGGCCCACCGCCAATATCACAAAAACAAGTAAAGTTAGGAAATTCTTTAACAACATTATTTTGATGTAACAAATAAAAAAATACATATATCTTTTAGTAATATATAATTATACTGAGCACATATAACTGTGTTGTATATATATATATATATATATATATATATATATATACACAAGAAAGTAAATCCATTCGTTATCCGAAGTTGTCTTTTTCACAATCCTATTCCCACAGCGCACAGGCAGTCACGACAGTCATAAAATATTAAATTTCTGAAATATTAAATTCTAAATCGTTAATTACTTTTTCTTAGCCATTTCGAGTATTTATTATTAAATGTACAGAAGATAAATCGCGTTTGCAGTGGAATCATAGACGTAGTCGGAGATTTAGCAAACAGAAAATTGATGTTTGACTATTTTCGCAATCGATTAAAATAAATATAAGTTTATAAGATTTTTTTTATTTTATAAGTTTTATACATATTTATAAATAATGTGACTATAATATATGAGACTCTTCGGATATTTTCATTTTATAATGAAAAATTACCAAAATTTCATACTATTTTTTTATTTAAATTATTAGAGTAGACTCGGCACGGTTGTGCTACTTCCTTTTTATCAACAATTTTGTTAATGTTGATTCATTAGTTAGCTAGGAAAAAAGTAAATTAAATGATAGTTTGAACATTTACCTACGTGGAAATACTGAAATAAAGATCTTAAATACGATGGTTTAGTCATAAAATCAAATCATACAAGAAAAAGGCGAGTGTCACAACCGTTTACACCCCCAGGACGATTGCGACAGACTAAAACATATGTGAAAAAACAATAGCTTCGAACATAAAATAGGTTTATAACGACTTCTTTTGTCAGAAATATGTAGCCCAAAACATAGCATAATCATTTAAACCAAGTCTATGAAAGGGCGCATATATATTGCAATAATGGGAACTTGTTCGAACGAACATACTTCATCTTTCTTTCTTTAGACCCTATCTCAAAATCAGTATAGTAGCTTATATGTCAACCTAACCCTGGCACAACCGTACCCAGTATGTCCTTTTCTTATTTTCTTAAGGACATTGTGCATGCAGCTTTTTTATTAGAAAACACTGCATTTTTTCATTAAATTATGTTATAATTTTTGTATAATTATCATATTATTTACATATTTGGTTCAGTAAAATTTATTACAAACTAATTAATTAATATTAAAAATTAAAAATCATTCAAGTGAGTTACTAAAAATAATTCTCAACATACATCCAATAAGAAGACAAAAATGTTGTTCTATGGACCTGCCTTATTTTTAATAAGAAAATGATTCGCTATAGCAATTTTCATAAATGTTTTCTTCCCAAATAATATTAGATTTATTTTAATCTAATCAAAACAGGTAATAAAACTGCATTATTGCTATTCATGATTTCAATCAAATAAAATCAAAAATGTATTGCATATTTATTTAACGTACTCGAAAATGTATTTTTCAATATTTTTTTGTATTTTATATAATTGAAACAATTATTTTAGTCAACCGAAACTTTTTGGTTAATAATCACTTTTCTTCAAAAGCTCAAGCTTGCTGCAAGTGATCTATATTTTGTTTTTCTGCATCAGGTATATGTATTTCACCAGAATAAGTGTGTGACAAATAGCATCCGCGGGCAAAACGTGTATCATCCATAATATCCCGCATTTGTAGCAGTGTATCAAAATTGTAAACATGAAACGCTAATAAATAAATGGTGCCATATCTTCTTTATCGCCAAAACGAACTCTGAATACACAAATGTAATCCGCATTCGACCGAAGGCCTCTCACATAGCAATATAGGCGACCATACGTTCTTTATAATATGGTCTCGCTATAGAGTTATGGTCCCCCACTTGAAAAATGACATGAAAACAGATAAAAATCAAAAATGTAATGATCTGTAATAAATACAATACATTACAAATATCTGTTTTGACATAAAATATACGATGCATGCGTCATAAAACACGTCCAGGAATTTAATTTTAATTTTATATAGCTCTTTGTCTTCAAAGAGTTTTATGCGAAGATGATATTTGACCATCGCAAATAGAATGCATTTATGATGCATAAAATATGCCAAAAAGTTATTAATATTGAAATAAACAAAAATAACATTACCTATATCATATTTGATGCAAAATATATGATGCATATGACAACAGTAATTTTGCCATTTATTTTTAAATATTTGACGTTGCGGTTTTTGTTTAAGCTTTATGAGAAAATGTTAGCTGTTGTGAAAAACAAAATGCATTTATGGTAGATAAAATCTCGCTGGTGGTATTTATATTACCGACTAAATGTATAAATATAAATAATACTGAATAATAAACGGTTTTTGAATCATGAAGAAATCATAAATCATAAAATGTCCTGTGATTGGCTGCATTCTTTATGACGAGCACGTCAAATCAAAGTGATTATTATTTACAAACATATTTCAAAGTGACACATTTATATTCGATTTTTGATCAATGAAAATGAAATAGAGAGCTGTTTAGAAATTTTAAAAGTGTGTGCATATATTATTTATAACATATATATATATAATATAATTTTAATAATAAATTTTACTGGTAGTACATGACAGGCATCTATTTCAACTGCCGAGAAATTAAAAAAAAATGATTTTTTTTAACTTCCCGAAGGAGAAGTTTGTTTTCATAAAACAATCGAATTTTAAGTTTTCTCGACGCTTCAAGCCATTCTAAATCGAATGAGACCAAATGAGGAAGAAGTATGTGTGTGTGTGAGTTTGTGTGTATGTATGTAATCTACCGAGCCGTTTTCTTGTATTAACTGTTGAAAAAAAAATTAAGCCACTTTTTACGGAACGGAATTTTTTGGCGATATATATCATGGTCTTATAGACCTTATTGAAATATTACGGCCTTAGAACAAGTAGTTTAATGTTGAAAATTCATCAAAGTTTGAGACAATTTCTAGTTTTTTTGACGTTTGTTAAAATTAAAGTTAGACGATTTACTTGATATAACGATAGAGTACTTGGTCTTAATGAACGTACTAAATCATTAAAGTCCTGCGGCAACTGGTTCAATTATAAAAATTGTTGATTTTTTAAAATTTGCTTTTCGAAACGAGTTAACATGTTCATTCGTTTGTATAAAAAATCCACTCGGAATATTTTTAATCACTCATAAATTAATTTATTTTTTATTGATTAAGTCTAATATTGACACATTCCGGGAAGGTTATGTAACTTGCCTCAAGGTAAAATACCAATACCAACTAGTTTTTTTGTTTTTGGAAAATTCCAGGGAGTACAGAACATTTGGGAAATCTATCCCCCAGTGCATGAATTTTTTAGTTTACCGATAGAGAAAATATAAAATTTTCGTTTAAAATCGTTTTTACGTTTTTAAAATACTTTTATCTCATAAACTATCCAACATTATAGTGAATAAATAAATACTGTGTAATTTTCAGCACCTTCTATATGTTATGCTATATTTTGTCAACAGTTATTTGTATATTGAAACCAATACTATGTTTTTATATCTTCATTCTTCATTCACTGTGCACTGTAGCATCAAAATATTCAATCTATATAACATACTATATTAAAATAAGGAAGTTTTTTTCATAAATATTCCTTAAAAATTTGAACCATCAACTTAAACATTTAGTTCACATATTGATCTCACCATGAGTCTGCTTTGCTGATATCATTAGGACTCTTATATCTACTTTCATATTTGTACATTATATTCATATGTCTTTTTATAGATGACAAATCGTATGTCATCAATCAAGCCCAGCCCATTTCAGAGAAATGTAATATTAACCTTGGTGCTATTAAGAACGAAGTCCTGACTGGCTTGAAGTGGTTCAAAACTAGATCTTTTACAGTGTATGGGATTAAATATCAGGTGCTAACGTAAACGGAGGATCAATGAAGATTATGTGAAATGTACTGGTCGTAAGAAGTAAATATTTTTATTCATGGTCATATGGAGGAACGATGATACACACCTGAATGTAAACGCAAACAAAAATATTTATATGTGTTTGATTGTACATTTGTTATTCCAATGTTTTCATTAAAAATATTGATTTGTTTATGCTAATTTATGTTGGTTTGTTTACTCATTAGGATCTTGTTACTATTGTGAAATATTATTGTGACATGAGCAATAGAGAAAACTTTGCGCAATTAAAATATTTAATTAAATTTGACCGCATTTTGATTACCAATGCTGTATATAGCATTAATATTATTTAAAGATATTTTTATTTTGAATATATTTAACTAGTATTTAACAAAGTTTGTACTTAATTTTAAAATTAATTTAAAAATTTAAATTAATTTAAAAATGACTAACATATTTATGATAGTACGTGAAATAACACTTTGTTTAATTGAATTAATACTCGGTCAATCTTATTTCATTACAATATTATCATGAATATTTATTCACACTATTTTTCTAATTAATATTATTGATTAACTAAATATGAATATTGATAAAAAATTTTAGGAGCTCATTGTTTCATATAAAATAACTTTTTATTTACTGTATAGTTAATTTTATCTATAAATTGTGTCTCTGAAAGTTGATTATTTATTTTGAGATAATTACAAAAATGAATACATAAATAATTATTTAACAAAATAAATATAATCATTATTGAACAAATTAAACATTATTTAAATAACTGAAAATTGTTGATTTAGACATGATTGCATATTTTGTAACGACTACAAAAATAATGAAATAAATAATGTAATATGTAAATATATCATTATTGCACAAAATTCAAAAAGATATTTACCATATATATAGAGCGGAGCTAAAAGGTGCGCGGGTAAAAAGGTCCACCACTGATATTTCAAAAACCAGTAAAGTTAAGAACTTTTTAACAACAATATTTGAAAGTAGAGTGGGAAAATGTGTAACCAGACATTACCTTGATTTTTACGACGTTGCTATCGGAAGAAAAACAGCAACGTTTGAAAATCCAAAACAAAAGTATTTTCTTTTATTGTTAGTTTTTGTAGTCGTGAATACTGTTTCTTAGTTTATGAGACATTAATATAATTTTTTAGTATACCTTATTTAGTTATTTAAATATTTTTTAGTCTACCTCATTTAATTGAATAAGATTGTTATATTAATATTTTATTATTAAATTAGATTATATGACCTCTATTAAAGCTTACACTTGGGTGAGGTTAAAAAACAACAACTAAACCTTAACCCTGGAAAAGGTATGAATAATAGTAAATAAAAAGGAAAATTAAGTTAAAAACAGCAAATTTACAACAGGTAAATGATTATTCAAACTCTGCTAATGAATGTTTCTGACAAAGTACCAGATCAAGGTTATCTACAAAGTTGTGTAAAAAAACCATTCTTAAAACAAATTAAAAAAATATACGACTCAATTGTAATTTTTTTTATACCATATAAGTCAGATTGTAATTTACATTGTAAATTGAAAAAAAGTTAATTAAATATACAAAAAAATTCAAAATTTTCAAAAAAAAAACAACATTATCAATAATGCTGTGATTTTTATTAGATACGGAATTACTCATTTTACCATGTTATTTTTCTCATGTTATAAAAATAAAATTAGATTTATTTATATATAATGCTAGTCAGTCTCAAAACTTCCGAAGGTTTAAATCAGAATTTTAGCTGCTGGTTTAGAGTGGCCCATAAAAGTTAAGTTTAGCTTATCATTTTGCTATATCCGGTAAGAGCTCGTAAAATTGAGTTACCGCTGATGAAACTAATAAAGTTGAACGTGGACAGCTATAGTTCGCTATAAAAACAGCTTTCAATTTACAGCTATCAAAACAAGGCCGAGGGCAGTTACAGGTCGCGTATGACGCCAGAAATAGTTGCTGCTTCGATTCAGAGGGAATGACAATAAAATTACGAGCTTTTCTCATTTCATTTTTCTAAAGTCGTGGGGGTTTTGTGTTTGTTTTCGCAATGAAATTTAACGGTTGGTTTTATGAGACTATAGTTTTTTGCAGATTTTCTTTCAGTAGCTATTAGTGTTAGAGAGGCGTTGTTTTTATAGATCTCTTTGATATAATTGCCAAATATAAAAGTGGTAAAATAATGATGGGTGTAAATCCGTACAAATGCAACGGAAATGCGTTACGGCTCTCGATGAAATCATTTCTAAACGGTCGATTGTGATTAGACGTCGTGTATGTGAATAGAGAGCTGTCGTTGTATGCGTACCGATATCAACAAGAAAATCGGAATATATATGGAAAATACTTTTTAGGCAAGACAGATATTTCAGCTGTTTAAAAAATGAGATTATATCGCCAGCAAAAAAGTAAATAAAATACAAGCAGTCAATGAATGTATGTTAATTTTAACTACATGAAGTTCTTCAAACACAATTACATGATGAGTGAAGTTGCGAAAACAATATTTGTTTAGGCGTTGTTTAACATAATCCACTGTGTGAACGAATATTATAGAATGTGTTAATCAGCAATTACTTCATTTCCCTGATGAAGGTTCATTTCTAAATGCTAATTACAATGACAAACCGATCATGTCATATTTGAAATATGACTTTAATTACATTATTGTTTTTAAATATAAATTATAATTTATATTTTATCATTATATAAATGTATATAATGGTTGACACTAATAAATGTGTGCATCATGAGTGTTACCATATTACTAATAAACATTATTCAAAATTGTTATATGATGTATTAATTTTTACTTAAATGTCATCTTGTACAGTAGCAAATAAGTTTTATTTCAATCACGTGTGAAACTTACGCGTATTTTTTTTTTGTTAGAATATTTATTATTCTCCTGAAGCGATCCAAGACAAAATTTGGTCATTTATCAAAAATTTTGTAGATCCACACCTAAGGGCAAGCTTTTTATTGATATAATAATCAACCAATGATAAATAAATCTTTATAAATAATTATTAGTAAAAAAATATAAATGTTCTAAAGGTATACAATTAAATATGTATTTTCCTCATAACGTATCATTTGATATTCACATTTCATCACATGCAATTCCATAATGTACAAGCGAGGTCTCCGACCATAATAAATGATGTAGACCTGATATTTCGGGCAACGTGTAAACACACGGCCAATGAGAATAATTTAATATCAAAATGCTTCAAAATTATCAAAATTTGTTTGACATATGTTAGCGCTCTGAACAGGAATGAAGGGTTGTAATTGTTGCGCATAATAGTTTTTGATTCTGTCGAGCTACCCTGTTAAATATGTAGCTTTGTGTAATATTTCTGAACGGTGTAAATTTCATTAAAGTGCCAGAGTAAATAAATACGGAGTCTGCAATGGTATAAAACATGAATTACACAGATTGATTTTTTTAAAACTTTTTATTAAATGAAAAGGTTGTTTATTTGGCTTTATAAAACATGTGCACGCGAATGCAAATAAAAAGTTAAATGCACCTTGTAGTTCATTAGCAAGTTTTATATTTAATAAGATGAAAAAAATGGACCAATAAATAAATGAGCTTTATACTTTAATAAATTCTTTGGTGTTATGTAGTATGATCTATAATGAATTTGATATAGAAACTGGATGAGCAGAGACTGATAAAATGTTGACTGATGTATGAAGCATAGCTCTGTACGGATCAGAAACATGAACTTTAAGAAAAGCCGACAAGAATTATCTGGTGAGCTTTAAAATATGGTGCTGGAGGCGAATGGTAAAAATAAAGTCGACTCACAAGATAACGAATGAAGAAGTCATACAAAAGAGTGGGCAAAGAAAAGACTCTATTTAGCACGATTCTAAAAAAAGAAACTGTTTCGGACCCATTCTGCAAAAAATGCCGGGCAAAATAGAAGAACTGAAAAAATTGGGGAAAAAAAGAATGCAGACGGTTGATGACTTACGTGAGAAAAGAAAATACAGAGAACTGAAAACCGAAGCACAGGACCAGGAAGCAGAAGTTTGGAAATGAAATTTTATGATAGCGAATATAAAATGATTAATTATCATTAATTAATTAATAGTAATAAAACAAAAAAGGGAATAATAAACAAAAGAGAGAAAAAAATCATTGATTTTGTGGTGCTCTCATATCATGGCCATTGGGCAGACTACTATTTATTGTTTATTATAAAAAATTGATACAAAAAATACTACTATTTATATATTATAATCTGCAGATTCTGGAAAAATTCATTTTATATCATAATATATATATATATATATATATATATATATATATATATATATATTATAGTCAATATACGTCAATGTATGTGGAAAAAAAATCGGACTTTTAATCCGCTCGACCTGAATTGTAATGGTAAAACATGTATAGTAAATATATTCAAATATGAATAAAATAATCTATATTATCACAAGCCTTGTACAGAGAAAAAAACATAAAACATGTGTTAAGATTCTGTGTTATATTCGCGAGCAAAAAAAATTTGGGAATATTTGGTTTGATAACAACAACAATGAGATCATTATTTAATTATTCTAATACTGTAAGTGTGTTTTAGTTATTGAATAATAACTTAAACATCAAAATGATGAATTTTCATGATAAGTTCAATTGCATGTCAAAATATTTTTTCGATTCGTTTGAACAAAGTATAATATAAATTAAAACATGCGGATGTCAATCCTAAACTTTTATATGTGTAGATAATAATATCTGGTTTTTAATCGTTTTAAATATCAAATTTGTCCAAAATTAGATGATTTATAATGAGAACATATTAATATAAACACAATTCCTACTGTAATAAAGTTAAGAATTATTGCATTCTAGATCCTCCCCCCACGAAGTAATGCCTAACGGCGGTTTCTGTGGGTACCAGAGGCAAAGGCAAAGGCAAAGCGGAGGTTTTAGTCGGTTTTATACTAGAACGGTATTGAGTCCGACATACCCAGACAAAACACCAGTCTGGGATGCATAAAGGCATTTCCTTCGATATACAAAAAAAAATGAAATGATTTATAAAATAAAAAAAAGTTTTATTAAAAAATTAAAAAATGATGCAAAATGAGGAAAAAATTATCTTCAGACATATGCATATTAAATTATCACTTATTTAATAGAGATTTAAATAATAAATTCAAATTTCGTTCTTCAATTTCACGAAGACTGAAGAAGAAACTGCCCAAAGATAATATTAGGGACCCTTAGAACTACCATAACTTTATATGAACAGAATTGTAAAAATACTTATTGAAGTGATTCTACTATTGAAGTGAATTTATATGAGATCGAAAGTGTGTGTGTATGTGTGTGAGTGAATGACATAAGCCAAATAGCTAATAGAAATATCCTGTATTCTGATTGCTGTCAAAAAATAAAAATAAAAAAAAGTTTTTATTTCTACGAGCTCCGTACCAAAATTTGTAATGTCTAACCGCTAAGCGCTTTCGTATTTCGTCTCTAAAACAGCTACGCATTGCAAATGTTATGAAAAAAATCACACTTTTCAGAAAACTTTAAAGCTTATAAAAATTTTAAATTGCGGCGCGGAAAATTCCAGCAATTTGCCTTAAGGAACAATACCCCTAGTTTATTATCATAATTAGGCAATATTCAACGTGCCCGGTAAATTCATCTATTATTTCATAAAGTAACGTATTTTACCATATATTTGAGAACAAACAGAATCACTTAAATGCATGTCCTTTTATCGTTCGTAAGGATCGCTGCTAACAAAGATCCATTCAACAAGATAACAAGAGTGGCTCCCATCCCTAAGATGGAGTGATATCTGTCTCATTGTTTGTCGAAGTGTCTTCTCCTGGCTCTCATTTCCGTCAATCAATTTGCTCCTGCTTTCACAGGGACACCCGAGCGCTATAGTCGCGATAGTTTTTTACGGCGTTATCGTCAAGATTCCAATTAACTCGGAAACTTGCAATAAACAGATATAATAAAGTTTTCACAAGTCAGATGTAATTAGAAGCTTAATAATCTTTATTACTAAAAAATCTTTTTTAAAAAAATACTGGTGTCATTTCTATGATTTAATGGATTTACTTTAGAAAACAGTGTCGTATTCACGTAACTTTTCACGTACATTAAATGGTCATTTGAACATTTAATTGTCTACGTGAAAATACTGAAATGTTCTCCCTAAAAACGATAGATTAGTCATAAAAACATAAATCATGTAAAAAAGGGCGAGTGTCACAACCGCTTATGTTAAATATAATAAAATGTTAAAAAACAATAGCTAGAAAACACCAAAATGGTTTATAACGACTTTTATTGTCAGAAATAAGTAACACAACACAACATACCGACTGAAACGAAGTTTATGAATATAATGTAACAATATAGAACAACAAATATTTTTTAAACAAATTTAACAAGAAATCTTTTTCTTATACTCAATTTTTATTCAAATTTTGCCTTATATTTGTTAAGTTTAATTTCTTCTTCGGGTTTATTCATCACAAGAAAAGAATAAAAAATGCATGTCACAATCGTATTCACAAAATTTGTTACAACCGTACTCAACGCACACTTTGGGAAAAAAATGATCGTTATGATTGAGCTAAAATATCTACGTAAAAACTAATTGCTCTTAATTAACCAAAAATGTTCAACTTATTACACTATTAAAAAAAATCAAACAAAAAATTTTACTATTGATTCTTTGAATACTAACGCTCCAATGTTCATACGCAACAAGATCTTACACGAGGATCTTCACATTGAATTTATAAATAAAGTTATAGAAATAAATAATGTCAAACATTTTTAAAAACTAGAACATCATTCAAATTTTATAGTCACTCAGCTTCTTGAGACACCAATTTCAAGAAGACTGAAGAAGAAGATAATATTGAAGACCCTTAGCACAACTTTGGATATATGAACTGAATCACTTATTGGAGTGATTCTCCAAATACCAAATTCCAAATAAAAATTTTTTCCAAATACCGATATAATATTTATCACAATAATTTATAGAAATAGAAAATATATGTTTGCTTGAAAGTGTGTGTGCATGTGTGTGAGCGAGTGATATAAGTCAAATAGCTCATAGAATTGTACTGTATTTTGATTGAAAATAAAATTAAAAAAGCAATGAGGTCTACAGATCATATTAATATAAGGCACAAACAATAATAGAAAGATGATGGAACAGTCGTATTTCATCTTTCTCGCTTTGGACCCTATCTCAAAATCGGTATAGTTTAGCTTTTATAGCGACTGTCACTACCATGACACCGTTCATAATCGTTCTCTATATTAATTTAAATAATTAAACTGCTTTTTATAGGCCTATAATATTTCACCGTGGTCAGTTCGGGTATAAAATCTACCATTATGCCAAATTTTATCAAAATCCCTGACGTGATACGCGCGGGTTCTCCTTGTTAGTTAAACCATTTCGACTAATCTATTTCTTGGTAGGAATTTCCATAGATTATTAATTATTAATTGAAGCTACAACGTACGTGGCAAGCATGAGGCACAGCCATAAAGCTCGCCGCGCAAAAAGCTCTTGCATGGTATTTCTTTGTGGAAGATGGAAACTGGATTGACTGGTTGGTGATACCGATAAAATATATATATATATATATATATATATATATACTGAAAATACGTAGTCGTTTACTATATTCAGTAGTAATCAAACAATTTCTATATCTCCATGAAGTAAATTTCCATACCCTCCATATGCCTTAGTTATATGCTATTTCGGCTAATCTATTTCTTGGTAGGAATTTCCAGACATTATTAATTATTAATTAAAGCTACGGCAGATGAATTATATACAATAAGCTAACACGCGTACGAGGCAATCGTGAGGCACCGCCACAAAGCTCGCCGTGCAAAAAGCTCTTGCATCGTATTCCTTTGTGGGAGATGGAAACGGGATTGGCAGGTTGGTGACACTGATGAATCGTGTTTCGGTCGTCGACGGCGGCGATTCAAAAGCGACGCGACGTCGTCTCCACCGCGACGCAGCGGACGATACGTCGTCATGCTGACTCATGTGCGGGATAGAATATGGGGTGTTCAGCGGTTCACCGGGTTTTATCGACGAAAATCTGTATAGATTGAGCCAAGATATTGTAAAGTGGTATACCCTTAGTAGGATAGCGAAGGGTTAGGAAGTGGAACGAGCAAATCTAAATTATAAGCTGGTCGGCAGAGTTGCATTATTGGTAGATTCGCTGGGTCGGCTAATTTAAGAGCAACTGATATATTAGATATCAATTTGGAAAGAACGCAAAATCAGCAGAAGTGCGGTGGATACAGCTTTGTATTTCACTCTGTAATGTTGGATAAACAAAAGGTAGTACGTTCTGGTATATAAATAATAAATTGATTATGAAATTTGTTTTCTTCTGCGTGTCATACATTACAAATTAATGAAAACTGATTTCAGGGGGTATTCTAGTCTAGTATTTAAAAAAAATGTTTTGATAATTTTATGATTGAACTACTCAAGAATATGGGTACAAAACAATTTTTCAAAATTCAAATTATTTTTGTTTTCTTTTCTGCGCATTTTTTTCAATCCGAATACAGTACAATCCTATGAGCTATTCGGATTATACCATTCACTCACACTCATACACACACACTTTCAAACACACATATAAATTATTGTGATAAATTTTACTATATGGACAGTTGGAGAATCACTCCAATGAGTGATTCGCCAATTCTGTTCATTTCTACAAAGATGTGGTAGTGCTAAAGGTCGTCAAAATTATCTTTGGAAAGCTTCTTTTTCAGTGTTCTTGAAATTTGCGTCTTAGAAAGCTGAGTGACTATTGAATTTGAATGAAATTTTAAACACTTTTTTCTCAAAACTGACTTTCTCTATAACCACGATTTCTCAACTACTACTGGACCAATTTAGTTATAGTGAGCTGCGCCAATTTGCAAATTCCGATTTTTACTTTACAAAATTCGATTTTTACTTTTAAAAAATTCAATAATATTAAAAAAAATTGTAGGTAAAATATTTTATTTAACAAAACAATTAATTTATCTTGACCTTAGTTCATACCATAGCGACATTATTCTAGAATAATACTGCATATATTTTTTCTTCTTCGGCTAAAGTTATGGGTATAATGAGGAACATTAATTTTTTTATATCATCTACTTGCTTACCTTCTAGCATTGAAAATTTACAACTATTTATATTTTTATAGATTTTTTATATTCTCAAAACATTAATTAATAACTTGTAAAAAATATAGTAAGAAAAAAAATAGATTATATCTAACATCGCATAAAACTCATGCCTCTAGACCAAAATACTCTCCCCTCAAATCGATGATGGACACTAAAATTGTGCGATTAAAAAATTCAGAGTTGATCTTTTGTTTGAGCACTTTATAGCAAAAAATCCCATGTTGAATAATGCAAATATTCTGATGCGTTATTGCTGTACGCAATCTATTTGAATGCAGTTGTTGCATTAATAATATTACATTTCCATTTTGATAAATTTTCGTACTTGTACGAGCAATTCAGGAACTGTTTTGAATTATACAAAATATGCCAAGTCACATATGCAATGTTGTAGAAATTATATTTCAAACTAAATTATTAAATTAAATTATTATCTTGAATTGTGTTAATTTTTATTCTAAATACAATTTTTAGTTCCAGAGCAACTACATGGCATTCCGCAAAATATCAAGCTAGAAAAAAAGGTGAACGGATTAAAATAAGAGACTGTGAAATTTAATCTTATTCGAAACATTTAATATAATATTAATTATATGATATATATTTATGTAAAAATTCTGTACTTTATATTTATCAAAAACATTGATATTCTGCCTCCAATATGTTAATTTAAATTTCTTAAATTATTCCAAACGGTTAAAGCGTGGATTAAAAAACAATAGTAATATTTTACTAAATTTATATAAAGCACATAAATACAATAACAATGAACATAAAAATGCAATTCCAAGTTACCGGCACATGAAACTATTTCATACTACTTAAAATCCGACGTCTTCGAGAAGTTGATCTGCTCATAAAATTATATTCATAACCTTTATTATATTACAACTCGTAATGTTATTTTTTAATATAAAACATGTCGTAGAATGATGTCCGCTTGACGATAAACATGAAATTCAAGTGTCACTTTAGTTGTTATTGCAATAAAGACAATGGCAGAGTTGAGTTTATATGGTGTTTTGCTCTGAAGGCATTTGAAGATTTTTATAGGCGCTAAAGTTTTATTAAAAATATGAAGTATTATTATGGATGATATAAAGTCTAAATTAAAAATTATGAAAATTTCTGAGATATGCAAGTCATTATTATAAAAAACGAATAAAGCATAAGGCACCCTGAGAGCATAAACCAGCCTAGTAGCAGGCGCAGATTTTTAATATCGTTGATTGTAATATGTAATATTATAAGAAAATTTTGATTGCTTTTGTTATGATTTAAAATATAAAAAAAGAAATTAAGAATAACTCCTTTTCTGTAATTCTCTGTGTTACACATATCTTTCCTGATAAACAAATCTGCTTCTAGCAATATTTACTAGATTATAACAATGAAAAAATATCGGCAAAGCTTTTATATCTACTAGTTTATATTCTAGTATATTGATGAAGAATCCCACACTGCATGATATTCAATTTTTCCTCTCACGTATTGGAAAAGTAATTCGACACTAAATTTTAACGCAGCATATAAATTCTGGCAATAAAATAACACACACCTATATTCACATAGCAAAAAAAAGTTATGGGAGGCACTATAAAATATATCAGGCAAAACTAAACTAAACCAAATTTATAGAATTACAGTAATTCGAAATTTTATATCCTTGTAGGTAGTTTTTGATATAACTTATACAAATGAAAGTTCTGATGCGATTATGCTCTCGAATCCAAAAATTCCAAGAATTATATAATGTAATCTGAATAAAATATGAGGTTTTAGGGTTGAAAATATTCGGTTGCAATCTGACTGGTTAAATTATTACACGCTTCTCTAACGTTTGAGGCAAAGCGGGAATTTGATGTGGTATTAAATCTTATTTTGCCGATGTCAGACAGTTTTTAATATAGTAGGGTCCGTTTGCGGTCGAATGGATAAGATTTTATTACGACACTAAATCGTATCGAAAATATGACGTCCGCAATGCGCAGATATATGCACATTTGGATGCAAACACATATAAAACATAATATTATTTATATCTTGCCTTGCATAAGATATTTATATTCACCAACTTTACTTAGATAGGTTAGATATAGATATTGCAACGGTTTAGATAATTTTCAAATATTTAGATATAAATTAATTTTTTGCACTTACCCTGAAACTCCTTCCTCGCTGTACTAACCGATGTGACAATGTTCGCCACATGTCCAAGTACTGTGGCAAATAATAGTAAACCGAATAATAATTGAGCAATTACAAAAATGTATTCACTTTTACTACGAGGCCTTGGCAAATCACCTACAAAAATGATTGTAAGTAAGAAAGCATTATACATTGATATTTATGAATAAAAAAATGTAAATTATTATTACCTATCGTGGTGAGCGCCAACGTGCACCAGTAATAACTCTGCAAGTATTGCTTCACAACGTCAGAACTCTCCGAGTCATGAAAGACCCAATTTTTACTACCGAAACCATTATTTTTTGCTATTATATGATATAAACAGCCATTCCAATGAAATATCACTAACAAGTAATGAATAAGACTCAGCGATCTGAATAAATTTGGATAGTTCGTATGCCTTTCTGTTCTGTCCATGAAGGCCCAGAACTGATAAATTTTGACTAGACGAAACGACCTGAGTATTGAATTGAATCCTATGGATAAATATAGAAAGTCCAATGGTAGAAGACATAAGCAGTCTATGTAGAATGTCGTTGAATTCATGTAATGATGCCTCAATTTGACCGCGTCCGTCTGAAGGACGCCGTCCTCTAAGTAGCCAGTCCGGAAATGAATCATAATGTCCAAGAGATACAGGAAGTCAGCGAAGTAATCTAGTGCGAACCACGTCGAGAGTGTGTCTCCTGCAGAGAAATTGGAAAAATCAATTAGAGAAATGAGGTAAAAAATGTCTTATTGTAACATAATGATTGTACTTGGCAACTAGTAACAAAAATATTTTTTTTTTTTGTAATATTCTAACTTCGAATGAAGATAAAGTTTATTATCGAATAGGGGCATAAAAGTTCAATTTGACTTTCAGTAATTATACTGTCTAAACCAGTGATTCTCAAAGCAGTCCATGACAACTTTCCAAGAGTCCACGTCAATAAAAATGAATTATGGAGATCCACAATAGTTGATCACAACACACCTTGTTAACCCTCAGTCGGTCGGCGTGGTCTGGCCAGACTTTTTTCGATTTGAATTAAAAAAAAAAAAGCTTCTAGTAATCCTATCGACTTGAAATTTCTTGACTTTTCCTAAAATTTCATTAGCTGTCGATCAATGAAAAAATCAGAACGAAAAAATGTTCAAAAGGATAATTATAAGGATATTAACTTTTTTATACTTCGAACGGTCGAAGTGGTCTGTCTAGACCACCCATTCATTTTGTATGAAATATACGCTTTTTGATATACGTAATGCAGTATTTTGTCTTTTTTCTGGTATTTTCTATTTAAACTGCATTTTATATATTCTTTGCTATGTGTTGTAACATGAATGTTAGTATTTTCACGACGAGAGTTCCTTGAAAATCTACCAAACTTATTGGTCATCGCAAACATTGAAAATCGGATGAGTAACGCGCACATTATCAACAATTTTTCTGTCCGTATTGCGTTCGAAATTTTTTTTGGCAAACCTGTAGTGAAATTATATTTTCAACTTGAATTTTACAGCTCATTTCAAAGGCGACGCACCTCATTTCGATTTCATTTGAATTTTACATTCATTACGAAGGAGCCGAAAAAGAATAAATATTGTTTTTCAATGATATGAAACAGAAAAATAAAATTAACAAAAAAAGCAACGATTTTTTCATATTCTTTGACTTTTTTATATAATATAATATAATATATAATTTTTTTATTATAAGCAAGCTCAACACATGCAAAAGAGGGTAAAAAAAAGAAAAAATCAAAACTATAAATATTTATTACTAATAATTGTTAATATATAAGACACCAAAAACTAATTTATCCCATATAAATGCATGTGAAATGAGTGGTGGTCCAACGAGACCACTCCGACCGTTCGAAGGTGAATAAATATCCGACCGACGGAGGGTTAATATCTATTTTATTATTATTATGAACTCAATTACTAAATTGTATTAACTTGGATTAGTATTTTTATTTTAATTTTATAATGCTAAATGCAAATGTTAATACGAATACAAATTCATAAAAAAATCGATATCGACTAAATAGGGGTCCATAGCAAAATCTAAGGAGTCCACAAGACAAATATGTTTGGCGACCTATGATCTAAACCATAGGTTCCCAAACTTGTTTGTGCCATGGACCCCTTACAATGTTTTTTTATAAATAATCAACCCACAAAATTGCTTTGAATTCATGGTTGAATTATTCCTCCAACCATTCTCAGACGGTATGTTCTCAAAAATGCATAATTCGATTTTGATGAAACTTGACACACATTGTAACTAGGCTTTACCAATATTGTGACCAAAATTTTAAGTTGGAACATTCAATAGTTTTTGAGATATGCGAGGTTAATGGGTGGCTGGCTCTGCTCTACAATTTATTTTTGTTAATCAAGACTTTAATGTCAATATTAGTATTGAAACAGATTGTACGTTTTCAAAAATGCATAAATCGATTTTGATGAAACTTGACACACATTATTACTATACTTTACCAATATTGAAATTAAAATTTCAAGTTGGAACATTCAATACTTTTTTAGATATGCGAGGTTGATGGGTGGCTGGCTCTGCTCTCAATACTAGTATTGTAAAAGATTGCACGTTTTCAAAAATGCATAATTCGATTTTGATGAAACTTGACATACATTGTTACTACACTTAACTAAATTTATGACAGAAATTTAAAGTTGAATCGTTTAATAGTTTTTGAGATATGCAAGGTTGATCGATGTCTGGCTCCGCTCTCAATACTAGTATTGTAAAAGATTGCACGTTTTCAAAAATGCATAATTCGATTTTGATGAAACTTGACATACATTGTTACTACACTTAACTAAATTTATGACAGAAATTTAAAGTTGAGTCGTTCAATAGTTTTTGAGATATGCAAGGTTGATCGATGGCTGGCTCCGCTCTCAATACTAGTATTGTAAAAGATTGTACGTTTTCAAAAATGCATAATTCGATTTTGATGAAACTTGACATACATTGTTACTACACTTTACTAAATTTATGACAAAAATTTAAAGTTGAATCGTTCAATAGTTTTTGAGATATGCAAGGTTGATCGATAGCTGGCTCCGCTCTCAATACTAGTATTGTAAAAGATTGTACGTTTTCAAAAATGCATAATTCGATTTTGATGAAACTTGACATACATTGTTACTACACTTTACTAAATTTATGACAAAAATTTAAAGTTGAATCGTTCAATAGTTTTTGAGATATGCAAGGTTGATCGATGGCTGGCTCCGCTCTCAATACTAGTATTGTAAAAGATTGTACGTTTTCAAAAATGCATAATTCGATTTTGATGAAACTTGACATACATTGTTACTACACTTAACTAAATTTATGACAGAAATTTAAAGTTGAATCGTTCAATAGTTTTTGAGATATGCAAGGTTGATCGATGGCTGGCTCCGCTCTCAATACTAGTATTGTAAAAGATTGCACGTTTTCAAAAATGCATAATTCGATTTTGATGAAACTCGACATACGTTGTTACTACACTTTACTAAATTTATGACAGAAATTTAAAGTTGAATCGGTCAATAGTTTTTGAGATATGCAAGGTTGATCGATGGCTGGCTCCGCTCTCAATACTAGTATTGAAACAAATTGTACGTTTTCAAAAATTTGATTTTGATGAAACTTGACACACATTGTTACTACACTTTACCATTCATATGTATGACCCCCAAATTTTCCTGCCATGGACCCCTTGAAAGTTGCCATGGACCCCTAGGGGTCCATTTGGACCACTTTGGGAATCACTGGTCTAAACCAACTACATCATAACACATAATGCATATCAAACAAATAACGAACTATGTTCAGTAAAATTTCCAATCAATTCCTAACTTTAGAAATATGTAACTAAGATATTTTCCTAGAATTTGTCACGAGCCCTTGAAAACGAAATAGGTTAAAATAGTTTTAAGTGAAAAGATTAGTTGTTATTTCATTGTTAATTATGTTTGATGTTTTTTATAATTCGATAGTTTTATGTTTACAATTTATATATTTTGTACCCTAAATTCTGTATTTGCATATACATTAATCAGTGTAAAATTACTACAGACTTAGAATGTTTGTAGCTGATATCAAACTGACCCTGAGTAAATATTATTTCAATTAAATGTTCTTATTATAACATTAAGAATGTATTTGGCCAACTGTTCACCAATAATACTTTAATTTATAGCATTTTGCGCTATAAATTTTCTACAACAGAAAATAGATCACTTAGTGCAAAAATGCTAAGGATATGAAATAAATATAGCTTCTATCAAACTAATTCGTAAACTTCTTATAAATGTTATTTTAATTTTCTTATTATATATTTTTGATGTATTTGGTCACCAGTTTTTATGCTTTGTGCAATCTTTGTAATCTTTTTAAATTCTATATAATTGCAAATAAATTAATTAGTGCAAAAATACTATAGATATGAAATGATTATAGCTGCTATCAAACTGATTCGTGAATAACATTTCAAATATAATATTTTATGAGTTGGAATATTTGATTGCTATTTACATTTATTATTGCATTATACGCCACACCAAACGATTGAAAATAATACTACAATTTCCATAAAATAATTAAATATTATGTATAATGGTAAAAATAGAAAGACTATTAAAAGTTGCTAATGTTTCATTATTGCTAATGTCATATTATTTGGAATCTATTGATTAAATTAAATGAAATTTGAATGATTTCAAATTATATGTAAAATAAATTGTGTATAGCATAAAATCACAGATCAAAACAACAACCCATTAGATGCTCTAACAAAATTAAAAAAATATCATATTATCCCATCAAAGTAATGACACCAATTTAAACCAACAACTTAATCATGAAATCTCGAACAATTTATCTCCAATTTGCAATAATAACACGTTAACTAACCTTATTCATTGCAGTATCAAATTTTGAATACCGGACGGGTTTAATTACCTACTACACAATATTATTATCCTAGTTTAAATGTTAAGTACCTAAATGCTATATAGCTTAGTTTATTACAAACGGAATTAAATTGTTATGCATACTCGTAATTTCCTGAAATGCGAATCTGTATATGATGACCCAGAAATTGTAGAGAAATGCCAATGAGACGACCATTGACCAATAGTAGATAAACCGTCCGGCGGGATCGAACAAGAACGACCAATTCGTCACTCGATGCTTGGGCCGAGTCGGATACGAGGCACTCCTTGTACGTCTAGAAAAAAAAATAATGTATATAAATTATATACCCTTATCACTATTAGAACTTTCAATTGTTTTCATAATTAATTTATACTACACATTTGGCTCTACTTTTAAAAAAGGAGTACGCGTAAGGTTCAGACGCGATTGAAGTAAAACTTATTTGCTACTGTACAAGATGGCATTTAAGTAAAAATAAATACATCATATAACAATTTTGAATAATGTTTATTAGTAATATGGTAACACTCGTGATGCACATATTTATTAATGTCAATCATTATAAACATTTATATAATGATAAATTATAAATTACAAATTTGTAATAGCATTAAAAATATGTATAATATTTAAAAACAATAATGTAATTGAAGTCATACTTGAAATATGATATGATCGGTTTGTCATTGTATTCAGCATTTAGAAATGAAACTTCATTAGAGAAATAAAGTAATTGCTGATCAATAACTTCTAAAATATTCGTTCACACAGTAGATTATGTTAAACAACGCCTAAACAAATATTGTTTTCGCCACTTCACTCATCATGTAATAATTGTGTTTTAAGAACTTCATGCAATTAAAATTAACATACATTCATTGACTGATGGTATTTTTTTTTACATTTTCGCTGGCGATATAATCTCATTCTTTGAACAGCTATAATATCTGTTTCACCTAAAAAATATTTTCCATGTCAATAACTTCAAAGATTTATAGAAACTACGAATAATATAGAAATTATTTCAATAAACTTATGTTTCATACATGGCGCAAATGCTGCATTTGTTTTATTATTTTCATTATAATTATTTACGGGGGACAGGATAAAATATTCTTCTGATTCAGGCATTTTTCATTAAATCAAGATTTGTACTACGTTGTAACTTTAAAATGTTTATTTACCTATGTCGATTTCCTTGTTGATATCGGTACGCATACAACGACAGATCTCTATTCACATACGCGACAACTAATCACAATCGACTCGTATAGAAATGATATCATCGAGAGCGAATGACGAATCATTGGCTCGACTCTTATCTTATCTTATATGCCGTAACGCACTTCCGTTGCATTTGTACGGATTTACACCCTAGTCGCGCCTAAAAAAGTTTTACTTCAAAAATAAGATATATAAATCAACTTTTATCCAAATAATAGTTTCATGTGACAAATGTACGAAGTGCTAATCTGTAGTCAAAATGGACTTGTGCCTTGAATGAGAATCGTATTTTCCGTATTTCCGTATTTCAACGCACCTGTCAGTTCCGTTACAGCTGCCAGTGGCACTGCCCAGGTGATTCGTGGAAGGGGCATTGGTCCCCGCGGAGCATCCAGTGCCCCTCCGGCCCCCCGCACCCAATAGGGCGGTGTCGCAGCCACTGCCATATGTTGCACCAGTAACGGGATATTTCAGTCTGGAAATGAAAATTTGGGGACATCAATATTTTGGGTATATCGAATATTAATGGACTCAGAACCTATTGCAGTAGTAGGTATACGAGGTCTGTTCAAAAAGTACCCGGAATTTTCGTTTTTCAAAAAAATATTTATTTATTCGTCTACATTAATGTGGTCCCCTTCAAAGTAGTCCCCCCAGATATAATACACTTATGCCAGCGTTTTTTTCCAATTTTCGAAGCACCCTTGATATTCACTTTTTGATATGTCCTTGAGCACTCTCAGCGATTTTCTTCAATCGAGGAAAACCGCCGTCCTTTCATGGGTCTCTTCAACTTTGGGAATAGGAAAAAGTCACACGGAGCCATATCTGGTGAATTTTTGCACTTTGCAACACTTTATTTCATTTTTTACGCAAAATTTAATACAAATTCTTTGACTTTTCAATTCTTCCATTGTAAAAATCGCCGAGCTCAGAAAAACACGTCGAACCTTAGCGACTACCACAGACAAAGTAAACAGTGAATATAGCTGAAAATTTCATCATACTTTAGGGGCATGTATACCAACACAATAAAAAAAAATTTTGACAATCAGACACTCCAGACCCGCGAAATTTAATTATTAGTAATTCCGGGTACTTTTTGAACACACCTCGTATATACTGCACTACACGTATTTCAATATGTGTTGTGTTCAGATCTTAATTAAAAAGCAATTGCTTTTATAAAATATACCTTGAAAGATAATCTTTTAATTCTAGTCTTACAAACTTACAATAGTCTTTTGCTTTCGACTGTTTCAGTAGAACAACTAGAATTCAACTATTTTGGTCTGTTACCCTAGCACATATTGGCAGCAATGAATACATTAAAAAATATGCTCAACTAATATTAACCCTTTCCACTCGGATGCCGCCACTCCGGCGGCAAAATTCATATAAATCTCGTAATTCGCGAGTGGAAAGAGTTAAAATCAATTTACAGATTAGAATTTCATAGCCGTATAATCACAATAATTAATTTGGCCTATAAATAAACACAATAATCTTAATTGTTAATTACCACCTAGAATTATTCATATAACAAATATATACTAAATAATTTACGTTTTCTAAGTACCGTCAAACTTTAAACACGGCGGTTTTCTGATAAATTATTAAATGCTTAGCAGCGCTTGTGGCTTCAAATAGAGTACTATATATATGAAGCCATATATCTAAATAGAAATACCGGTATAGTATATATTGTTCGAGCAAGAATTTACAATATAACTTAGATAATGTAAAATCTGGCGTAGAATGTATAGCACGCGTAAAGTTCAAGCATGGAATTAATTAGCTATTAACATGCATAAAATAAAGAGAATACTGAATCATACTTTTGCAATTATAATAGAAAGTAATCTGCATTGCAGATGTTTCGAGAGTAAATCATTATGCTAGCCAATTGCAAATGTGATATGATAAGCCAATATATATTGTAACTCAACAACGATATTAATTCCAGAATACAGTGAACATGATCCTAATACATTAACAGGATACGAATTGTGGGTAGTCCTTTACGTTTGTCATCATACATCATATCAAATTTCATCATAGTTTGGTTGATTTAAGTAGAAATTTCAATTATCCTAAATCTAGTGATCCTAAAAAATATTTTGCTTTTGTGAACCATTTATAACACTTGTGTTATATGATTTTGCATACAAACTTTAATTTGGTTAATCGAAACCTTCTGGGACAATATGTCAATATTAATATTTAGTATATTATCTGTTAACGCAAAAAGCGAAAAGCTCAACCCTGGTCTATATAGATAATATATAATATTATAATAGATATTATAAACCTAATCTTTTAATAAGCATTATATACATAAAAAATGATCTAAGCATCTGTTATTGCATTATTTATATTACTAAAAAAAATCTCATATTCATAGTTCCTGCAAATAAGCAGTTCCTCAGTCAGTAATCCACTTTCCTGACAAATCAAAAAATAATTTGCTTTTGTGAACCATTTACAAGACATGTACTATATGATTTCGCACACAAACTTTCATTTTGTTAATCGAAACCTTCTGGGACAATATGTCATATATATATTTAGTATATTTATCTGTTACGCCAAAACGCAAAGCCAACTAGTCTATATAAATATATTTTAAAACCTTTCATACAGAATGCAGTGATAAAACCTAAGCTCTGTTATTGCACTATTTTGTTCTATTAAAAAATCTCTTGTATTATAGTGCATCCTGCAAATAAACAGTTCCTCAGTCATTAATTTGCCTTTCTAAGAAATTGTATTCTTTGAAACTTGACCCAACTAAATCACAGGCCAATATATGATTGATTAAGGAATGCAATAGAAAGTCACTTGCATCGAACAGAAAACCAATCAGAAAAATTATATAAATTATTAAAACTTTGTAAATCACAAGCAATAATTAAACCACTTCTCATAGGCCTACAATATTTTATGGGGTTTGATAGGGCAAGTTATAGTAATCGAAAAAAAATCGATTCAAAACCTTCTGAACATTTTGGCATACCTTAGAAAAAATGGATGTATGTGTGTGTGTGTGTGGGTGGTGTGTTTATGCGTGTATGTATGTCTGTGCGGATACAAATTTTCGTCGACGATTTCGGGAACACTGGTGAAGCAATTTGAATAATTCAAAAAACATTCGAATCGTATTGATAACGAGGCATGCTGATTAGTTTTTGGCGTAGGCAGGTCTAGCCGTTCCGAAGATATGGGGCAAAAAGTGCCAAAAACGGTAACTCAGTTTTTAAGAGAACGGTCCGTCCGATTTAAATAATTTAGTTTCGGAGATCTAGTAAAAAAAAGTAAAAAAAAAGCAATTTAGCGGTCAAAAATGATCATTAAACATATGCACATCAAATTATCAGATATTTTATGCAGATTTTAACAATAAGTATAAATTTTGTTTACGTTCCTAGGGTTCCGTATCAATGTTTGTCTGTTGGACGGCGATGCGGCGCAGTTAAAGCAGTACGACTGCTTTGAAAATAAGTTCAGAATTTCCAAAATATTTCAAAATAATTTTTTTTTAAAAGTCTTTTTTTTTAAAGAAAAAAAGTAAATTTTTGTCAAAAATTTATAGTTTCTCAAAATCTAATATTTTCACAGTAAACTTTTTTCAAAAATGTTATTCTCTAAAAAATTTGGTACGGGAAGTTTCAGCAATTCGCCTTAAGGCACGATGCCATGCGCCCACTAGTTTTTTATTTATATATCGCATAAAAAAGTTTACTTTATTAATGCTGTAATTCATGCTATTCTACATTATGAATATATTTATTTGTTAGTTTATGTGAACAAATTTCATTTATATGAAGTCAAAACCAATTTAATCTCTATTGTGTAAAAACTGTCTCCATAAAAGCTATTTAGAGCCATCTTGCAGATGTTTACACTTTTACATCTATATTAAAGTGAGAACTGCCAGCACAAAATTTACACGAGATAAGAAAATAATTCTTATGCATAAATTCTTATAATATCATACACGAGTAATAACTACACTTCCCATGCATAAATGCTATTAATATGAATGTAATCCACGATGAATTGAACGCGGAGCCGACTGGATTTCTGGTTTTGCGAGGGAATTTGTGTTATTTCTAAACAGAATTAGTTCAGAGCACCTTCCACCATCTTTGTGTGGTGAAGTTTTCTAAGTGAACTTTGCTTCTCATATAATATTCAACGGTGCAAACTGAATGTGAAACGCTCATTCACTCTCATTCACTCCGCCGTTCACTGTGCCGCAGCCCCTGCTTCATTGCTCCAACAGCAAAGCATCGCGAATTAATTCTTAAATGCAAATACTCTAATTTCCGACATTCGTATACACAGCCAATTTGTGAGCGCTCTTAGTGTTTGAATAAGGAATAGACAAACATCATTTGTACCGGATGGTAATAATCGGTTTCACATTATGTTGGGGTATAATTAGGTTATTGTGAGGAAAAGAATACTCTTACCAACTTAAACTCCACATTCATCGACTATAAATATTTAGTTATCGATTTATTAATTGGCGAATTGTGAATCAGTAACATTTTAAACTAATCAAAGTCTGATCAATAGCGCAATCAAATTAAATATATTTTAAGTTAAATCTTGTTGTAAGTATACATAATTTTCATAATTGTGATACTATACATAATCATACATAAACAAATGTGCATTCTACTTAATTTTTTTTTTAATATTTAAAGATTTTTAGTAATATTTTTACATATTCTTATAAAAACGTCTAACGCATATCAATTTTGACAGTAGTCCATTTTCAAAACTGGCAAGAGTAACAATTTTAAGGGTGTTAGTACCATTTTCTAAACTCCAAGGCAATAGAATTCTTATAAAGATATAATTTTTTATTTAGAGTAAAAAGTTTAAGATAATTCAAGTATAAAAACTAAAAACATAGGCATAAATATTCAAAGTTGCTTAACGCGTTCAGTTCTTAACGAGTTCAACTTAATATATTTTGATAA
>NW_020537646.1:15430621-15457133 GCF_003426905.1 Ctenocephalides felis | reverse complement strand
TGCTGATATCATTAGGACTCTTATATCTACTTTCATATTTGTACATTATATTCATATGTCTTTTTATAGATGACAAATCGTATGTCATCAATCAAGCCCAGCCCATTTCAGAGAAATGTAATATTAACCTTGGTGCTATTAAGAACGAAGTCCTGACTGGCTTGAAGTGGTTCAAAACTAGATCTTTTACAGTGTATGGGATTAAATATCAGGTGCTAACGTAAACGGAGGATCAATGAAGATTATGTGAAATGTATTATATGTAAATGTGGTAAGAAGTAAATATTTTTATTCATGGCCATATAGAGGAATGGTGATACACACCTAACTTGTGAAAGCGAACATATGCATTTATGTGTGTTTAATTTTACATGTGTTATCCCAATATTTTCATTAAAAAATTATGATTTGTTTATGTTTATTTATATTGGTTTGTTTACTCATTAGAGTCTTGTTATTATAGTGATATATTATTGTGACATGAGCAATAGAGAAAACTTTGCGCAATTAAAATATTTAATTGAATCTGACCTCAATTTGATTACCAATTCTGTATATAGATTTTCATTATTATTATTTAAGGATATTTTTATTTTGAATATTCTATTTGACTAGTAGTTAACAAAATTTGCAGCTAATTTTAAAATTAATTCAAAAACGTACTGCTAACTTGTTTTGTTGAATACGTGAAATAACACTTGTTTAACTGAATTAATACTCGGTCAATCTTATTTCATTACAATATTATCATGAATATTTATTCACACTATTTTTCTAATTAATATTATTGATTAACTAAATATAAATATTGATAAAAAATTTTAGGAGCTCATTGTTTCATATAAAATAACTTTTTATTTACTGTATAGTTAATTTTATCTATAAATTGTGTCTCTGAAAGTTGATTATTTATTCTGAGATAATTACAAAAATGAATACATGAATAATTATTTAACAAAATAAATAAAATCATTATTGAACAAATTAAACATTATTTAAATAACTGAAAATTGTTGATTTAGACATGATTGCATATTTTGTAACGACTACAAAAATAATGAAATAAATAAGGTAATATGTAAATATATCATTATTGCACAAAATTCAAAAAGATATTTACCATATATATAGAGCGGAACTAAAAGGTGCGCGGGTAAAAAGGTCCACCACTGATATTTCAAAAACCAGTAAAGTTAAGAACTTTTTAACAACAATATTTGAAAGTAGAGTGGGAAAATGTGTAACCAGACATTACCTTGATTTTTACGACGTTGCTATCGGAAGAAAAACAGCAACGTTTGAAAATCCAAAACAAAAGTATTTTCTTTTATTGTTAGTTTTTGTAGTCGTGAATACTGTTTCTTAGTTTATGAGACATTAATATAATTTTTAGTATACCTTATTTAGTTATTTAAATATTTTTTAGTCTACCTCATTTAATTGAATAAGATTGTTATATTAATTTTATTATTAAATTAGATTATATGACCTCTATTAAAGCTTACACTTGGGTGAGGTTAAAAAACAACAACTAAACCTTAACCCTGGAAAAGGTATGAATAATAGTAAATAAAAAGGAAAATTAAGTTAAAAACAGCAAATTACAACAGGTAAATGATTATTCAAACTCTGCTAATGAATATTCTGACAAAGTACCAGATCAAGGTTATCTACAAAGTTGTGTAAAAAAACCATTCTTAAAACAAATTAAAAAAATATACGACTCAATTGTAATTTTTTTTATACCATATAAGTCAGATTGTAATTTACATTGTAAATTGAAAAAAAGTTAATTAAACATACACAAAAAATTCAAAATTTTCAAAAAAAAACAACATTATCAATAATGCTGTGATTTTTATTAGATACGGAATTACTCATTTACCATGTTATTTTTTCATGTTATAAAAATAAAATTAGATTTATTTATATATAATGCTAGTCAGTCTCAAAACTTCCGAAGGTTTAAATCAGAATTTAGCTGCTGGTTTAGAGTGGCCCATAAAAGTAAGTTTAGCTTATCATTTTGCTATATCCGTAAGAGCTCGTAAAATTGAGTTACCGCTGATGAAACTAATAAAGTTGAACGTGGACAGCTATAGTTCGCTATAAAAACAGCTTTCAATTTACAGCTATCAAAACAAGGCCGAGGGCAGTTACAGGTCGCGTATGACGCCAGGAATAGTTGCTGCTTCGATTTAAAGCGAAATGACAATAAAATTACGAGCTTTTCTCATTTCATTTTTCTAAAGTCGTGGGGGTTTTGTGTTTGTTTTCCGCAATGAAATTTAACGGTTGGTTTTATGAGGCTATAGTTTTTTCAGATTATCATTCAGTAGCTATAATTGTTAGAGAGATGCAGCTTTTGTGGAACTGTTTGGTATAATTGCCAAAAATATAATAGTGGTAAAATAATGATGGGTGTAAATCCGTACAAATGCAACAAAAGTACGTTACGGCTCTCGATGAAATCATTTCTAAACGGGTCGATTGTGATTAGACGTCGTGTATGTGAATAGAGATCTGTCGTTTATGCGTACTGGCAAAAAAATACAAGCAGTCAATGAATGTATGTTAATTTTAATTACATGAAGTTCTTCAAACACAATTACATGATGAGTGAAGTTGCGAAAACAATGTTTGTTTAGGCGTTGTTTAACATAATCCACTGTGTAAACGTAGATTATAGAATTTGTTAATCAGCAATTACTTCATTTCTCTAGTGAAGGTTCATTTCTAAATCCTAATTATAATGACAAACCGATCATGTCATATTTGAAGTATGTTTTTAATTACATTATTGTTTTTAAATATAATTATAATTTATAATTTATCATTATATAAATGTGTATAATGGTTGACACTAATAAATGTGTGCATCATGAGTGTTACCATATTACTAATAAACATTATTCAAAATTGTTATATGATGTATTAATTTTTACTTAAATGCCATCTTGTACAGTAGCAAATAAGTTTTACTTCAATCACGTGTGAAACTTACACGCATTCTTTTTTGTTAGAATATTTATTATTCTCCTGAATTGAGCCAAGACAAAATTTGGTCAATTATCAAAAATTTTGTAGATCCACACCTAAGAACAAGCTTTTTATTGGTATAATAACCAACCAATGATAAATAAATCTTTATAAATAATTATTAGTGAAAAAATATAAATTTTCTAAAGGTATACAATAAATATGTATTTCCTCATAACGTATCATTTGATATTCACATTTCATCACATGCAATTCCATAATGTACAAGCGAGGTCTCCGACCATAATAAATGATGTAGACCTGATATTTCGGGCAACGTGTAAACACACGGCCAATGAGAATAATTTAATATCAAAATGCTTCAAAATTATCAAAATTTGTTTGACATATGTTAGCGCTCTGAACAGGAATGAAGGGTTGTAATTGTTGCGCATAATAGTTTTTGATTCTGTCGAGCTACCCTGTTAAAATGTAGCTTTGTGTAATATTTCTGAACGGTGTAAATTTCATTAAAGTGCCAGAGTAAATAAATACGGAGTCTGCAATGGTATAAAACATGAATTACACAGATTGATTTTTTTAAAACTTTTTATTAAATGAAAAGGTTGTTTATTTGGCTTTATAAAACATGTGCACGCGAATGCAAATAAAAAGTTAAATGCACCTTGTAGTTCATTAGCAAGTTTTATATTTAATAAGATGAAAAAAATGGACCAATAAATAAATGAGCTTTATACTTTAATAAATTCTTTGGTGTTATGTAGTATGATCTATAATGAATTTGATATAGAAACTGGATGAGCAGAGACTGATAAAATGTTGACTGATGTATGAAGCATAGCTCTGTACGGATCAGAAACATGAACTTTAAGAAAAGCCGACAAGAATTATCTGGTGAGCTTTAAAATATGGTGCTGGAGGCGAATGGTAAAATAAAGTCGACTCACAAGATAACGAATGAAGAAGTCATACAAAGAGTGGGCAAAGAAAAGACTCTATTTAGCACGATTCTAAAAAAAGAAACTGTTTCGGACCCATTCTGCAAAAAATGCCGGGCAAATAGAAGAACTGAAAAAAATTGGGGAAAAAAAGAATGCAGACGGTTGATGACTTACGTGAAAAGAAAATACAGAGAACTGAAAACCGAAGCACAGGACCAGGAAGCAGAAGTTTGGAAATGAAATTTTATGATAGCGAATATAAAATGATTAATTATCATTAATTAATTAATAGTAATAAAACAAAAAGGGAATAATAAACAAAAGAGAGAAAAAAATCATTGATTTTGTGGTGCTCTCATATCATGGCCATTGGGCAGACTACTATTTATTGTTTATTATAAAAATTGATACAAAAAATACTACTATTTATATATTATAATCTGCAGATTCTGGAAAAATTCATTTTATATCATAATATCTTATATATATATATATATATATATATATATATATATATATATATATTATAGTCAATATACGTCAATGTATGTGGAAAAAAAATCGGACTTTTAATCCGCTCGACCTGAATTGTAATGGTAAAACATGTATAGTAAATATATTCAAATATGAATAAAATAATCTATATTATCACAAGCCTTGTACAGAGAAAAAAACATAAAACATGTGTTAAGATTCTGTGTTATATTCGCGAGCAAAAAAATTTGGGAATATTTGGTTTGATAACAACAACAATGAGATCATTATTTAATTATTCTAATACTGTAAGTGTGTTTTAGTTATTAAATAATAACTTAAACATCAAAATGATGAATTTTCATGATAAGTTCAATTGCATGTCAAAATATTTTTTCGATTCGTTTGAACAAAGTATAATATAAATTAAAACATGCGGATGTCAATCCTAAACTTTTATATGTGTAGATAATAATATCTGGTTTTTAATCGTTTTAAATATCAAATTTGTCCAAAATTAGATGATTTATAATGAGAACATATTAATATAAACACAATTCCTACTGTAATAAAGTTAAGAATTATTGCATTCTAGATCCTCCCCCCACGAAGTAATGCCTAACGGCGGTTTCTGTGGGTACCAGAGGCAAAGGCAAAGGCAAAGCGGAGGTTTTAGTCGGTTTTATACTAGGACGGTATTGAGTCCGACATACCCAGACAAAACACCAGTCTGGGATGCATAAAGGCATTTCCTTCGATATACAAAAAAAAATGAAATGATTTATAAAATAAAAAAAAGTTTTATTAAAAAATTATGCAAAATGAGGAAAAAATTATCTTCAGACATATGCATATTAAATTATCACTTATTTAATAGAGATTTAAATAATAAATTCAAATTTCGTTCTTCAATTTCACGAAGACTGAAGAAGAAACTGCCCAAAGATAATATTAGGGACCCTTAGAACTACCATAACTTTATATGAACAGAATTGTAAAAATACTTATTGAAGTGATTCTACTATTGAAGTGAATTTATATGAGATCGAAAGTGTGTGTGTATGTGTGTGAGTGAATGACATAAGCCAAATAGCTAATAGAAATATCCTGTATTCTGATTGCTGTCAAAAAATAAAAATAAAAAAAAGTTTTTATTTCTACGAGCTCCGTACCAAAATTTGTAATGTCTAACCGCTAAGCGCTTTCGTATTTCGTCTCTAAAACAGCTACGCATTGCAAATGTTATGAAAAAAATCACACTTTTCAGAAAACTTTAAAGCTTATAAAAATTTTAAATTGCGGCGCGGAAAATTCCAGCAATTTGCCTTAAGGAACAATACCCCTAGTTTATTATCATAATTAGGCAATATTCAACGTGCCCGGTAAATTCATCTATTATTTCATAAAGTAACGTATTTTACCATATATTTGAGAACAAACAGAATCACTTAAATGCATGTCCTTTTATCGTTCGTAAGGATCGCTGCTAACAAAGATCCATTCAACAAGATAACAAGAGTGGCTCCCATCCCTAAGATGGAGTGATATCTGTCTCATTGTTTGTCGAAGTGTCTTCTCCTGGCTCTCATTTCCGTCAATCAATTTGCTCCTGCTTTCACAGGGACACCCGAGCGCTATAGTCGCGATAGTTTTTTACGGCGTTATCGTCAAGATTCCAATTAACTCGGAAACTTGCAATAAACAGATATAATAAAGTTTTCACTAGGCAGCTGTAATTTATTAGGTGATTATTTTATTACTGAAAAAATTCTGGCATCATTTTAAGAAAAGAAAAACTGGAGTCAATTCTATAATTTAGTTGATATACGGTTCACAATTGACGTGCGTTTTTTAAATGCTCAAGGGCCAGATTAGTTAGTTAGTAATTTTTTAGTTCTAGCTTAATTATATAAATATGAATACGTTAATTATACTTAAGCTCAAAATTACGTGTTACAAATTACAAATTTGTACTAATTACAAAAAATGCTTAAATTTATTATTTGTCAGATCGAAGGTTAATTAATGGACGGTTTTGCAATATTTTTTTCGTACAAATTTAGATCTAATTTAATATTTTATTACAATAGTTTTAAGCCAGATTTTGTCAAAGTATTTATTTTTATCTTGAAGCATATCATACATAAACTAAATAAAAAATTAAAATTTATAAAATGTTTTCTGTTATAAAAAAAAATCTAAACCCTCCAAATTTAGTATATTCATAAATAAAGTCAAAAATCTGTATAAATAGACAGTAATTTAGAGTAAAGCGTGGTTTAAAAGTCGACGGATTAAAACGTCTATTACCGATATCTCAGAAACTAGTAAAATTAATAATTTTCAAATATTATGGAAAGTAGAGGAAAGAAATGTATAATGAGCCATCACCTGGCTTTCTATGACGTCCCTATCGGAAGAGAATCGGCAATGTTTAAAAATCCATAACAACAGTATTTTTATCGTTTTTTGTTTGTAAGCACTCTTGTTTAGTTTACCTAACCTTAATATTATTTTCAAGTGTACTTTTTTCAATTGTTTTATTAAAAGATGCAACGTTATTTTTAAGTCAGATTCTCCAGTTTTCATATAACCCCTATGAAAGCTTGCATGTGGATGGGGTCAAAAGGACCAACTGAATCTTTGCAAGCGACAAGTAAATTAAAATAAAGAGCGCAAATTTACAAGAAATAAATTAAATAAATGGTTATTTCAACTCTGCTGTTGAAAATTTCTGACGAAATACCAGATCAAGATTATATACAGTGTTATCTTTGTAAAAAATGTTTCGAATTCTAATTTTGCACTTAATTTTGAATAATGTAGCTATTATTTCTGCTGTTGAATATTTCTGACAAAATACCAGACCATATACAGTGTTATCTTTGTAATAAATGTGCCGAATTCTAATTTTGCATTAGTTGAATAATGTAGCTATTATTTAATTTGAAATTAAAAGAAAGATTTTAGATCTGTTCGCTCACTGTCCCATTTTCCCGCCTATGGGATAAAAAACACCAGAAAACAATTTTCTGAAAAACACATTTTTACAATGATGATTTATCGTGGAGTTTTATTGAACATAGTCAGCTAGTTATTTGTTTGATATGTATAATATATAATTGGTTTGATTTCACTACATAATTGTTTAAAGTCAAAATAAAGTTTTGTGTTCCATGAGGTGAATTTACATACTTTCTATATGCCTTTATTATATTATATTATATTATATTATATATTTTGAGTAATCTATTTCTTGGTAGGAATTTCCAGGTATTATTAATTAAAAATTAAGGCCACGTGGTGATGTGTACGTGGCAATCGTGAGGCACCGCCAAAAAGCTCGACGTGGAAAAAGCTCCTGCATCGTATTTTAATATTGTTTACTCAGGCAATTATAAATATCGTATAAAAATAATAATAAAAAATTATTCGAACCTCCGACCACACTCAGCTACGATTAAGAGAATACGTTACAAGATATCTATAGCGGACGCAGCTAAAATGCAAACTTTAAATATTTTTTATAATTGAACCGCTTTTCATAGGCCTATAATATTTCACCGTGGTCAGTTTGGGTATAAAATCTTCCATTATGCCAAATTTCATCTAAATCCCGGAAGTTACGCGCAGGTTCCCCTTGTTAGTTATACTATTTCGACTAATCTATTTCTTGGTAGGAATTTCCATATATTATTAATTATTTAGCCACAACACGCGTACGTGGCAAGCATGAGGCACAGCCACAAAGCTCGCCGTGCAAAAAGCTCTTGCATGGTATTTCTTTGTAGAAGATGGAAACTGGATTGACTGGTTGGTGATACTGATAAATATATATATATATATATATATATATATATATATATATATATATATATATACTGAAAATACGTAGTCGTTTACTATATTCAGTGGTAATCAAACAATTTCTATATCTCCATGAAGTAAATTTCCATACCCTCCATATGCCTTAGTTATATGCTATTTTGGCTAATCTATTTCTTGGTAGAAATTCCCAGACATTATTAATTATTAATTATAGCTACGGCAGATGAATTATATACAATAAGCTAACACGCGTACGTGGCAAGCATGAAGCACCGCCACAAAGCTCGCCGTGCAAAAAGCTCTTGCATCGTATTCCTTTGTGGGAGATGGAAACGGGATTGGCAGGTTGGTGACACTGATGAATCGTGTTTCGATCGTCGACGGCGGCGATTCAAAAGCGACGCGACGTCGTCTCCACCGCGACGCAGCGGACGATACGTCGTCATGCTGACTCATGTGCGGGATAGAATATGGGGTGTTCAGCGGTTCACCGGGTTTTATCGACGAAAATCTGTATAGATTGAGCCAAGATATTGTAAAGTGGTATACCCTTAGTAGGATAGCGAAGGGTTAGGAAGTGGAACGAGCAAATCTAAATTATAAGCTGGTCGGCAGAGTTGCATTATTGGTAGATTCGCTGGGTCGGCTAATTTAAGAGCAACTGATATATTAGATATCAATTTGGAAAGAACGCAAAATCAGCAGAAGTGCGGTGGATACAGCTTTGTATTTCACTCTGTAATTGTTGGATAAACAAAAGGTAGTACGTTCTGGTATATAAATAATAAATTGATTATGAAATTTGTTTTCTTTCTGCGTGTCATACATTACAAATTAATGAAAACTGATTTCAGGGGGTATTCTAGTCTAGTATTTAAAAAAAATGTTTTGATAATTTTATGATTGAACTACTCAAGAATATGGGTACAAAACAATTTTTCAAAATTCAAATTATTTTTGTTTTCTTTTCTGCGCATTTTTTTCAATCCGAATACAGTACAATCCTATGAGCTATTTGGATTATACCATTCACTCACACTCATACACACACACTTTCAAACACACATATAAATTATTGTGATAAATTTTACTATATGGACAGTTGGAGAATCACTCCAATGAGTGATTCGCCAATTCTGTTCATTTCTACAAAGATGTGGTAGTGCTAAAGGTCTTCAAAATTATCTTTGGAAAGCTTCTTTTTCAGTGTTCTTGAAATTTGCGTCTTAGAAAGCTGAGTGACTATTGAATTTGAATGAAATTTTAAACGCTTTTTTCTCAAAACTGACTTTCTCGATAGCCACGATTTCTCAACTACTACTGGACCAATTTAGTTATAGTGAGCTGCGCCAATTCGCAAATTCCGATTTTTACTTTACAAAATTCGATTTTTACTTTTAAAAAATTCAATAATATTAAAAAAATTGTAGATAAAATATTTTATTTAACAAAACAATTAATTTATCTTGACCTTAGTTCATACCATAGCGACATTATTCTAGAATAATACTGCATATATTTTTTCTTCTTCGGCTAAAGTTATGGGTATAATAAGGAACATTAATTTTTTTATATCATCTACTTGCTTACCTTCTAGCATTGAAAATTTACAACTATTTATATTTTTATAGATTTTTTATATTCTCAAAACATTAATAACTTGTAAAAAATATAGTAAGAAAAAAAATAGATTATATCTAACATCGCATAAAACTCATGCCTCTAGACCAAAATACTCTCCCCTCAAATCGATGATAGACAATAAAAATTGGACAATTAAAATATTCGGAGTTGATCTTTTGTTTGAGTACTTTATAGCAAAAAATCGTTCAAATTCCATGTTGAATAATGCAAATATTCTGATGCGTTATTGCTGTACGCAATCTATTTGAATGCAGTTGTTGCATTAATAATATTACATTTCCATTTTGATAAATTTTCGTACTTGTATGTGCAATTTAGAAGTGTTTTAAATTATGAAAAATATGCTAAATCTCATACTCCAAAAAATATAAAAATTATATTTCAAGCTAAATTATTAGGCTAAATTATTATCTTTAACTTTGTTATTTTTTATATCTATATACAATTTTTAGTTCCAGGGCAACTATATGGCATTCCGCAAAATATTAAGCTAGAAAAAACGGATTAAATGAAAAGACTGCAAAACTTAACCATATTTGAAACATTTAATATAATATTAATTATATAATACTTAAATTAGTAATATATTTATATAAAAATGCTATACTTTATATTCGTCAACAATATTGATATTCTGCTACCAATTTTCATAACTGTTAATTTTAATTTAATGAACTGTTCCAAACGGCTATAGTGTAGATTAAACAACAAAAGTAATGTTTTGCTAAATTTCAATAAAGTACATAAATACAATAACACTAAACATAAAAATGCAATTCCAAGTTACCGGCACATGAAACTATTTCATATCTACTTAAAATCCGACGTCTTCGAGAAGTTGATCTGCTCATAAAATTATATTCATAACCTTTATTATATTACAACTCGTAATGTTATTTTTTAATATAAAACATGTCGTAGAATGATGTCCGCTTGACGATAAACATGAAATTCAAGTGTCACTTTTGTTGTTATTGCAATAAAGACAATGGCAGAGTTGAGTTTATATGGTGTTTTGCTCTGAAGGCATTTGAAGATTTTTATAGGTGCTAAAGTTTTATTAAAAATATGAAGTATTATTATGGATAATATAAAGTCGAAATTAAAAATTATGAAAATTTCTGAAATATGCAAGTCATTATTATAAAAAATGAATAAACCATGAGCCACCCTGAGAGCATAAACCAGCCAAGTAGCAGGCGCAGATTTTAAATATCGTTGAGTGTAAATGTACGCATTCATAAGTGATTTTGTAAACTTTTGTCATGAATTAAAAAATAACAATAATTTTTAAATATTAGTTCTAGCAATATTTAGTAGATTTTAATTGATTCTAGGAATAAAAACATATCGACAAAGTGTATATATCTACTAGTTTATATTCTAGTATATAGATGAACAATCCCACACTGCATGATATTCAATTTTTCCTCTCACGTATTGGAAAAGTAATTCGACACTAAATTTTAACGCAGCATATAAATTCTGGCAATAAAATAACACACCTATATTCGCATAGCAAGAAAAAGTTACGGGAGGCACTATAAACTAACCCAGGCAAAACTAAACTAAACCAAATTTATAGAATTACAGTAATTCGAAATTTAATGGCCACGTAGGTAGTTTTTGATATAACTTAAATGAATGGAAGTTGTGATGCGATTATGCTCTCGAATTCAAAAATTCAAAGAATTATATAATATAATCTGAATAAAATATGAGGTTTTAGGGTTGAAAATATTCGGTTGCAATCTGACTGGCTAAATTATTACACGCTTCTCTAACTTTTGAGGCAAAGCGGGAATTTGATGTGGTATTAAATCTTATTTTGCCGATGTCAGACAGTTTTTAATATAGTAGGGTCCGTTTGCGGTCGAATGGATAAGATTTTATTACGACACTAAATCGTATCGAAAATATGACGTCCGCAATGCGCAGATATATGCACATTTGGATGCAAACACATATAAAACATAATATTATTTATATCTTGCCTTGCATGAGATATTTATATTCACCAACTTTACTTAGATAGGTTAGATATAGATATTGCAACGGTTTAGATAATTTTCAAATATTTAGATATAAATTAATTTTTTGCACTTACCCTGAAACTCCTTCCTCGCTGTACTAACCGATGTGACAATGTTCGCCACATGTCCAAGTACTGTGGCAAATAATAGTAAACCGAATAATAATTGAGCAATTACAAAAATGTATTCACTTTTACTACGAGGCCTTGGCAAATCACCTAAAAAAATGATTGTAAGTAAGAAAGCATTATACATTGATATTTATGAATAAAAAAATGTAAATTATTATTACCTATCGTGGTGAGCGCCAACGTGCACCAGTAATAACTCTGCAAGTATTGCTTCACAACGTCAGAACTCTCCGAGTCATGAAAGACCCAATTTTTACTACCAAAACCATTATTTTTTGCTATTATATGATATAAACAGCCATTCCAATGAAATATCACTAACAAGTAATGAATAAGACTCAGCGATCTGAATAAATTTGGATAGTTCGTATGCCTTTCTGTTCTGTCCATGAAGGCCCAGAACTGATAAATTTTGACTAGACGAAACGACCTGAGTATTGAATTGAATCCTATGGATAAATATAGAAAGTCCAATGGTAGAAGACATAAGCAGTCTATGTAGAATGTCGTTGAATTCATGTAATGATGCCTCAATTTGACCGCGTCCGTCTGAAGGACGCCGTCCTCTAAGTAGCCAGTCCGGAAATGAATCATAATGTCCAAGAGATACAGGAAGTCAGCGAAGTAATCTAGTGCGAACCACGTTGAGAGTGTGTCTCCTGCAGAGA
Source organism: Ctenocephalides felis (assembly GCF_003426905.1). Taxonomy (NCBI): domain Eukaryota; kingdom Metazoa; phylum Arthropoda; class Insecta; order Siphonaptera; family Pulicidae; genus Ctenocephalides; species Ctenocephalides felis. The sequence goes on along the minus strand of NW_020537646.1, from coordinate 15,444,414 downwards.
AATTGAGAAAATCAATTAGAGAAATGAGGTAAAAAATGTCTTATTGTAACATAATGACTGTACTTGGCAACTAGAACAAGAATATTTTTTTTTGTAGAAAACTTCTGTTACTTCTGTTAAAGATAAAGTTTATAGTCGAATAAGGGGGCACAAAGGTTCAATTTGACTTCCAGTAATTATACTCTCTAAACCAGTGATTCCCAAAGTGGTCCCAGTCCCAGTACCTACGAGACCATGACAACTTTCCAAGGGTCCATGTCAATGAAAATGAATTATGGAGCTCCATGTATTGGATCACAACACACCTTGTTAACATCTTTTTTATTATTATTATGACCTCAATTAATAAATGTCTTAATTTGGATTAATATTTTTACTTTAACTTGCGATGTTTTTTATGATTAATCAACCCACAAAATTGCTTTGAATTCATGGTTGAACTTTTCCTCCAACCATCCTCAGATAATATGTTCTCAAAAATGCATAATTCGATTTTGATGAATCTTGACACACATTGTTACTGTACTTCAGCAATATTGTGACCAAAATTTAAAGTTGGAACATTCATTAGTTTTTGAAATATGCGAGGTTGATGGGTGGCTGGCTCCGTTTTCAATACTAGTATTGAAACAGATTGTGCGTCTTCAAAAATGCATAATTCGATTTTGATGAAACTTGACATACATTGTTACTACACTTTACTAAATTTATGACAGAAATTTAAAGTTGAATCGTTCAATAGTTTTTGAGATATGCAAGGTTGATCGATGGCTGGCTCCGCTCTCAATACTAGTATTGTAAAAGATTGTACGTTTTCAAAAATGCATAATTCGATTTTGATGAAACTTGACATACATTGTTACTACACTTTACTAAATTTATGACAGAAATTTAAAGTTGAATCGTTCAATAGTTTTTGAGATATGCGAAGTTGATGGGTGGCTGGCTCTGCTCTCAATACTGGTATTGAAACAGATTGTACGTTTTCAAAAATGCATAATTCGATTTTGATGAAACTCGACATACATTATAACTACACTTTACTAAATTTATGACAGAAATTTAAAGTTGAATCGTTCAATAGTTTTTGAGATATGCAAAGTTGATCGATGGCTGGCTCCGCTCTCAATACTAGTATTGTAAAAGATTGTACGTTTTCAAAAATGCATAATTCGATTTTGATGAAACTTGACATACATTATTACTACACTTTACTAAATTTATGACAGAAATTTAAAGTTGAATCGTTCAATAGTTTTTGAGATATGCGAGGTTGATGGGTGGCTGGCTCTGCTCTCAATACTGGTATTGAAACAGATTGTACGTTTTCAAAAATGCATAATTCGATTTTGATGAAACTTGACAAACATTGTTACTACACTTTACTAAATTTATGACAGAAATTTAAAGTTGAATCGTTCAATAGTTTTTGAGATATGCAAGGTTGATCGATGGCTGGCTCCGCTCTCAATACTAGTATTGTAAAAGATTGTACGTTTTCAAAAATGCATAATTCGATTTTGATGAAACTTGACATACATTGTTACTACACTTTACTAAATTTATGACAGAAATTTAAAGTTGAATCGTTCAATAGTTTTTGAGATATGCAAGGTTGATCGATGGCTGGCTCCGCTCTCAATACTAGTATTGTAAAAGATTGTACGTTTTCAAAAATGCATAATTCGATTTTGATGAAACTTGACATACATTGTTACTACACTTTACTAAATTTATGACAGAAATTTAAAGTTGAATCGTTCAATAGTTTTTGAGATATGCAAGGTTGATCGATGGCTGGCTCCGCTCTCAATACTAGTATTGTAAAAGATTGTACGTTTTCAAAAATGCATAATTCGATTTTGATGAAACTTGACATACATTGTTACTACACTTTACTAAATTTATGACAGAAATTTAAAGTTGAATCGTTCAATAGTTTTTGAGATATGCGAAGTTGATGGGTGGCTGGCTCTGCTCTCAATACTGGTATTGAAACAGATTGTACGTTTTCAAAAATGCATAATTCGATTTTGATGAAACTTGACAAACATTGTTACTACACTTTACTAAATTTATGACAGAAATTTAAAGTTGAATCGTTCAATAGTTTTTGAGATATGCAAGGTTGATCGATGGCTGGCTCCGCTCTCAATACTAGTATTGTAAAAGATTGTACGTTTTCAAAAATGCATAATTCGATTTTGATGAAACTTGACATACATTGTTACTACACTTTACTAAATTTATGACAGAAATTTAAAGTTGAATCGTTCAATAGTTTTTGAGATATGCAAGGTTGATCGATGGCTGGCTCCGCTCTCAATACTAGTATTGTAAAAGATTGTACGTTTTCAAAAATGCATAATTCGATTTTGATGAAACTTGACATACATTGTTACTACACTTTACTAAATTTATGACAGAAATTTAAAGTTGAATCGTTCAATAGTTTTTGAGATATGCAAGGTTGATCGATGGCTGGCTCCGCTCTCAATACTAGTATTGTAAAAGATTGTACGTTTTCAAAAATGCATAATTCGATTTTGATGAAACTTGACATACATTGTTACTACACTTTACTAAATTTATGACAGAAATTTAAAGTTGAATCGTTCAATAGTTTTTGAGATATGCAAGGTTGATCGATGGCTGGCTCCGCTCTCAATACTAGTATTGTAAAAGATTGTACGTTTTCAAAAATGCATAATTCGATTTTGATGAAACTTGACATACATTATTACTACACTTTACTAAATTTATGACAGAAATTTAAAGTTGAATCGGCCAATAGTTTTTGAGATATGCAAGGTTGATCGATGGCTGGCTCCGCTCTCAATACTAGTATTGTAAAAGATTGTACGTTTTCAAAAATGCATAACTCGATTTTGATGAAACTCGACATACATTATTACTACACTTTACTAAATTTATGACAGAAATTTAAAGTTGAATCGTTCAATAGTTTTTGAGATATGCAAGGTTGATCGATGGCTGGCTCCGCTCTCAATACTAGTATTGTAAAAGATTGTACGTTTTCAAAAATGCATAACTCGATTTTGATGAAACTTGACATACATTGTTACTACACTTTACTAAATTTATGACAGAAATTTAAAGTTGAATCGTTCAATAGTTTTTGAGATATGCAAGGTTGATCGATGGCTGGCTCCGCTCTCAATACTAGTATTGTAAAAGATTGTACGTTTTCAAAAATGCATAATTCGATTTTGATGAAACTTGACATACATTGTTACTACACTTTACTAAATTTATGACAGAAATTTAAAGTTGAATCGTTCAATAGTTTTTGAGATATGCAAGGTTGATCGATGGCTGGCTCCGCTCTCAATACTAGTATTGTAAAAGATTGTACGTTTTCAAAAATGCATAACTCGATTTTGATGAAACTCGACATACATTATTACTACACTTTACTAAATTTATGACAGAAATTTAAAGTTGAATCGTTCAATAGTTTTTGAGATATGCAAGGTTGATCGATGGCTGGCTCCGCTCTCAATACTAGTATTGTAAAAGATTGTACGTTTTCAAAAATGCATAACTCGATTTTGATGAAACTCGACATACATTATTACTACACTTTACTAAATTTATGACAGAAATTTAAAGTTGAATCGTTCAATAGTTTTTGAGATATGCAAGGTTGATCGATGGCTGGCTCCGCTCTCAATACTAGTATTGTAAAAGATTGTACGTTTTCAAAAATGCATAATTCGATTTTGATGAAACTTGACATACATTGTTACTACACTTTACTAAATTTATGACAGAAATTTAAAGTTGAATCGTTCAATAGTTTTTGAGATATGCAAGGTTGATCGATGGCTGGCTCCGCTCTCAATACTAGTATTGTAAAAGATTGTACGTTTTCAAAAATGCATAATTCGATTTTGATGAAACTTGACATACATTGTTACTACACTTTACTAAATTTATGACAGAAATTTAAAGTTGAATCGTTCAATAGTTTTTGAGATATGCAAGGTTGATCGATGGCTGGCTCCGCTCTCAATACTAGTATTGTAAAAGATTGTACGTTTTCAAAAATGCATAATTCGATTTTGATGAAACTTGACATACATTGTTACTACACTTTACTAAATTTATGACAGAAATTTAAAGTTGAATCGTTCAATAGTTTTTGAGATATGCAAGGTTGATCGATGGCTGGCTCCGCTCTCAATACTAGTATTGTAAAAGATTGTACGTTTTCAAAAATGCATAATTCGATTTTGATGAAACTTGACATACATTGTAACTACACTTTACTAAATATATGAGAGGAATTTAAATTTAAAACATTCAATAGTCTGAGATATGCGAGGTTGATGGGTGGCTCAATCCGCGCTCAATACTAACATTTAAACAGATGGTATATTCTCAAAAATGCATGTTGCGATTTTGATGAAACTTGGCACACATTGTTACTATACTTTACCATTCATTTGTATGACCCCAAAATTTTCCTGCCATGGACCCCTTGAAAGTTACCATGGACCCCTAGGGGTCCATTTGGACCACTTTGGGAATCACTGGTCTAAACCAACTACATCACAACACATAATGCATATCAAACAAATAACGAACACTGTTCAGTAAAATTTTCAATCAATTCCTAACTTTAGAAATATGTAAATAAAATATTTTCCTAGAATTTGTCACGAGCCCTTGAAAACGAAATAGGTTAAAATAGTTTTAAGTGAAAAGATTAATTGTTTTTTATATTTACAATTTATACATTCTGTGCTCAAAATTTCAATATTTGTAAAAAGATAGATCAGTGCAGAATTACTACAGACATAAAATAATTACATCTGATATCAAACTGACCCTGAGTAAATATTATCCCCATCCCAATTTGGCCAACTGTTCACAATTTTTACGCCTTATGCTATTAATTTTTCATAATAGCAAATAGATAAATTAGTGTAAAAATACTATAGATATGAAATAAATACAGCCACTATCAAACTGATATATAAACTTCTTATAAATGTTATTTTAAATTTCTTATCATATATTATTTTGCATGCATTTGGCTATTCATAATTTAATTGCTTTGCTATTTAAATTCTATATAATTGCAAATGAATTAATTAGTACAAAAATATCATAGGTATGGAATGATTATAGCTGCTATCAAACTGATCTGTGAATATAATTTCAAATATAATATTTTATGAGTTGGAATATTTGATTGCTATTAACATTTATTATTGCATTATACACCGCACGAAAGTATTGAAAATAACACCAATAATACTATAAATTCCATATGATAATTAAATATTATGTGTATATAAAAATAAATATTATATATAATGGTGGTCCTCAATATGCACATTTTCGAATTTCCTTGCTCCCAAATGCTCAAATGGTTCCAAATTGATAAAAAACAATTCTCTGGAAGTTTTAGCTCTTAATATTAACTTTTAGATGGTGCGCAAGCAAAACTTCGTATGGAAATAGCATGAAATGTATTCAAAATTCAAATTAATGTTTTATTATTGCTAATGTTATATTATAATGTTAATATATTTGCCATCTAACGAATAAATTAAATTAAAATTCAAATGATTTGAAATTATATGTAAATTGTATTATATGTAAAAATTATATTGTGTACATCAAATCATAGCAGCAACCCATTAGATGCTCTAAAAAATTGAAAAAAAATCATATTATCCCATTAAAGTAATGACAGCAATTTAAACCAAAAACTTAATCATGAAATCTCGAACAATTTATCTCCAATTTGCAATAATAACACGTTAACTAACCTTATTCATTGCAGTATCAAATTTTGAATACCGGACGGGTTTAATTACCTACTACACAATATTACTATCCTAGTTTAAATGTTGAGTACCTAAATGCTATATAGCTTAGTTTATTGCAAAAGGAATTAAATTGTTATGCTTACTCGTAATTTCCTGAAATGCGAATCTGTATATGATGACCCAGAAATTGTAGAGAAATGCCAATGAGACGACCATTGACCAATAGTAGATAAACCGTCCGGCGGGATCGAACAAGAACGACCAATTCGTTACTCGATGCTTGGGCCGGGTCGGATACGAGGCACTCCTTGTACGTCTGGAAAAATAAAATATTATATATTAATAATATATATGTATATTACAAATAGAACTTTCAATTGTATTCCTCATTGATTAATAAATAAAGAGATAATTTATACTACACATTTGGCACTACTTTTAAAAAAAGAGTGCGCGTAAGGTTCACATGTGATTGAAGTAAAACTTAATTGCATTTAAGATGGCATTTAAGTAAAAATAAATACATCATATAACAATTTTGAATAATGTTTATTAGTAATATGGTAACACTCGTGATGCACATATGTATTAGTGTCAACCATTATACACGTTTATATAATGATAAATTATAAATTATATATTTATAATAGCATTAAAAATATGTATAATATTTAAAAACAATAATGTAATTAAAGTCATACTTGAAATATGACATGATCGGTTTGTCATTGTATTTAGCATTTAGAAATGAACCTTCATTAGAGAAATAATAAAAGTAATTGCTGATTGATAACTTCTATAATATTCGTTCACACAGTGAATTATGTTAAACAACGCCTAAACAAATATTGTTTTCGCAACTTCACTCATCATATAATAATTGTGTTTGAAGAACTTCATGTAATTAAAATTAACATACATTCATTGACTGCTTGTATTTTTTTTACTTTTTCGCTGGCGATATAATCTCATTCTTTGAACAGCTGTATTATCTGTTTTGCCTAAAAAATATTTTCCATTTCAATAACTTCAAAGATTTATAGAAACTGCGAATAATATAGAAATTATTTCAATAAACTTATGTTTCAAACACGGCGCAAATTCTGCATTTGTTTTATTATTTTCATTATAATTATTTACGGGAACAGGGTAAAATATTCTTCTAATTCGGGCATTTTTCATTAAATCAAGATTTGTACTACGATGTAACTTTAAAATGTTTATTTATCTATGCCGATTTCCTTATTGATATCGGTACGCATACAACGTTGATGCTGGTACGCATACAACGGCAGATCTCTATTCACATACGCAACGACTAATCACAATCGACCCGTATAGAAATGATATCATCGAGAGCGAATGACGAATCATTGGTTCGACTCTTATCTGCCGTAGCGCACTTCCGTTGCATTTGTACGGATTTACACCCTAGTCGCGCCTAAAGAAGTTATACTTCAAAAATAAGATATATAAATCAACGTTTATCCAAATAATAGTTTTATGTGACAAATCTACGAAGTGCTAATCTGTAGTCAAAATCAGCTTCTGCCTTGAATGAAAATCGTATTTTCCGTATTTCCGTATTTCAACGCACCTGTCAGTTCCGTTACAGCTGCCAGTGGCACTGCCCAGGTGATTCGTGGAAGGGGCATTGGTCCCCGCGGAGCATCCAGTGCCCCTCCGGCCCCCCGCACCCAATAGGGCGGTATCGCAGCCACTGCCATATGTTGCACCAGTAACGGGATATTTCAGTCTGGAAATGAAAATTTGGGGACATAAATATTTTGGGTATATCGAATACGTATTTCAATGTGTTGTGTTCAGGTTTCAATTAAAACTATTTTTATTAAATATACTGTAGAAAATAATTACTAACAAATTTACAATTTTGTTACAATTTCTTTGGCTTCGACTCTTTATGTCAACAGCACAACAACTACAATTTACACCATCTTACTAATAAGTAATATGCCTTCAATTATTTTAGTCCATTTCACATAATATCACATATTAGCAGCTGTTAATATTATACATTAAAAAATATGCTTAGCTAATATAAATCAATAAGCAATTTGGAAATTCACATAATCGTATAAATAATTTGGCCTATTATCGCAATAATCTTAATTGTTAATTACCACCAAGATTTATTCATATAACAAATATATACTAAATAATTTACGTTTTCTAAGTACCGTCAAACTTTAAACACGGCGGTTTTCTGATAAATTATTAAATGCTTAGCAGCGCTTGTGGCTTCAAATAGAGTACTATATATATGGAGCCATATATCTAAATAGAAATACTGGTATAGTATATATTGTTCGAGCAAGAATTTACAATATAACTTAGATAATGTAAAATCTAGCGTAGAATGTATAGCACGCGTAAAGTTCAAGCATGGAATTAATTAGCTATTAACATGCATAAAATAAAGAGAATACTGAATCATACTTTTACAATTATAATAGAAAGTAATCTGCATTGCAGATGCTTAGAGAGTAGATAATTTTGCTAGCCAATTGCAATTGTGATATGATAAGCCAATATATATTGTAACTCAACAATGCTATTTAATTTCAAAATGCGGTCAAAGTGATCCAAATATAATAACAGGACACGAATTATGGGTAGTCATTTACATTTGTCATCATATTTCATATCAAATTTCATCATAGTTGTTTGGTTGTTCTAAGTAAAAATTTCAATATCCTAAATCTAGTGATCCTAAAAAATATTTTGCTTTTGTGAACCATTCATAAGACTTTTGCTATATGATTTCGCGTACAAACTTTATTTTGGTTAATCGGAACCTTCTGGAACAATATGTCAATATTAATATTTAGTATATTATCTGTTAACGCGAAAAATCAACCCTGGTCTATATAGATATATTTTAATAATCTTCATAAGCGATAATAAAACCTAAGCTCTGTTATTGCACTATTTTGTTATATAAAAAAAATCTGATACAGTAGTGCATCCTGCAAATAAGCAGTTCCTCAGTCATTAATCCACCTTTAGTAATCCAAAAAAATAATTTGCTTTTGTGAACCATTTACAAGACTTCTACTATATGATTTCGCGTACAAACTACCATTCTGTTAATAAAAACCTTTCGGGATAATATGACAATATTAATATTTAGTATAGTATTTGTTAACGACTTAACGAAATATATTTAAATAATCTTCGCACAGGAATGCAATCATAAATAAAATCTAAGCCTTGTTATTGCACTATTTTATTATATAAAAAACTGATATTGTAGTGCACCTTGCAAATAAGCAGTTCCTCAGTCATTAATTCGCCTTTCTAAGAAATTATATTCTTTGAAACTTGACCCAACTAAATCACAAGTCAATTTATAATTGGACACTGAATGATGTAATGGGAAGTCGCTTGCATCAAAACAAAAACCTATCAAAAAATTATATAAAATTATTAAAACTTTGTAAATCACAATCAATAATTAAACAACTTCTCATAGGTCTATAGTATTTTATGGGGTTCGATTTGACTATCAACTCTATCACCATGCGAAGTTTCATCAAAATCCGGGAAAAGTAAACCTGAGGGTTCCCTCGTAAGTAACAAGTATCAACTCAACATTTAAATATATAATATAATATATCAATCTTTAACAACATATCATTTTAACTAAATGTATAACACTTTAAATTAAAAATAATCTTCAAACAAATTATTTATATCTGACCCTTTAGCTATAACGGCAAAAAATGTCCTATTTTAGCAGAATTCGCCAGCATCTCGTTGGATCACGAACTTTTTCTAAAATTCACATTAGGCTCACAACATTATTTCTATTCATATATCGCATAATAAAGTATACTGATAGTTAATGTGAACGAATTTCATTTTTATGAAGTCAAACCCAATTTAATCTCTATTGTGTAAAAACTGTCTCCATAAAAGCTATTTAGAGCCATATTGCAGATGTTTACACTTTTACATCTATATTAAAGTGAGAACTGCCAGCACAAAATATTACACGAGATAAGAAAATAATTCTTATGCATAAATTCATATAATATCATACACGAGTAATAACTACACTTCCCATGCATAAATGCTATTAATATGAATGTAATCCAAGATGAATTGAACGCGGAGCCGACTGGATTTCTGGTTTTGCGAGGGAATTTGTGTTATTTCTAAACAGAAGTTAGTTCAGAGCACCTTCCACCATCTTTGTGTGTGTGAAGTTTCTAAGTGAACTTTGCTTCTCATATAATATTCAACGGTGCAAACTGAATGTGAAACGCTCATTCACTCTCATTCACTCCGCCGTTCACTGTGCCGCAGCCCCTGCTTCATTGCTCCAACAGCAAAGCATCGCGAATTAATTCTTAAATGCAAATACTCTAATTTCCGACATTCGTATACACAGCCAATTTGTGAGCGCTCTTAGTGTTTGAATAAGGAATAGACAAACATCATTTGTACCGGATGGTAATAATCGGTTTCACATTATGTTGGGGAATAATTAGGTTACTGTGAGGAAAAGAATACTCTGAGCAACTTAAACTCCACATTCATCGACTATAAATATTTAGTTATCGATTAATTAAATTGCGAATTGTGAATCAGTAACATTTTAAACTAATCAAAGTCTGATCAATAGCGCAATCAAATTAAATATATTTTAAGTTAAATCTTGTTGTAAGTATACATAATTTTCATAATTGTGATACTATACATAATCATACATAAACAAATGTGCATTCTACTTAATTTTTTTTTTAATATTTAAAGATTTTAAGTAATATTTTTACATATTCTTATAAAAACGTCTAACGCATATCAATTTTGACAGTAGTCAATTTTCAAAACTGGCAAGAGTAACAAATTTTAAGGGTGTTAGTACCATTTTCTAAACTCCAAGGCAATAGAATCTTATAAAGATATAATTTTTTATTTAAGAGTAAAAAGTTTAAGATAATTCAAGTATAAAAACTAAAAACATAGGCATAAATATTCAAAGTTGCTTAACGCGTTCAGTTCTTAACGAGTTCAACTTAATATATTTTGATAATTTGACTATTTGAAGATTTTCAGTTATATTTTTACAGATTCTTTACCAATCGACTAATTCATAATACCAATTCTTAGATTTGACAAATTTCAAATTTATAAAAATTACAAAGATAAAAAATTTAAGGTGGTTATTTTATTTTTTTGTATTTTTTATTCCATTAGACTTGGAGAATGGTGTGTAGTTTATTTGCCAAGTATATCGTGACAGATTCATTCACTAGTTTTGTATTAAAATCTAGTACTCTAAATTACTCGTGATACAAAATCATACAAAACATGCATTCATATATTTATTTTAAAATAACTTGACTAATTGAAAATTTTGAGTAATTTTTCTATATATTGTAATTGATTATAATATCAAATCCGACAAACGTATATGATTAATTACAAGAATCAACAAATTCATATTTTAGCAAGTGTAAAAAATTTAAGGTTGTTATTTATATTTTTTCGTGATTTTATATTGGACTTGACAAATGGGGTGTAGTTTCAATTGTTAAGTGTTTTGTGACATTTTTATACAAATAATTATTTGTGAATTAATGAATAATAGTTTCTTAAATCTTTGTTTCTTTGTTTTCTTTTTAACTTTTTAAAAAGACGTAAAGAAAACGTAAAAAAATGTTTACGTCAAAATCAGGAAATGATTTGTACCTTGTTTATATGTGATTCACAATGGCCTAGTTAAATCTAATATGATTATAAAAGCGCATACTAAATATATAAGTATTGAAGATTATGCATTTTGTTTTAAAGTATAATTTTTTTTGATATAATATAACTAAACATTTATTATGCCTACCAGAAATAGTATTAAACCTATAACATAATATCGAATAAGGTTATTGAAGTCGTATCTCATAAAAAATAATGTTATATTATTTAGAGAAAAAATAAAAATAAATATTATATTGAATCTTTGTTTAGTTGCCTTATGACTACCAATTAGTAAAATTTTAATTTTTATATTTAAAATAGGTACTTTTACATTTTTCAAAAATTTAAGTATCATATTTTTGCCATAAAAAGCTTGCAACTGAGTCAAAATTAATAACAAAAATTTACTTTTTAATTAATTCTATTTCACAAAGTCGCGCAACCTTACTTAGGCAGATAGTTTCATCTAATGGTACCAACCAAAGATTTAACAAAATATAGCCAGTGTACGTCTTAGGCAATGGTACGACTTGAGCAACCTTACTCTATATAATACTATATAATATATTCCGAATCAATAATTTGATAATCCTTTGATTCAGAAAGACAGTTGATTTTGAAAACGGTAATATGGATATTCTCAAAACCAAAAACTAGAAATTATTTGTTCAACAATTTTATATTAAAAATTCATCCTTGTAGCAAAAAAATGAAACCATAACAACTCTTATTACACTTGTTATTTGAATTTTACCCAGTTCTAAACTAAGTGAATTTGAACATATTTGAACTTTTTATTTTTGAATTATCGACCAATTAATGCTATAAATATTCGATTCATAAAATAAAAACAATCATAAATCCGTTAAGTTAAACATAACTTAACACATTTATGATTGTTTCTACCAAATTTTCATAAAATTCCATAACTGTATTCTGTATCATCTTATCTTATCTCACCTAGTCCTCGCATCCCTCCTCGCCGCGCTGATGTCCAGATCGCTGAGGGCGGTTTCGGCGGTCGCATCAATCGGTGTCCGATGGTGAATGCCGCCGCCGACACCGGTTACCGCCGTGTAGTGACCGCCGCCGCCGCCGGGTGACGTGACAAGACTGTCACGGGACGATGACAAGTAACGTTGAGAACAGTGACTATTCGAAGCTGTCGTGCCACGGCGCGTGCTCAGGCGGCAAGACATTAGATCTGGAAAATTTGAAAATATGGAAATATATTATATGATGGACTTGAGTTTTTTAACTTCCCGTAGGGTGTTATTGTAATGGCCGGAAATCGAAATTGAAAATTTTTACATTTCTCGACGTTTTGAAGGTTTCTGATCATTTTGGCATACTTAGGAAAAAATGGATGTGTGTGTGTGTGTGTATGTATGTATGAATACTATTTTTCGTCCACGTTTTCGGGCGCACGGATCAACCTATTTGAATGGTTTAAAAAACATTGATTCCTATTGATAGGGAGATGTGCTGATTAGTTTTTGGCAAAGGCAGGTCCAGCCGTTACGGAGATACATAGCAAAGAGTGCAGAAAAGTGAATTCGAGTTTTTGACTGAACGTAGCATCCGATTTCAATGATCTAAAAAACATTCAATTAGTAATGATTGGGATTATTAGTTTTTGGCAATGGCAGGCCCAGCCATTTCGAAGATACAGAGCTAAATGTGCAAAAAATGGCAGTTTTTGAGAGAACTAAGCGTTTTAACAAAATAATTGATTTTGGAAAAAAAAATTGTACCATTTTTTTTTTTTAGTTTTTTTGTATATCGAAAATAATTCAGATTTTTTTTAATTCTGACTATAGTTCTAATATACTTCAAACAAATAATTTCAACTTTGCAATTTAGTTTAAATAATTCTTATAGATATTAGACAATGTTACAATATTAATAATAATCTATTAAAAACATTCAGTATTCCTTGAACATTTCGTTACGATACGGGAAGTTCCAGCAATTTGCCTTAATGCACCATGCCATACACCCCACTAGTTTTTTTTTGTATATCAAAAATAATTCAGATTTTAATCGCAATTCTGACTAAAGTTCTAATGTACTTTAAACAATATGTTTAAGTTTGCAATTCAGTTTATATAATTCTTATAAATATTAGACAATATTACAATATTTTATAATAATCTATTTTAAAACATGTAATATTCCTCGATCATCTCGTTGCGGTACGGGAAGTTCCAGCAATTTGCCTTAATGCACGATGCCATACCCCCACTAGTTATATATTAAATCACATTA
>NW_020537646.1:15413575-15429621 GCF_003426905.1 Ctenocephalides felis | reverse complement strand
TATCTACTTTCATATTTGTACATTATATTCATATTCTTTTTATAGATGACAAATCGTAATGTCATCAATCAAGCCCAGCCCATTTCAGAGAAATGTAATATTAACCTTGGTGCTATTAAGAACGAAGTCCTGACTGGCTTGAAGTGGTTCAAAACTAGATCTTTTACAGTGTATGGGATTAAATATCAGGTGCTAACGTAAACGAGGATCAATGAAGATATGTGAAATGTACTGGTCGTAAGAAGTAATATTTTTATTCATGGTCATATGGAGGAACGATGATACACACCTGAATGTAAACGCAAACAAAATATTTATATGTGTTTGATTGTACATTTGTTATTCCAATGTTTTCATTAAAATATTGATTTGTTTATGCTAATTTATGTTGGTTTGGGTTACTCATTAGGATCTTGTTTACTATTGTGAAATATTATTGTGACATGAGCAATAGAGAAAACTTTGCGCAATTAAAATATTTAATTAAATTTGACCGCATTTTGATTACCAATGCTGTATATAGCATTAATATTATTTAAAGATATTTTTATTTTGAATATATTTAAACTAGTATTTAACAAAGTTTGTACTTAATTTTAAAATTACTTTAAAAAATTTAAATTAATTAAAAATGACTAACATATTCTGATAGTACGTGAAATAACACTTTGTTTAATTGAATTAATACTCGGTCAATCTTATTTCTTTCATACAATATTATCATGAATATTTATTCACACTATTTTTCTAATTAATATTATTGATTAACTAAATATGATATTGATAAAAAATTTTAGGAGCTCATTGTTTCATATAAAATAACTTTTTATTTACTGTATAGTTAATTTATCTATAAATTGTGTCTCTGAAAGTTGATTATTTATTTTGAGATAATTACAAAAATGATACATAAATAATTATTTAACAAAATAAATATAATCATTATTGAACAAATTAAACTTATTTAAATAACTGAAAATTGTTGATTTAGACATGATTGCATATTTTGTAACGACTACAAAAATAATGAAATAAATAATGTAATATGTAAATATATCATTATTGCACAAAATTCAAAAAGATATTTACCATATATATAGAGCGGAGCTAAAAGGTGCGCGGGTAAAAAGGTCCACCACTGATATTTCAAAAACCAGTAAGTTAAGAACTTTTTAACAACAATATTTGAAAGTAGAGTGGGAAAATGTGTAACCAGACATTACCTTGATTTTTACGACGTTGCTATCGGAAGAAAAACAGCAACGTTTGAAAATCCAAAACAAAAGTATTTTCTTTTATTGTTAGTTTTTGTAGTCGTGAATACTGTTTCTTAGTTTATGAGACATTAATATAATTTTTTAGTATACCTTATTAGTTATTTAAATATTTTTTAGTCTACCTCATTTAATTGAATAAGATTTGTTATATTAATATTTTATTATTAAATTAGATTATATGACCTCTATTAAAGCTTACACTTGGGTGAGGTTAAAAAACAACAACTAAACCTTAACCCTGGAAAAGGTATGAATAATAGTAAATAAAAAGGAAAATTAAGTTAAAAACAGCAAATTTACAACAGGTAAATGATTATTCAAACTCTGCTAATGAATATTTCTGACAAAGTACCAGATCAAGGTTATCTACAAAGTTGTGTAAAAAAAACCATTCTTAAAACAAATTAAAAAAAATATACGACTCAATTGTAATTTTTTTATACCATATAAGTCAGATTGTAATTTACATTGTAAATTGAAAAAAAGTTAATTAAACATACAAAAAAATTCAAAATTTTCAAAAAAAAAACAACATTATCAATAATGCTGTGATTTTTATTAGATACGGAATTACTCATTTTACCATGTTATTTTTCTCATGTTATAAAAATAAATTAGATTTATTTATATATAATGCTAGTCAGTCTCAAAACTTCCGAAGGTTTAAATCAGAATTTTAGCTGCTGGTTTAGAGTGGCCCATAAAAGTTAAGTTTAGCTTATCATTTTGCTATATCCGGTAAGAGCTCGTAAAATTGAGTTACCGCTGATGAAACTAATAAAGTTGAACGTGGACAGCTATAGTTCGCTATAAAAACAGCTTTCAATTTACAGCTATCAAAACAAGGCCGAGGGCAGTTACAGGTCGCGTATGACGCCAGGAATAGTTGCTGCTTCGATTTAAAGCGAAATGACAATAAAATTACGAGCTTTTCTCATTTCATTTTTCTAAAGTCGTGGGGGTTTTGTGTTTGTTTTCCGCAATGAAATTTAACGGTTGGTTTTATGAGGCTATAATTTTTTCAGATTATCATTCAGTAGCTATAATTGTTAGAGAGATGCAGCTTTTGTGGAACTGTTTGGTATAATTGCCAAAAAAATAAAAGTGGTAAAATAATGATGGTGTAAATCCGTACAATGCAACGAAAAGCGTTACGGCTCTCGATGAAATCATTTCTAAACGGTCGATTGTGATTAGACGTCGTGTATGTGAATAGAGATCTGTCGTTTTAGGCGTACTGGCAAAAATACAAGCAGTCAATGAATGTATGTTAATTTAATTACATGAAGTTCTTCAACACAATACATGATGAGTGAAGTTGCAAAACAATATTTGTTTAGGCGTTGTTTAATATAATCCACTGTCTGAACGAAGATTTATAATTTTGTTAATCAGCATTACTTCATTTCTCTAGTGAAGGTTCATTTTCTAAATGCTAATTACAATGACAAACCGATCATGTCATATTTGAAGTATGACTTTTAATTACATTATTGTTTTTAAATATAATTATAATTTATAATTTATCATTATATAAATGTGTATAATGGGTTGACACTAATAAATGTGTGCATCATGAGTGTTACCATATTACTAATAAACATTATCAAAATTATATGATGTATTAATTTTTTTTTAATTAAATGCCTCTTTACAGTAGCAAATAATTTTTACTTCAATCACGTGTGAAACTTACACGCATTCTTTTTTGTTAGAATATTTATTATTCTCCTGAATTGAGCCAAGACAAAATTTGGTCAATTATCAAAAATTTTGTAGATCCACACCTAAGAACAAGCTTTTTATTGGTATAATAACCAACCAATGATAAATAAATCTTTATAAATAATTATTAGTAGAAAAATATAAATTTTCTAAAGTATACAATTAAATATGTATTTTCCTCATAAAATGTATCATTTGATATTCACATTTCATCACATGCAATTCCATAATGTACAAGCGAGGTCTCCGACCATAATAAATGATGTAGACCTGATATTTCGGGCAACGTGTAAACACACGGCAATGAGAATAATTTAATATCAAAATGCTTCAAAATTATCAAAATTTGTTTGACATATGTTAGCGCTCTGAACAGGAATGAAGGGTTGTAATTGTTGCGCATAATAGTTTTTGATTCTGTCGAGCTACCCTGTTAAATATGTAGCTTTGTGTAATATTTCTGAACGGTGTAAATTTCATTAAAGTGCCAGAGTAAATAAATACGGAGTCTGCAATGGTATAAAACATGAATTACACAGATTGATTTTTTTAAAACTTTTTATTAAATGAAAAGGTTGTTTATTTGGCTTTATAAAACATGTGCACGCGAATGCAAATAAAAAGTTAAATGCACCTTGTAGTTCATTAGCAAGTTTTATATTTAATAAGATGAAAAAAATGGACCAATAAATAAATGAGCTTTATACTTTAATAAATTCTTTGGTGTTATGTAGTATGATCTATAATGAATTTGATATAGAAACTGGATGAGCAGAGACTGATAAAATGTTGACTGATGTATGAAGCATAGCTCTGTACGGATCAGAAACATGAACTTTAAGAAAAGCCGACAAGAATTATCTGGTGAGCTTTAAAAATATGGTGCTGGAGGCGAATGGTAAAAATAAAGTCGACTCACAAGATAACGAATGAAGAAGTCATACAAAAGAGTGGGCAAAGAAAAGACTCTATTTAGCACGATTCTAAAAAAAAAACTGTTTCGGACCCATTCTGCAAAAAATGCCGGGCAAAATAGAAGAACTGAAAAAATTGGGGAAAAAAGAATGCAGACGGTTGATGACTTACGTGAGAAAAGAAAATACAGAGAACTGAAAACCGAAGCACAGGACCAGGAAGCAGAAGTTTGGAAATGAAATTTTATGATAGCGAATATAAAATGATTAATTATCATTAATTAATTAATAGTAATAAAACAAAAGGGAATAATAAACAAAAGAGAGAAAAAAATCATTGATTTTGTGGTGCTCTCATATCATGGCCATTGGGCAGACTACTATTTATTGTTTATTATAAAAAATTGATACAAAAAATACTACTATTTATATATTATAATCTGCAGATTCTGGAAAAATTCATTTTATATCATAATATCTATATATATATATATATATATATATATATATATATATATATATTATAGTCAATATACGTCAATGTATGTGGAAAAAAAATCGGACTTTTAATCCGCTCGACCTGATTGTAATGGTAAAACATGTATAGTAAATATATTCAAATATGAATAAAATAATCTATATTATCACAAGCCTTGTACAGAGAAAAAAACATAAAACATGTGTTAAGATTCTGTGTTATATTCGCGAGCAAAAAAATTTGGGAATATTTGGTTTGATAACAACAACAATGAGATCATTATTTAATTATTCTAATACTGTAAGTGTGTTTTAGTTATTAAATAATAACTTAAACATCAAAATGATGAATTTTCATGATAAGTTCAATTGCATGTCAAAATATTTTTTCGATTCGTTTGAACAAAGTATAATATAAATTAAAACATGCGGATGTCAATCCTAAACTTTTATATGTGTAGATAATAATATCTGGTTTTTAATCGTTTTAAATATCAAATTTGTCCAAAATTAGATGATTTATAATGAGAACATATTAATATAAACACAATTCCTACTGTAATAAAGTTAAGAATTATTGCATTCTAGATCCTCCCCCCACGAAGTAATGCCTAACGGCGGTTTCTGTGGGTACCAGAGGCAAGGCAAAGGCAAAGCGGAGGTTTTAGTCGGTTTTATACTAGGACGGTATTGAGTCCGACATACCCAGACAAACACCAGTCTGGGATGCATAAAGGCATTTCCTTCGATATACAAAAAAAATGAAATGATTTATAAAATAAAAAAAAGTTTTATTAAAAAATTAAAAAATGATGCAAAATGAGGAAAAAATTATCTTCAGACATATGCATATTAAATATCACTTATTTAATAGAGATTTAAATAATAAATTCAAATTTCGTTCTTCATTTCACGAAGACTGAAGAAGACTGCCCAAAGATAATATTAGGGACCCTTAGAACTACCATAACTTTATATGAACAGAATTGTAAAAATACTTATTGAAGTGATTCTACTATTGAAGTGAATTATATGAGATCGAAAGTGTGTGTGTATGTGTGTGAGTGAATGACATAAGCCAAATAGCTAATAGAAATATCCTGTATTCTGATTGCTGTCAAAAAATAAAAATAAAAAAAAGTTTTTATTTCTACGAGCTCCGTACCAAAATTTGTAATGTCTAACCGCTAAGCGCTTTCGTATTTCGTCTCTAAAACAGCTACGCATTGCAAATGTTATGAAAAAAATCACACTTTTCAGAAAACTTTAAAGCTTATAAAAATTTTAAATTGCGGCGCGGAAAATTCCAGCAATTTGCCTTAAGGAACAATACCCCTAGTTTATATCATAATTAGGCAATATTCAACGTGCCCGGTAAATTCATCTATTATTTCATAAAGTAACGTATTTTACCATATATTTGAAACAAACAGAATCACTTAAATGCATTCCTTTATCGTTCGTAAGGATCGCTGCTAACAAAGATCCATTCAACAAGATAACAAGAGTGGCTCCCATCCTAAGATGGAGTGATATCTGTCTCATTGTTTGTCGAAGTGTCTTCTCCTGGCTCTCATTTCCGTCAATCAATTTGCTCCTGCTTTCACAGGGACACCCGAGCGCTATAGTCGCGATAGTTTTTTACGGCGTTATCGTCAAGATTCCAATTAACTCGGAAACTTGGAATAAACAGATATAATAAAGTTTTCACTAGGCAGCTGTAATTTATTAGGTGATTATTTTATTACTGAAAAAAATTCTGGCATCATTTTAAGAAAAGAAAAACTGGAGTCAATTCTATAATTTAGTTGATATACGGTTCACAATTGACGTGCATTTTTTAAATGCTCAAGGGCCAGATTAGTTAGTTAGTAATTTTTTAGTACTAGCTTAATTATATAAATATGAATACGTTAATTATACTAAAGCTCAAAATTACGTGTTACAAATTACAAATTTGTACTAATTACAAAAAATGCTTAAATTTATTATTTGTCAGATCGAAGGTTAATTAATGGACGGTTTTGCAATATTTTTTTCGTACAAATTTAGATCTAATTTAATATTTTATTACAATAGTTTTAAGCCAGATTTTGTCAAAGTATTTATTTTTATCTTGAAGCATATCATACATAAACTATATAAAAAATTAAAATTTATAAAATGTTTTCTGTTATAAAAAAATCTAAACCCTCCAAATTTAGTATATTCATAAATAAAGTCAAAAATCTGTATAAATAGACAGCAATTTAGAGTAGAGCAAGGTTTAAAAGTCGACGGGTCAAAAGGTCCATTACCGATATCTCAAAAACAAGTAAAATTAATTAATTAATTTTTAATAATAATATTTGAAAGTAGAGGAAAAAATGTGTATTAAGCCATCACCTTGCTTTCTACGACGTCTCTATCGGAAGATAAACGGCAATGTTTAAAAAATCCATAACAAAAGTATTTTCTATTGTTTTTTGTTTGTAAGCACTGTTGTTTAGTTTACCTAACTTTAAGATTATTTTCAATTGTTTTGTAACTTTAAGATTATTTTCAATTGTTTTGTTATATTCTACAGTTTTTTTATATATCCCCTGTGAAAACTTGCATGTGGGTGGGGTCAAAAGGACCAGCCGAATCTATTGCCAGGGGCAATTAAAGTAAGGCAGAAGGAGACATTTTACAAGATATAAATTAAATAAATAGTTATTTCACCTCTGCTGTTGAATATTTCTGACAAAATACCAGATCAAGGTTATACACAGTGTTATCTTTGTAAAAAATGCGTCGAATTCTAATTTTGCATTGGTTGCATGTAGCTGTTATTTCCTAAAAATCCTGTAAAATTAAAAGTAAGATTTGAGATCTGTTCGCCCTCCGTCCCACTTTTCGCCTATGGGGTAAAAAAACACCGGGAGACAACTGTTTTTTTAAAAACGGCAAAAAACACATTTTTATAATGATGACTTAGCGGGGAGTTTTATTGAACATAGTCAGTTAGTTATTTATTTGATATGTATAATTTGTTGTGATATAATTGGTTTGATACTCACTGCATAATTGTTCAAAGTCAAATTAAACCTTTGTAGTCCATGAGGTAAATTTATATACTTTCTATATGCCTGAGAGACCTTTAATATATGCTATTTGAAGTAATTTATTTCTTGATAGAAATTTGCAGGGCTTATTAATTAATAATTAAGGCAATAGCTGAGATATATACAATAATGTGTACGTGTCAATCGTGATGCACCGCCAGAAAGCTCGCCGTGCAAAAAGCTCCTGCATCGTACTTTAATTTTATTTACTCAAGTAATTATAAAAATGATATAAAAATAATATAAGCGGAATTTGAATTTCGAACCACAGATGCAAAAATTGGATTTCAGTCACTTTAACACTCGGCTATGATTCAATTGATAAAAGAATACATTGCAGGCTATCTATAGCGCGCACTACTAAAATGCAAATTTTATTTAATTTTTATAATTAGACCGCTCTTCATAGGCCTCTAATATTTTATCACGGTCAGTTTGGGCATAAAATCTACCATTATGCCAAATTTTATCAAAATCTCAGACGAGTTTGCGCGGTTTCTCCTCGTTAGATATACCATTTCGACTAATCTATTTTTTGGTAGAAATTACCAGACATTATTAATTATTAATTAAAGCTACGGCAGATGAATTATATACAATAAGCTAACACGCGTACGTGGCAAGCATGAAGCACCGCCACAAAGCTCGCCGTGCAAAAAGCTCTTGCATCGTATTCCTTTGTGGGAGATGGAAACGGGATTGGCAGGTTGGTGACACTGATGAATCGTGTTTCGATCGTCGACGGCGGCGATTCAAAAGCGACGCGACGTCGTCTCCACCGCGACGCAGCGGACGATACGTCGTCATGCTGACTCATGTGCGGGATAGAATATGGGGTGTTCAACGGTTCACCGGGTTTTATCGACGAAAATCTGTATAGATTGAGCCAAGATATTGTAAAGTGGTATACCCTTAGTAGGATAGCGAAGGGTTAGGAAGTGGAACGAGCAAATCTAAATTATAAGCTGGTCGGCAGAGTTGCATTATTGGTGGATTTGCTGGGTCGACTAATTTAACAGCAACTGATATATTAGATATCAATTTGGAAAGAACGCAAAATCAGCAGAAGTGAAGAGAAACAGCTTTGTATTTTACTGTGAAATAGTTTAATTAAGAAATAGAAGTACGTTATATTTTCTAGATAGTAAATAATTTATGATAATTGTTATCTTGCTCTGTGTCATACCTTACTAATAACCATTAAAGTTAATTAATTTAAGGGGGTATTATCTAAAATTTAAAAAAAAGTATTTTTTTTATATTTTCTAAATGTTACTTTTCAAGAATATGTGTACATAAGGATATTTCATAATTCAAATTGTTTTTGGTTTCCTTCCTGCGCATTTTTTTCAATTAGAATATATTAAAATTCTATGAGTTATTTGAATTATACTATTCAATCACACTTATGCACACACATTCAAACACACAAATTATTGTGATAAATTTTGCAGTATCAATAGTTGGAGAATCACTTCAATGAGTGATTTGCCTTTTCTGTTCATTTCTACAAAGATGTGGTAGTGCTAAAGGTCTTCAAAATTATCTTTGGAAAGCTTCTTTTTCAGTGTTCTTGAAATTTGCGTCTTAGAAAGCTGAGTGACTATTGAATTTGAATGAAATTTTAAACGCTTTTTTCTCAAAACTGACTTTCTCGATAGCCACGATTTCTCAACTACTACTGGACCAATTTAGTTATAGTGAGCTGCGCCAATTCGCAAATTCCGATTTTTACTTTACAAAATTCGATTTTTACTTTTAAAAAATTCAATAATATTAAAAAAATTGTAGATAAAATATTTTATTTAACAAAACAATTAATTTATCTTGACCTTAGTTCATACCATAGCGACATTATTCTAGAATAATACTGCATATATTTTTTCTTCTTCGGCTAAAGTTATGGGTATAATAAGGAACATTAATTTTTTTATATCATCTACTTGCTTACCTTCTAGCATTGAAAATTTACAACTATTTATATTTTTATAGATTTTTTATATTCTCAAAACATTAATAACTTGTAAAAAATATAGTAAGAAAAAAAATAGATTATATCTAACATCGCATAAAACTCATGCCTCTAGACCAAAATACTCTCCCCTCAAATCGATGATAGACAATAAAAATTGGACAATTAAAATATTCGGAGTTGATCTTTTGTTTGAGTACTTTATAGCAAAAAATCGTTCAAATTCCATGTTGAATAATGCAAATATTCTGATGCGTTATTGCTGTACGCAATCTATTTGAATGCAGTTGTTGCATTAATAATATTACATTTCCATTTTGATAAATTTTCGTACTTGTATGTGCAATTTAGAAGTGTTTTAAATTATGAAAAATATGCTAAATCTCATACTCCAAAAAATATAAAAATTATATTTCAAGCTAAATTATTAGGCTAAATTATTATCTTTAACTTTGTTATTTTTTATATCTATATACAATTTTTAGTTCCAGGGCAACTATATGGCATTCCGCAAAATATTAAGCTAGAAAAAACGGATTAAATGAAAAGACTGCAAAACTTAACCATATTTGAAACATTTAATATAATATTAATTATATAATACTTAAATTAGTAATATATTTATATAAAAATGCTATACTTTATATTCGTCAACAATATTGATATTCTGCTACCAATTTTCATAACTGTTAATTTAATTTAATGAACTGTTCCAAACGGCTATAGTGTAGATTAAACAACAAAAGTAATGTTTTGCTAAATTTCAATAAAGTACATAAATACAATAACACTAAACATAAAAATGCAATTCCAAGTTACCGGCACATGAAACTATTTCATATCTACTTAAAATCCGACGTCTTCGAGAAGTTGATCTGCTCATAAAATTATATTCATAACCTTTATTATATTACAACTCGTAATGTTATTTTTTAATATAAAACATGTCGTAGAATGATGTCCGCTTGACGATAAACATGAAATTCAAGTGTCACTTTTGTTGTTATTGCAATAAAGACAATGGCAGAGTTGAGTTTATATGGTGTTTTGCTCTGAAGGCATTTGCAGATTTTTATAGGTGCTAAAGTTTTATTAAAAATATGAAGTATTATTATGGATAATATAAAGTCGAAATTAAAAATTATGAAAATTTCTGAAATATGCAAGTCATTATTATAAAAAACGAATAAACCATGAGCCACCCTGAGAGCATAAACCAGCCAAGTAGCAGGCGCAGATTTTAAATATCGTTGAGTGTAAATGTACGCATTCATAAGTGATTTTGTAAACTTTTGTCATGAATTAAAAAATAACAATAATTTTTAAATATTAGTTCTAGCAATATTTAGTAGATTTTAATTGATTCTAGGAATAAAAACATATCGACAAAGTGTATATATCTACTAGTTTATATTCTAGTATATAGATGAACAATCCCACACTGCATGATATTCAATTTTTCCTCTCACGTATTGGAAAAGTAATTCGACACTAAATTTTAACGCAGCATATAAATTCTGGCAATAAAATAACACACCTATATTCGCATAGCAAGAAAAAGTTACGGGAGGCACTATAAACTAACCCAGGCAAAACTAAACTAAACCAAATTTATAGAATTACAGTAATTCGAAATTTAATGGCCACGTAGGTAGTTTTTGATATAACTTAAATGAATGGAAGTTGTGATGCGATTATGCTCTCGAATTCAAAAATTCAAAGAATTATATAATATAATCTGAATAAAATATGAGGTTTTAGGGTTGAAAATATTCGGTTGCAATCTGACTGGCTAAATTATTACACGCTTCTCTAACTTTTGAGGCAAAGCGGGAATTTGATGTGGTATTAAATCTTATTTTGCCGATGTCAGACAGTTTTTAATATAGTAGGGTCCGTTTGCGGTCGAATGGATAAGATTTTATTACGACACTAAATCGTATCGAAAATATGACGTCCGCAATGCGCAGATATATGCACATTTGGATGCAAACACATATAAAACATAATATTATTTATATCTTGCCTTGCATGAGATATTTATATTCACCAACTTTACTTAGATAGGTTAGATATAGATATTGCAACGGTTTAGATAATTTTCAAATATTTAGATATAAATTAATTTTTTGCACTTACCCTGAAACTCCTTCCTCGCTGTACTAACCGATGTGACAATGTTCGCCACATGTCCAAGTACTGTGGCAAATAATAGTAAACCGAATAATAATTGAGCAATTACAAAAATGTATTCACTTTTACTACGAGGCCTTGGCAAATCACCTAAAAAAATGATTGTAAGTAAGAAAGCATTATACATTGATATTTATGAATAAAAAAATGTAAATTATTATTACCTATCGTGGTGAGCGCCAACGTGCACCAGTAATAACTCTGCAAGTATTGCTTCACAACGTCAGAACTCTCCGAGTCATGAAAGACCCAATTTTTACTACCAAAACCATTATTTTTTGCTATTATATGATATAAACAGCCATTCCAATGAAATATCACTAACAAGTAATGAATAAGACTCAGCGATCTGAATAAATTTGGATAGTTCGTATGCCTTTCTGTTCTGTCCATGAAGGCCCAGAACTGATAAATTTTGACTAGACGAAACGACCTGAGTATTGAATTGAATCCTATGGATAAATATAGAAAGTCCAATGGTAGAAGACATAAGCAGTCTATGTAGAATGTCGTTGAATTCATGTAATGATGCCTCAATTTGACCGCGTCCGTCTGAAGGACGCCGTCCTCTAAGTAGCCAGTCCGGAAATGAATCATAATGTCCAAGAGATACAGGAAGTCAGCGAAGTAATCTAGTGCGAACCACGTTGAGAGTGTGTCTCCTGCAGAGAAATTGAGAAAATCAATTAGAGAAATGAGGTAAAAAATGTCTTATTGTAACATAATGACTGTACTTGGCAACTAGAACAAGAATATTTTTTTTGTAGAAAACTTCTGTTACTTCTGTTAAAGATAAAGTTTATAGTCGAATAAGGGGGCACAAAGGTTCAATTTGATTTCCAGTAATTATACTCTCTAAACCAGTGATTCCCAAAGTGGTCCCAGTCCCAGTACCTACGAGACCATGACAACTTTCCAAGAGTCCATGTCAATGAAAATGAATTATGGAGCTCCATGTATTGGATCACAACACACCTTGTTAACATCTTTTTTATTATTATTATGACCTCAATTAATAAATGTCTTAATTTGGATTAATATTTTTACTTTAACTTGCGATGTTTTTTATGATTAATCAACCCACAAAATTGCTTTGAATTCATGGTTGAACTTTTCCTCCAACCATCCTCAGATAATATGTTCTCAAAAATGCATAATTTGATTTTGATGAATCTTGACACACATTGTTACTGTACTTCACCAATATTGTGACCAAAATTTAAAGTTGGAACATTCATTAGTTTTTGAAATATGCGAGGTTGATGGGTGGCTGGCTCCGTTTTCAATACTAGTATTGAAACATAATGTGCGTCTTCAAAAATGCATAATTCGATTTTGATGAAACTTGACATACATTGTTACTACACTTTACTAAATTATGACAGAAATTTAAAGTTGAATCGTTCAATAGTTTTGAGATATGCAAGGTTGATCGATGGCTGGCTCCGCTCTCAATACTAGTATTGTAAAAGATTGTACGTTTTCAAAAATGCATAACTCGATTTTGATGAAACTTGACATACATTATTACTACACTTTACTAAATTTATGACAGAAATTTAAAGTTGAATCGTTCAATAGTTTTTGAGATATGCAAGGTTGATCGATGGCTGGCTCCGCTCTCAATACTAGTATTGTAAAAGATTGTACGTTTTCAAAAATGCATAATTCGATTTTGATGAAACTTGACATACATTGTTACTATACTTTACTAAATTTATGACAGAAATTTAAAGTTGAATCGTTCAATAGTTTTTGAGATATGCAAGGTTGATCGATGGCTGACTCCGCTCTCAATACTAGTATTGTAAAAGATTGTACGTTTTCAAAAATGCATAATTCGATTTTGATGAAACTTGACATACATTGTTACTACACTTTACTAAATTTATGACAGAAATTTAAAGTTGAATCGTTCAATAGTTTTTGAGATATGCAAGGTTGATCGATGGCTGGCTCCGCTCTCAATACTAGTATTGTAAAAGATTGTACGTTTTCAAAAATGCATAACTCGATTTTGATGAAACTCGACATACATTATTACTATACTTTACTAAATTTATGACAAAAATTTAAAGTTGAATCGTTCAATAGTTTTTGAGATATGCAAGGTTGATCGATGGCTGGCTCCGCTCTCAATACTAGTATTGTAAAAGATTGTACGTTTTCAAAAATGCATAACTCGATTTTGATGAAACTCGACATACATTATTACTACACTTTACTAAATTTATGACAGAAATTTAAAGTTGAATCGTTCAATAGTTTTTGAGATATGCAAGGTTGATCGATGGCTGGCTCCGCTCTCAATACTAGTATTGTAAAAGATTGTACGTTTTCAATAATGCATAATTCGATTTTGATGAAACTTGACATACATTGTTACTACACTTTACTAAATTTATGACAGAAATTTAAAGTTGAATCGTTCAATAGTTTTTGAGATATGCAAGGTTGATCGATGGCTGGTTCCGCTCTCAATACTAGTATTGTAAAAGATTGTACGTTTTCAAAAATGCATAATTCGATTTTGATGAAACTTGACATACATTGTTACTACACTTTACTAAATTTATGACAGAAATTTAAAGTTGAATCGTTCAATAGTTTTTGAGATATGCAAGGTTGATCGATGGCTGGCTCCGCTCTCAATACTAGTATTGTAAAAGATTGTACGTTTTCAAAAATGCATAATTCGATTTTGATGAAACTTGACATACATTGTTACTACACTTTACTAAATTTATGACAGAAATTTAAAGTTGAATCGTTCAATAGTTTTTGAGATATGCAAGGTTGATCGATGGCTGGCTCCGCTCTCAATACTAGTATTGTAAAAGATTGTACGTTTTCAAAAATGCATAACTCGATTTTGATGAAACTCGACATACATTGTTACTATACTTTACTAAATTTATGACAAAAATTTAAAGTTGAATCGTTCAATAGTTTTTGAGATATGCAAGGTTGATCGATGGCTGGCTCCGCTCTCAATACTAGTGTTGTAAAAGATTGTACGTTTTCAAAAATGCATAATTCGATTTTGATGAAACTTGCCATACATTGTCATTACACTTTACTAAATCTATGACAGAAATTTAAAGTTAAATCGGTCAATAGTTTTTGAGATATGCCAGGTTGATCGATGGCTGGCTCCGCTCTCAATACTAGTATTGAAAAGATAGTACGTTTTCAAAAATGCATGTTGCGATTTTGATGCAACTTGACACACATTGTTAATATACTTTACCATTCATATGTATGAACCCCAAATTTTGTTTCCCTGCCGTGGACCCCTTGAAAGTTGCCATGGACTTTAGAAATCACTGGTCTAAACAACACTACATCACAACACATAATGCGTATCAAACAAACAAATGTCGAACTATGTTCAGTAAAATTTCATATCAATTCCTAACTATAGAAATATGTTAATAAGATATTTTCCTAAACTTTGATACGTGTCCTTGAAAACATAGTAGGTTAAAGTGAAAGGATTAATTGTTTTTTTCATTGTTAATTATGTTTGATGTTTTATATTTTTCTATAGTTTTATGGTTAAAATTGATACATTTTGTGCTCTAAATTGCAAATACATTAATCAGTTCAAAATTACTACAGACTTGGAATGATTGTAGCTGATATCAAACTGACCCTGAGTAAATATTATCCTAATTTTCTTATTATAGAATTATGAACGTATTTGGCAACTGTTCACCAATACTACTTTAATTATAGCACTATGAATTTTCTACAACAGAAAAAAATCACTTAGTGCAAAAATACTAAGTATATGAAATAAATATAGCTTCTATCAAACTGTTTCTTGAACTTCTTATAAATGTGATTTAATTTTTTATTATATATCATTTGGGATTGTTTTTGGCCATCTCTTCCAATTTATATGCTTTGTGCAACTCTAATCTTTTAAATTCAATATGATTACAAATAAATAAATTAGTGCAAAAATACTATAGGCATGAAATGATAAAGATGCTATCAAACTGATTCGTGAATAATATTTCAAATATAATATTTTATGAGTTGGAGTATTTGATTGCCATTTACATTTATTAATGCATTAGGTATACCTCGCACCAAACTATTGAAAATAACATCAATAATACTATAAATTCCATATGATAATTAAATATTATGTATAATGATAAGAGGTAAAAAGGTAAAAATAAATTAAAAGTTATTAAATTAATTTATAATATTATGTTTTATCATTGCTAATGTCATATTATAATGTATTAACATTATAATATAAAAACATTATAAAATGAAAACATTATAAAAAAATTGCAATCTCTTGTTGAATTAAATTAGTATTTAAATGATTTCAAATTAGATGTGAATAATATTGTGTATAGCATCAAACCACAGAGCAAAATAGCAA
>NW_020537646.1:15390752-15412575 GCF_003426905.1 Ctenocephalides felis | reverse complement strand
TTATAACAAGTCAATTGCAAATAATTCCAACATAAGTTCAGATATAATTTTAATGTTTGTAATTAGTTTTTATTCTAATTCTATTTTTATTATGATTGACTTTGTAGGTAAATTTAGCCATTTTCAATTAAAATTATTATTTTGTACAATTATCATGCAAAATTCATAGTTTAATATTATAATATTTAATAAAATTATACGTATACTGCATATGTTCTTACTTCTATTTTTTATTTAATAGTTCAATATTTAAATCAAAATGTATATTCAATAAACTATTAGTTAAATATATAGTTAATTAAAAACTTATAATTTAAAAAACACTAAAAAAATTGTGAAACAAAATATTTCCTTCATCAAAATACCTAAAAATTTGTAAAAGAAAAAAAAATTTTGTAAAAATATTTAACAATAATAGTGAAAATGATAAATGATAGTGTTATTAATGATAATAGTAATAATAATTACAATAATATAAGACACTTAAATTTGTTAAAATATCATAAAATAACCTAAAATTTGTTAAATAATATAATTATATTGTAAAAGTATTATAAAGCTTATTAAAATACTTAATAAATTTTTAAAAATATTTGCAAACAAACTAGTTATATTTAAAAATAATTATAATTAACTAAATATAAATAAGTTTATAGTAAATAAATTAAATAATAAATAAATAAGTAATAAAATAGCCAATAATTAATTAAATTATATTAAACCTATAAAATATTGACTTAAGCCTTATTATAATATTATCATACCGATGGCTTGTAAAATTAATAAATGAATAAATAAATAAATACATAAAATTGAATTTTATGTCAAAATTCATTCTAAATTCTTCAGTTGGAATTATTATACTTATGTAATATAAAATATATACAATATACATTAAATGCATATGCACATACATATATCTATATATATGTACTTGCACTTTGATTTAATTATTTTTATTGAATTATAATTAAAGTTTGAAAAACGTTTTTTATTTATATTAATGGATTTACATTAATTTCTATATTTAATATAATTTTGGCCGAAGAGTTATTCAAAACCATTACACCAACTCTTCGACAAAAATTACTCTGAAATATAAAAAATAACATAAATCGATTTATATAAAATAATGAACAGTTTCCAATTTGTTTTATTTATAATTCACTAAATAAAATTAAATAAATCAAAACACAAGCAAACACTAAAAGTTTAGAATAATAAATTATTAGATACTTACTATATATTAATTATATAAAGACTTACCTTTCACTGTAGTTTCACCACGAAGTCCCAGCACAAAAAGACCTAACAGGGTGTTTGTGCCAGCTTTTATAGGGGCAAAAAGGCGCCAAAACAATATAAATCGTTACCGGTCATATTCGTTTATGCCGTTACTAATATTATTCAAATTCAAATCTTATATTTATGTCAAAGATTGTTATCTATGATAAAATAATTTATCTTTGGTTGTTATCTTATCAATAAATAGTTTTGGGTATTAAGCAATTGATAGCGCTAGTGTTGGCAAAATTACAGACAACCTGTCATTGTTTATTTACATTTGGATTTTTGAAGAAAATAAACAAATAAATACAGTCCTAAAAGGTTTTGAATATCTTTTGGATATATTGTAGTGATTATGTGGCTACATATACCAAAATTTAATTAAGTCATAATTTAGTACATTAATAAAAGTTGAACCACTGGGTTTTCCTTTTGAAATCCTATGTTATTTGTCAAATTAATAACTCAATGACTTTCTAAGTAGACAGAATGTAATTTATATAAAAAACTAGTTGGTATTGGTATTTTGCCTTGAGGCAAGTTACATGACCACCCGATATATGTAACTAATCGACTTAATCAATAAAAATAAATTAAGTTATGAGTGATTAAAAGTATTCCGAGTGGATTTATTACACATAATTGAAAGCAAACGAACACGTTAACTCTGAGTATTTTCTAAAAGCAAATTCACAAAATCTACTTTTTTATAATTGAACCAGTTCTCGTAGGACTTTATTATGTTCTTTAATATGTAATACGTTTAGTATGTTCATTAAGACCAAGTACTTATCGTTATACCAAGTAAATCGTCTAATTTTAATTTTAACAAACGTCAAAAAACCACTCATTTTAACAAACTTTGATGATTTTTTAAAATTGAACTACTTGTCATAAGGCCGTTATATTTCAATAAGTTGTATAAGACCATGATATATATCATCAAAAAAAGTTTCATGAAAATCGGCTCAAATTTTTTTTCAACAACGAATTACAAGTAGGCTTGGTAGATTTTTACCTAAAACTAATCAGTATCATTCCCAACTAACATCTTTCGAACAGTTTTTGATTTTTTAAAATCGGTTTATTAGTTTGAGGTTAAATGTGGACGAAAAATTTAACACTTTTTTTCAAATTACAAAGAAACGGCTGGGCAGATCGTATCACAAAACTGGTAAATGATAGTCCTTATTGAGATACATCAAATGGCTTTTAAATTTCGGAAATCTGTTCAGGCGTTTTTGAGAAAACGTCGATCAAAAGTCTAATTTTGACAAATGCCAAAAAAACGAAACCAATTTTTGCAAACTTTGACGAATTTTTAAAGTTAAACGAGTTGTCGTAGGGCCGTAAATTTTTAGTATGATCTAGAAAACTATAGTATCTATCGTCAAAAAAATAATAATAGAAATTGTCGAAAAAAAATTTTTTAACACTCTATTACAAGAAAACGGCCCGGCCGATCTCTACCAAAAACTAATCAGCACGATTCCCAACCAATATCTTTCGAACGGTTTTTGAATTTTCATAATCGATTCAGAACTGCGGGCTAAAATGTGAACGAAAACTTTTTCACCTTTCTTCGATTTACAAAAAAACGGCTCGGTCGATCGTATCGCGAAATTGACAAACGATAGTCCTCATCGAGATAAATGGCTTTTAAATTTTTGAAATCGTTCCAGCCGTTTTTGAGAAAACGTGGATTTACAGCAAAAAATCTGTTCACATACACACACACACATACTTTTTTTGGTCTCATTCGATTCAGAATGGCTTGAAACGTTGAGAAATCATAAAATTAGCGAATCGGATTTTTTGATGAAAACATAAACTTCTCCTTCGGGAAGTTAAAAAAGAGTGGTGTCACTACTTCTCCGTGTTTATAGCTAGATTGAAACTACCAAATCAAGTAGTAAAGATAACAAACGACAAATAGCTCTGATAATTTTGACTTATTTCTGAGTAATTCTTTCTAAAAATCAACGTAATAAAAATAACTGTAATAGAAATTCTTAGCATAAATCGACGTAATTTACAATTATAATCATAATACATATTGACAATAGTAATATAGTGATATCCTGTAACATAATTTACATGTGCTCACATCTTACAAACGACATATTTTATTCAATCTACTTTACTTGAGTCTATACATAATTTGTGTGTGTTACAACTAGCCCCAGGTTTTGGTTTTTGCAAATGGCAGGTGTGATTTTTTTGCAATAAACAAAATAATTGTTTATATATCTTAGCCTCTGGATTCCCAATGAAGGTAGTCACAAGGAATTTCTAATGTGATTTAATATATAACTAGTGGGGTGTATGGCATCGTGCATTAAGGCAAATTGCTGGAACTTCCCGTACCGCAACGAGATGATCGAGGAATATTAAATGTTTTAAAATAGATTATTATAAATATTGTAATATTGTCTAATATTTATAAGAATTATATAAACTGAATTGCAAACTTAAACATATTTGTTTAAAGTACATTAGAACTTTAGTCAGAATTGCGATTAAAATCTGAATTATTTTTGATATACAAAAAAAAACTAGTGGGGTGTATGGCATGGTGCATTAAGGCAAATTGCTGGAACTTCCCGTATCGTAACGAAATGTTCAAGGAATACTGAATGTTTTTAAATAGATTATTATTAATATTGTAACATTGTCTAATATCTATAAGAATTATTTAAACTAAATTGCAAAGTTGAAATTATTTGTTTGAAGTATATTAGAACTATAGTCAGAATTAAAAAAAAATCTGAATTATTTTCGATATACAAAAAAACTAAAAAAAAAAATGGTACAATTTTTTTTTTCCAA
Organism: Ctenocephalides felis; assembly: GCF_003426905.1. Lineage (NCBI taxonomy): Eukaryota > Metazoa > Arthropoda > Insecta > Siphonaptera > Pulicidae > Ctenocephalides > Ctenocephalides felis. Next base: position 15,408,459 of record NW_020537646.1, on the reverse strand, counting down.
AATCAATTATTTTGTTAAAACGCTTAGTTCTCTCAAAAACTGCCATTTTTTGCACATTTAGCTCTGTATCTTCGAAATGGCTGGGCCTGCCATTGCCAAAAACTAATAATCCCAATCATTACTAATTGAATGTTTTTTAGATCATTGAAATCGGATGCTACGTTCAGTCAAAAACTCGAATTCTCTTTTCTGCACTCTTTGCTATGTATCTCCGTAACGGCTGGACCTGCCTTTGCCAAAAACTAATCAGCACATCTCCCTATCAATAGGAATCAAATGTTTTTTAAACCATTCAAATAGGTTGATCCGTGCGCCCGAAAACGTGGACGAAAAATAGTATTCATACATACATACACACACACACACATCCATTTTTTCCTAAGTATGCCAAAATGATCAGAAACCTTCAAAACGTCGAGAAATGTAAAAATTTTCAATTTCGATTTCCGGCCCATTACAATAACACCCTACGGGAAGTTAAAAAACTCAAGTCCATCATATAATATATTTCCATATTTTCAAATTTTCCAGATCTAATGTCTTGCCGCCTGAGCACGCGCCGTGGCACGACAGCTTCGAATAGTCACTGTTCTCAACGTTACTTGTCATCGTCCCGTGACAGTCTTGTCACGTCACCCGGCGGCGGCGGCGGTCACTACACGGCGGTAACCGGTGTCGGCGGCGGCATTCACCATCGGACACCGATTGATGCGACCGCCGAAACCGCCCTTAGCGATCTGGACATCAGCGCGGCGAGGAGGGATGCGAGGACTAGGTGAGATAAGATAAGATGATACAGAATACAGTTATGGAATTTTATGAAAATTTGGTAGAAACAATCATAAATGTGTTAAGTTATGTTTAACTTAACGGATTTATGATTGTTTTTATTTTATGAATCGAATATTTATAGCATTAATTGGTCGATAATTCAAAAATAAAAAGTTCAAATATGTTCAAATTCACTTAGTTTAGAACTGGGTAAAATTCAAATAACAAGTGTAATAAGAGTTGTTATGGTTTCATTTTTTTGCTACAAGGATGAATTTTTAATATAAAATTGTTGAACAAATAATTTCTAGTTTTTGGTTTTGAGAATATCCATATTACCGTTTTCAAAATCAACTGTCTTTCTGAATCAAAGGATTATCAAATTATTGATTCGGAATATATTATATAGTATTATATAGAGTAAGGTTGCTCAAGTCGTACCATTGCCTAAGACGTACACTGGCTATATTTTGTTAAATATTTGGTTGGTACCATTGGATGAAACTATCTGCCTAAGTAAGGTTGCGCGACTTTGTGAAATAGAATTAATTAAAAAGTAAATTTTTGTTATTAATTTTGACTCAGTTGCAAGCTTTTTATGGCAAAAATATGATACTTAAATTTTTGAAAAATGTAAAAGTACCTATTTTAAATATAAAAATTAAAATTTTACTAATTGGTAGTCATAAGGCAACTAAACAAAGATTCAATATAATATTTATTTTTATTTTTTCTCTAAATAATATAACATTATTTTTTATGAGATACGACTTCAATAACCTTATTCGATATTATGTTATAGGTTTAATACTATTTCTGGTAGGCATAATAAATGTTTAGTTATATTATATCAAAAAAAATTATACTTTAAAACAAAATGCATAATCTTCAATACTTATATATTTAGTATGCGCTTTTATAATCATATTAGATTTAACTAGGCCATTGTGAATCACATATAAACAAGGTACAAAATCATTTCCTGATTTTGACGTAAACATTTTTTTTACGTTTTCTTTACGTCTTTTTAAAAAGTTAAAAAGAAAACAAAGAAACAAAGATTAAAGAAACTATTATTCATTAATTCACAAATAATTATTTGTATAAAAATGTCACAAAACACTTAACAATTGAAACTACACCCCATTTGTCAAGTCCAATATAAAATCACGAAAAAATATAAATAACAACCTTAAATTTTTTACACTTGCTAAAAATATGAATTTGTTGATTCTTGTAATTAATCATATACGTTTGTCGGATTTGATATTATAATCAATTACAATATATAGAAAAATTACTCAAAATTTTCAATTAGTCAAGTTATTTTAAAATAAATATATGAATGCATGTTTTGTATGATTTTGTATCACGAGTAATTTAGAGTACTAGATTTTAATACAAAACTAGTGGGGTGGGTGGCATCGTGCCTTAAGGCAAATTGCTGGAACTTCCCGTACCGTAACGAAACGTTCGAGGAATATTGAATGTTTTCAAATAGATTATTATAAATATTGTATTATTGTCTAATATTTATAAGAATTATATAAACTGAATTGCAGAGTTGAAATTATTTGTTTAAAGTATATTAGAACTATAGTCAGAATTAAAATAAAATCTGAATTATTTTCGATATACAAAAAATTAAAAAAAAAAAAAAAAAAAAAAAAAAAAAAAAAAAATGGTACAAAATTTTTTTTTCCAAAATCAATTATTTTGTTAAGACAAGCAGAAAGTTCTTTGAATCAATTGAATCGGACGCTTAGTTCTCTCAAAAACTGCCATTTTTTGTACATTTAGCTCTGTATCTCCGAAATGGCTGGGCCTGCCTTTGCGAAAAACTAATAACCCTTTCTCCCAATCATTACTAATGGAATGTTTTTTAGATAATTCAAATCGGATGCTCCGTTCTCTCAAAAACTCGATTTCTATTTTCTGCACTCTTTGCTCCTTATCTCCGTAACTGCTGGACCTGTCTTTGCCAAAAACTAATCAGCTCTTCTCCTTATTAATAGGAATCGAATGTTTTTTAAACCATTCAAATCGGTTGATCCGTACGCCCGAAAACGTGGACGAAAATTTGTATCCATACATACATACACACACACACACACACACACACACACACACACACACACACACATCCATTTTTTCTGAGGTATGCCAAAACGTTCAGAAACCTTCAAAACGTCGAGAAATGTAAAAATTTTCAATTCCGATTTTCGGCCCATTACAATAACTTACCCTACGGGAAGTTAATAAAATAACCACCTTAAATTTTTTATCTTTGGTAATTTTTATAAATTTGAAATTTGTCAAATCTAAGAATTGGTATTATGAATTAGTCGATTGGTAAAGAATCTGTAAAAATATAACTGAAAATCTTCAAATAGTCAAATTATCAAAATATATTAAGTTGAACTCGTTAAGAACTGAACGCGTTAAGCAACTTTGAATATTTATGCCTATGTTTTTAGTTTTTATACTTGAATTATCTTAAACTTTTTACTCTTAAATAAAAAATTATATCTTTATAAGATTCTATTGCCTTGGAGTTTAGAAAATGGTACTAACACCCTTAAAATTTGTTACTCTTGCCAGTTTTGAAAATTGACTACTGTCAAAATTGATATGCGTTAGACGTTTTTATAAGAATATGTAAAAATATTACTTAAAATCTTTAAATATTAAAAAAAAAATTAAGTAGAATGCACATTTGTTTATGTATGATTATGTATAGTATCACAATTATGAAAATTATGTATACTTACAACAAGATTTAACTTAAAATATATTTAATTTGATTGCGCTATTGATCAGACTTTGATTAGTTTAAAATGTTACTGATTCACAATTCGCAATTTAATTAATCGATAACTAAATATTTATAGTCGATGAATGTGGAGTTTAAGTTGGTAAGAGTATTCTTTTCCTCACAATAACCTAATTATACCCCAACATAATGTGAAACCGATTATTACCATCCGGTACAAATGATGTTTGTCTATTCCTTATTCAAACACTAAGAGCGCTCACAAATTGGCTGTGTATACGAATGTCGGAAATTAGAGTATTTGCATTTAAGAATTAATTCGCGATGCTTTGCTGTTGGAGCAATGAAGCAGGGGCTGCGGCACAGTGAACGGCGGAGTGAATGAGAGTGAATGAGCGTTTCACATTCAGTTTGCACCGTTGAATATTATATGAGAAGCAAAGTTCACTTAGAAACTTCACACACACAAAGATGGTGGAAGGTGCTCTGAACTAACTTCTGTTTAGAAATAACACAAATTCCCTCGCAAAACCAGAAATCCAGTCGGCTCCGCGTTCAATTCATCTTGGATTACATTCATATTAATAGCATTTATGCATGGGAAGTGTAGTTATTACTCGTGTATGATATTATAAGAATTTATGCATAAGAATTATTTTCTTATCTCGTGTAATATTTTGTGCTGGCAGTTCTCACTTTAATATAGATGTAAAAGTGTAAACATCTGCAAGATGGCTCTAAATAGCTTTTATGGAGACAGTTTTTACACAATAGAGATTAAATTGGTTTTGACTTCATATAAATGAAATTTGTTCACATAAACTAACAAAATAAAGTATATTCATAATGTAGAATATGCATGAATTACAGCATTAATAAAGTAAACTTTTTTATGCGATATATAAATAAAAACTAGTGGGGCGCATGGCATCGTGCCTTAAGGCGAATTGCTGAAACTTCCCGTACCAAATTTTTTTAGAGAATAACATTTTTGAAAAAAGTTTACTGTGAAAATATTAGATTTTTGAGAAACTATAAATTTTTGACAAAAATTTACTTTTTTTCTTTAAAAAAAAAGACTTTTAAAAAAAAAATTATTTTGAAATATTTTGGAAATTCTGAACTTATTTTCAAAGCAGTCGTACTGCTTTAACTGCGCCGCATCGCCGTCCAACAGACAAACATTGATACGGAACCCCTAGGAACGTAAACAAAATTTATACTTATTGTTAAAATCTGCATAAAATATCTGATAATTTGATGTGCATATGTTTAATGATCATTTTTGACCGCTAAATTGCTTTTTTTTTACTTTTTTTACTAGATCTCCGAAACTAAATTATTTAAATCGGACGGACCGTTCTCTTAAAAACTGAGTTACCGTTTTTGGCACTTTTTGCCCCATATCTTCGGAACGGCTAGACCTGCCTACGCCAAAAACTAATCAGCATGCCTCGTTATCAATACGATTCGAATGTTTTTTGAATTATTCAAATTGCTTCACCAGTGTTCCCGAAATCGTCGACGAAAATTTGTATCCGCACAGACATACATACACGCATAAACACACACATACACACACACACACATACATCCATTTTTTCTAAGGTATGCCAAAATGTTCAGAAGGTTTTGAAATCGATTTTTTTTCGATTACTATAACTTGCCCTATCAAACCCCATAAAATATTGTAGGCCTATGAGAAGTGGTTTAATTATTGCTTGTGATTTACAAAGTTTTAATAATTTTATATAATTTTTCTGATTGGTTTCTGTTTCGATGCAAGTGACTTTCTATTGCATTCCTTAATCAATCATATATTGGCCTGTGATTTAGTTGGGTCAAGTTTCAAAGAATACAATTTCTTAGAAAGGCAAATTAATGACTGAGGAACTGTTTATTTGCAGGATGCACTATAATACAAGAGATTTTTTAATAGAACAAAATAGTGCAATAACAGAGCTTAGGTTTTATCACTGCATTCCTGTATGAAAGGTTTTAAAATATATTTATATAGACTAGGGTTGAGCTTTTGGCGTTAACAGATAATATACTAAATATTAATATTGACATATTGTCCCAGAAGGTTTCGATTAACAAAATGAAAGTTTGTGCGCGAAATCATATAGTACATGTCTTGTAAATGGTTCACAAAAGCAAATTATTTTTTTGGATCACTAAAGGCGGATTAATGACTGAGGAACTGCTTATTTGCAGGATGCACTATGTATCAGATTTTTTTTATGTAACAAAATAATGCAATAACAGAGCTTAGGTTTTATTATCACTTTCCTGTATGAATATTATTAAAATATATCTATATAGACCAGGGTTGAGCTTTTCGCTTTTTGCGTTAACAGATAATATACTAAATATTAATATTGACATATTGTCCCAGAAGGTTTCGATTAACCAAATTAAAGTTTGTATGCAAAATCATATAACACAAGTGTTATAAATGGTTCACAAAAGCAAAATATTTTTTAGGATCACTAGATTTAGGATAATTGAAATTTCTACTTAAATCAACCAAACTATGATGAAATTTGATATGATGTATGATGACAAACGTAAAGGACTACCCACAATTCGTATCCTGTTAATGTATTTAGGATCATGTTCACTGTATTCTGGAATTAAATATCGTTGTTGAGTTACAATATATATTGGCTTATCATATCACATTTGCAATTGGCTAGCATAATGATTTACTCTCGAAACATCTGCAATGCAGATTACTTTCTATTATAATTGCAAAAGTATGATTCAGTATTCTCTTTATTTTATGCATGTTAATAGCTAATTAATTCCATGCTTGAACTTTACGCGTGCTATACATTCTACGCCAGATTTTACATTATCTAAGTTATATTGTAAATTCTTGCTCGAACAATATATACTATACCGGTATTTCTATTTAGATATATGGCTTCATATATATAGTACTCTATTTGAAGCCACAAGCGCTGCTAAGCATTTAATAATTTATCAGAAAACCGCCGTGTTTAAAGTTTGACGGTACTTAGAAAACGTAAATTATTTAGTATATATTTGTTATATGAATAATTCTAGGTGGTAATTAACAATTAAGATTATTGTGTTTATTTATAGGCCAAATTAATTATTGTGATTATACGGCTATGAAATTCTAATCTGTAAATTGATTTTAACTCTTTCCACTCGCGAATTACGAGATTTATATGAATTTTGCCGCCGGAGTGGCGGCATCCGAGTGGAAAGGGTTAATATTAGTTGAGCATATTTTTTAATGTATTCATTGCTGCCAATATGTGCTAGGGTAACAGACCAAAATAGTTGAATTCTAGTTGTTCTACTGAAACAGTCGAAAGCAAAAGACTATTGTAAGTTTGTAAGACTAGAATTAAAAGATTATCTTTCAAGGTATATTTTATAAAAGCAATTGCTTTTTAATTAAGATCTGAACACAACACATATTGAAATACGTGTAGTGCAGTATATACGAGGTGTGTTCAAAAAGTACCCGGAATTACTAATAATTAAATTTCGCGGGTCTGGAGTGTCTGATTGTCAAAATTTTTTTTATTGTGTTGGTATACATGCCCCTAAAGTATGATGAAATTTTCAGCTATATTCACTGTTTACTTTGTCTGTGGTAGTCGCTAAGGTTCGACGTGTTTTTCTGAGCTCGGCGATTTTACAATGGAAGAATTGAAAAGTCAAAGAATTTGTATTAAATTTTGCGTAAAAAATGAAATAAAGTGTTGCAAAGTGCAAAAATTCACCAGATATGGCTCCGTGTGACTTTTTCCTATTCCCAAAGTTGAAGAGACCCATGAAAGGACGGCGGTTTTCCTCGATTGAAGAAAATCGCTGAGAGTGCTCAAGGACATATCAAAAAGTGAATATCAAGGGTGCTTCGAAAATTGGAAAAAACGCTGGCATAAGTGTATTATATCTGGGGGGGACTACTTTGAAGGGGACCACATTAATGTAGACGAATAAATAAATATTTTTTTGAAAAAACGAAAATTCCGGGTACTTTTTGAACAGACCTCGTATACCTACTACTGCAATAGGTTCTGAGTCCATTAATATTCGATATACCCAAAATATTGATGTCCCCAAATTTTCATTTCCAGACTGAAATATCCCGTTACTGGTGCAACATATGGCAGTGGCTGCGACACCGCCCTATTGGGTGCGGGGGGCCGGAGGGGCACTGGATGCTCCGCGGGGACCAATGCCCCTTCCACGAATCACCTGGGCAGTGCCACTGGCAGCTGTAACGGAACTGACAGGTGCGTTGAAATACGGAAATACGGAAAATACGATTCTCATTCAAGGCACAAGTCCATTTTGACTACAGATTAGCACTTCGTACATTTGTCACATGAAACTATTATTTGGATAAAAGTTGATTTATATATCTTATTTTTGAAGTAAAACTTTTTTAGGCGCGACTAGGGTGTAAATCCGTACAAATGCAACGGAAGTGCGTTACGGCATATAAGATAAGATAAGAGTCGAGCCAATGATTCGTCATTCGCTCTCGATGATATCATTTCTATACGAGTCGATTGTGATTAGTTGTCGCGTATGTGAATAGAGATCTGTCGTTGTATGCGTACCGATATCAATAAGAAAATCGGCATAGATTAATAAACATTTTAAAGTTACAACGTGGTACAAATCTTGATTTAATGAAAAATGCCTGAATCAGAAGAATATTTTACCCTGTCCCCCGTAAATAATTATAATGAAAATAATAAAACAATTGCAGCATTTGCGCAGTGTATGAAACATAAGTTTATTGAAATAATTTCAATATTATTCGTAGTTTCTATAAATCTTTGAAGTTATTGAAATGGAAAATATTTTTTAGGCAAAACAGATATTACAGCTGTTTAAAGAATGAGGTTATATCACCAGCGAAAACGTAAACAAAATACCATCAGTCAATGAATGTATGTTAATTTTAATTACATGAAGTTCTTTAAACACAATTATTACATGATGAGTGAAGTTACGAAAACAATATTTGTTTAGGCGTTGTTTGACATAATCCACTGTGCGAACTAATATTATAGAAGTTATCAATCAGCAATTACTTTATTTCTCTATCGAAGGTTCATTTCTAAATGCTAAATACAATGACAAACCGATCATGTCTTATTTGAAAGTATGACTTTAATTACATTATTGTTTTTAAATATTATACATATTTTTATATATAATTTATAATTTATCATTATATAAATGTGTATAATGGTTGACACTAATAAATATATGCATCACGTGTGTTACCATATTACTAATAAACATTATTCAAAATTGTTATATGATGTATTTATTTTTACTTAAATGCCATCTTGTACAGTAGCAAATAAGTTTTACTTCAATCGCGTGTGAACCTTACGCGCACTCTTTTTTTTAAAATTAGTGCTAAATGTGTAGTAATAAATTATCTCTTTATCTCGAAGTTGTAATTGTAATATATAATTAATTTATTATATTTTTTTTCTAGACGTACAAGGAGTGCCTCGTATCCGACTCGGCCCAAGCATCGAGTGACAAATTGGTCGTTCTTGTTCGATCCCGCCGGACGGTTTATCTACTATTGGTCAATGGTCGTCTCATTGGCATTTCTCTACAATTTCTGGGTCATCATATACAGATTCGCATTTCAGGAAATTACGAGTAAGCATAACAATTTAATTCCTTTTGTAATAAACTAAGCTATATAGCATTTAGGTACTTAACATTTAAACTAGGATAGTAATATTGTGTAGTAGGTAATTAAACCCGTCCGGTATTCAAAATTTGATACTGCAATGAATAAGGTTAGTTAACGTGTTATTATTGCAAATTGGAGATAAATTGTTCGAGATTTCATGATTAAGTTGATGGTTTAAATTGGTGTCATTACTTTGATGGGATAATATGATTTATTTTTCTATTTTATTACAGCATCTAATGGGTTGCTATTTTGCTCTGTGGTTTGATGCTATACACAATATTATTCACATCTAATTTGAAATCATTTAAATACTAATTTAATTCAACAAGAGATTGCAATTTTTTTATAATGTTTTCATTTTATAATGTTTTTATATTATAATGTTAATACATTATAATATGACATTAGCAATGATAAAACATAATATTATAAATTAATTTAATAACTTTTAATTTATTTTTACCTTTTTACCTCTTATCATTATACATAATATTTAATTATCATATGGAATTTATAGTATTATTGATGTTATTTTCAATAGTTTGGTGCGAGGTATACCTAATGCATTAATAAATGTAAATGGCAATCAAATACTCCAACTCATAAAATATTATATTTGAAATATTATTCACGAATCAGTTTGATAGCATCTATTATCATTTCATGCCTATAGTATTTTTGCACTAATTTATTTATTTGTAATCATATTGAATTTAAAAAGATTAGGAAGGTTGCACAAAGCATATAAATTGTGAACAGATGGCCAAAAACATCCAAAATGATATATAATAAAAAAATTAAAATCACATTTATAAGAAGTTCAAGAAACAGTTTGATAGAAGCTATATTTATTTCATATACTTAGTATTTTTGCACTAAGTGATTTTTTTCTGTTGTAGAAAATTCATAGTGCTATAAATTAAAGTAGTATTGGTGAACAGTTGGCCAAATACGTTCATAATTCTATAATAAGAAAATTAGGATAATATTTACTCAGGGTCAGTTTGATATCAGCTACAATCATTCCAAGTCTGTAGTAATTTTGAACTGATTAATGTATTTGCAATTTAGAGCACAAAATGTATCAATTTTAACCATAAAACTATAGAAAAATATAAAAACATCAAACATAATTAACAATGAAAAAACAATTAATCCTTTCACTTTAACCTACTATGTTTTCAAGGGACACGTATCAAAGTTTAGGAAAATATCTTATAACATATTTCTATAGTTAGGAATTGATATGAAATTTTACTGAACATAGTTCGACATTTGTTTGTTTGATACGCATTATGTGTTGTGATGTAGTTGGTTTAGACCAGTGATTTCTAAAGTCCATGGCAACTTTCAAGGGGTCCACGGCAGGGAAAACAAAATTTGGGGTTCATACATATGAATGGTAAAGTATATTAACAATGTGTGTCAAGTTGCATCAAAATCGCAACATGCATTTTTGAAAACGTACTATCTGTTTCAATACTAGTATTGAGAGCGGAGCCAGCCATCGATCAACCTGGCATATCTCAAAAACTATTGACCGATTTAACTTTAAATTTCTGTCATAGATTTAGTAAAGTGTAATGACAATGTATGGCAAGTTTCATCAAAATCGAATTATGCATTTTTGAAAACGTACAATCTTTTACAAACACTAGTATTGAGAGCGGAGCCAGCCATCGATCAACCTTGCATATCTCAAAAACTATTGAACGATTCAACTTTAAATTTTTGTCATAAATTTAGTAAAGTATAGTAATAATGTATGTCGAGTTTCATCAAAATCGAGTTATGCATTTTTGAAAACGTACAATCTTTTACAATACTAGTATTGAGAGCGGAGCCAGCCATCGATCAACCTTGCATATCTCAAAAACTATTGAACGATTCAACTTTAAATTTCTGTCATAAATTTAGTAAAGTGTAGTAACAATGTATGTCAAGTTTCATCAAAATCGAATTATGCATTTTTGAAAACGTACAATCTTTTACAATACTAGTATTGAGAGCGGAGCCAGCCATCGATCAACCTTGCATATCTCAAAAACTATTGGCCGATTCAACTTTAAATTTCTGTCATAAATTTAGTAAAGTGTAGTAACAATGTATGTCAAGTTTCATCAAAATCGAATTATGCATTTTTGAAAACGTACAATCTTTTACAATACTAGTATTGAGAGCGGAACCAGCCATCGATCAACCTTGCATATCTCAAAAACTATTGAACGATTCAACTTTAAATTTCTGTCATAAATTTAGTAAAGTGTAGTAACAATGTATGTCAAGTTTCATCAAAATCGAATTATGCATTATTGAAAACGTACAATCTTTTACAATACTAGTATTGAGAGCGGAGCCAGCCATCGATCAACCTTGCATATCTCAAAAACTATTGAACGATTCAACTTTAAATTTCTGTCATAAATTTAGTAAAGTGTAGTAATAATGTATGTCAGTTTCATCAAAATCGAATTATGCATTTTTGAAAACGTACAATCTTTTACAATACTAGTATTGAGAGCGGAGCCAGCCATCGATCAACCTTGCATATCTCAAAAACTATTGAACGATTCAACTTTAAATTTTTGTCATAAATTTAGTAAAGTGTAGTAATAATGTATGTCAAGTTTCATCAAAATCGAATTATGCATTTTTGAAAACGTACAATCTTTTACAATACTAGTATTGAGAGCGGAGCCAGCCATCGATCAACCTTGCATATCTCAAAAACTATTGAACGATTCAACTTTAAATTTCTGTCATAAATTTAGTAAAGTGTAGTAACAATGTATGTCAAGTTTCATCAAAATCGAATTATGCATTTTTGAAAACGTACAATCTTTTACAATACTAGTATTGAGAGCGGAGCCAGCCATCGATCAACCTTGCATATCTCAAAAACTATTGAACGATTCAACTTTAAATTTCTGTCATAAATTTAGTAAAGTGTAGTAACAATGTATGTCAAGTTTCATCAAAATCGAATTATGCATTTTTGAAAACGTACAATCTTTTACAATACTAGTATTGAGAGCGGAGCCAGCCATCGATCAACCTTGCATATCTCAAAAACTATTGAACGATTCAACTTTAAATTTCTGTCATAAATTTAGTAAAGTGTAGTAACAATGTATGTCAAGTTTCATCAAAATCGAATTATGCATTTTTGAAAACGTACAATCTTTTACAATACTAGTATTGAGAGCGGAGCCAGCCATCGATCAACCTTGCATATCTCAAAAACTATTGAACGATTCAACTTTAAATTTCTGTCATGAATTTAGTAAAGTGTAGTAACAATGTATGTCAAGTTTCATCAAAATCGAATTATGCATTTTTGAAGACGCACAATATGTTTCAATACTAGTATTGAAAACGGAGCCAGCCACCCATCAACCTCGCATATTTCAAAAACTATGAATGTTCCACTTTAAATTTTGGTCACAATATTGGTGAAGTACAGTAACAATGTGTGTCAAGATTCATCAAAATCAAATTATGCATTTTTGAGAACATATTATCTGAGGATGGTTGGAGGAAAAGTTCAACCATGAATTCAAAGCAATTTTGTGGGTTGATTAATCATAAAAAACATCGCAAGTTAAAGTAAAAATATTAATCCAAATTAAGACATTTATTAATTGAGGTCATAATAATAATAAAAAAGATGTTAACAAGGTGTGTTGTGATCCAATACATGGAGCTCCATAATTCATTTTCATTGACATGGACCCTTGGAAAGTTGTCATGGTCTCGTAGGTACTGGGACTGGGACCACTTTGGGAATCACTGGTTTAGAGAGTATAATTACTGGAATCAAATTGAACCTTTGTGCCCCCTTATTCGACTATAAACTTTATCTTTAACAGAAGTAACAGAAGTTTTCTACAAAAAAAAATATTCTTGTTCTAGTTGCCAAGTACAGTCATTATGTTACAATAAGACATTTTTTACCTCATTTCTCTAATTGATTTTCTCAATTTCTCTGCAGGAGACACACTCTCAACGTGGTTCGCACTAGATTACTTCTTCGCTGACTTCCTGTATCTCTTGGACATTATGATTCATTTCCGGACTGGCTACTTAGAGGACGGCGTCCTTCAGACGGACGCGGTCAAATTGAGGCATCATTACATGAATTCAACGACATTCTACATAGACTGCTTATGTCTTCTACCATTGGACTTTCTATATTTATCCATAGGATTCAATTCAATACTCAGGTCGTTTCGTCTAGTCAAAATTTATCAGTTCTGGGCCTTCATGGACAGAACAGAAAGGCATACGAACTATCCAAATTTATTCAGATCGCTGAGTCTTATTCATTACTTGTTAGTGATATTTCATTGGAATGGCTGTTTATATCATATAATAGCAAAAAATAATGGTTTGGTAGTAAAAATTGGGTCTTTCATGACTCGGAGAGTTCTGACGTTGTGAAGCAATACTTGCAGAGTTATTACTGGTGCACGTTGGCGCTCACCACGATAGGTAATAATAATTTACATTTTTTTATTCATAAATATCAATGTATAATGCTTTCTTACTTACAATCATTTTTTTAGGTGATTTGCCAAGGCCTCGTAGTAAAAGTGAATACATTTTTGTAATTGCTCAATTATTATTCGGTTTACTATTATTTGCCACAGTACTTGGACATGTGGCAAACATTGTCACATCGGTTAGTACAGCGAGGAAGGAGTTTCAGGGTAAGTGCAAAAAATTAATTTATATCTAAATATTTGAAAATTATCTAAACCGTTGCAATATCTATATCTAACCTATCTAAGTAAAGTTGGTGAATATAAATATCTCATGCAAGGCAAGATATAAATAATATTATGTTTTATATGTGTTTGCATCCAAATGTGCATATATCTGCGCATTGCGGACGTCATATTTTCGATACGATTTAGTGTCGTAATAAAATCTTATCCATTCGACCGCAAACGGACCCTACTATATTAAAAACTGTCTGACATCGGCAAAATAAGATTTAATACCACATCAAATTCCCGCTTTGCCTCAAAAGTTAGAGAAGCGTGTAATAATTTAGCCAGTCAGATTGCAACCGAATATTTTCAACCCTCAAACCTCATATTTTATTCAGATTATATTTTTATAATTCTTTGAATTTTTGAATTCGAGAGCATAATCGCATCACAACTTCCATTCATTTAAGTTATATCAAAAACTACCTACGTGGCCATTAAATTTCGAATTACTGTAATTCTATAAATTTGGTTTAGTTTAGTTTTGCCTGGGTTAGTTTATAGTGCCTCCCGTACTTTTTCTTGCTATGCGAATATAGGTGTGTTATTTTATTGCCAGAATTTATATGCTGCGTTAAAATTTAGTGTCGAATTACTTTTCCAATACGTGAGAGGAAAAATTGAATATCATGCAGTGTGGGATTGTTCATCTATATACTAGAATATAAACTAGTAGATATATACACTTTGTCGATATGTTTTTATTCCTAGAATCAATTAAAATCTACTAAATATTGCTAGAACTAATATTTAAAAATTATTGTTATTTTTTAATTCATGACAAAAGTTTACAAAATCACTTATGAATGCGTACATTTACACTCAACGATATTTAAAATCTGCGCCTGCTACTTGGCTGGTTTATGCTCTCAGGGTGGCTCATGGTTTATTCGTTTTTTATAATAATGACTTGCATATTTCAGAAATTTTCATAATTTTTAATTTCGACTTTATATTATCCATAATAATACTTCATATTTTTAATAAAACTTTAGCACCTATAAAAATCTGCAAATGCCTTCAGAGCAAAACACCATATAAACTCAACTCTGCCATTGTCTTTATTGCAATAACAACAAAGTGACACTTGAATTTCATGTTTATCGTCAAGCGGACATCATTCTACGACATGTTTTATATTAAAAAATAACATTACGAGTTGTAATATAATAAAGGTTATGAATATAATTTTATGAGCAGATCAACTTCTCGAAGACGTCGGATTTTAAGTAGATATGAAATAGTTTCATGTGCCGGTAACTTGGAATTGCATTTTTATGTTTAGTGTTATTGTATTTATGTACTTTATTGAAATTTAGCAAAACATTACTTTTGTTGTTTAATCTACACTATAGCCGTTTGGAACAGTTCATTAAATTAAAATTAACAGTTATGAAAATTGGTAGCAGAATATCAATATTGTTGACGAATATAAAGTATAGCATTTTTATATAAATATATTACTAATTTAAGTATTATATAATTAATATTATATTAAATGTTTCAAATATGGTTAAGTTTTGCAGTCTTTTCATTTAATCCGTTTTTTCTAGCTTAATATTTGCGGAATGCCATATAGTTGCCCTGGAACTAAAAATTGTATATAGATATAAAAATAACAAAGTTAAAGATAATAATTTAGCCTAATAATTTAGCTTGAAATATAATTTTTATATTTTGGAGTATGAGATTTAGCATATTTTTCATAATTTAAACACTTCTAATTGCACATACAAGTACGAAAATTTATCAAAATGGAAATGTAATATTATTAATGCAACAACTGCATTCAAATAGATTGCGTACAGCAATAACGCATCAGAATATTTGCATTATTCAACATGGAATTTGAACGATTTTTTGCTATAAAGTACTCAAACAAAAGATCAACTCCGAATATTTAATTGTCCAATTTTATTGTCTATCATCGATTTGAGGGGAGAGTATTTTGGTCTAGAGGCATGAGTTTTATGCGATGTTAGATATAATCTATTTTTTTTCTTACTATATTTTTTACAAGTTATTATGTTTTGAGAATATAAAAAATCTATAAATATAAATAGTTGTAAATTTTCAATGCTAGAAGGTAAGCAAGTAGATGATATAAAAAATTAATGTTCCTTATTATACCCATAACTTTAGCCGAAGAAGAAAAAATATATGCAGTATTATTCTAGAATAATGTCGCTATGGTATGAACTAAGGTCAAGATAAATTAATTGTTTTGTTAAATAAAATATTTTATCTACAATTTTTTTAATATTATTGAATTTTTTAAAAGTAAAATCGAATTTTGTAAAGTAAAAATCGGAATTTGCGAATTGGCGCAGCTCACTATAACTAAATTGGTCCGTAGTAGTTGAGAAATCGTGGCTATCGAGAAAGTCAGTTTTGAGAAAAAAGCGTTTAAAATTTCATTCAAATTCAATAGTCACTCAGCTTTCTAAGACGCAAATTTCAAGAACACTGAAAAAGAAGCTTTCCAAAGATAATTTTGAAGACCTTTAGCACTACCACATCTTTGTAGAAATGAACAGAAAAGGCAAATCACTCATTGAAGTGATTCTCCAACTATCGATATGCAAAATTATCACAATAATTTGTGTGTTTTGAATGTGTGTGCATAAGTGTGATTGAATAGTATATTCAAATAACTCATAGAATTGTAATATATTCTAATTGAAAAAAATGCGCAGGAAGGAAACAAAAACAATTTGAATTATGAAAATCCTTATGTACACATATTCTTGAAGTAACATTTTAGAAAATTAAAAAAATACTTTTTTTTAAATTTTAGATATACCCCCTTAAATTAATTAACTTTAATGGTTATTAGTAAGGTATGACACAGAGCAAGATAACAATTATCATAAATTATTTATTATTTATAAATATAACGTACTCTATTTGTTAATTAAACAATTTCACAGTAAATACAAAGCTGTTTCTCTTCACTTCTGCTGATTTTGCGTTCTTTCCAAATTGATATCTAATATATCAGTTGCTGTTAAATTAGTCGACCCAGCGAATCCACCAATAATGCAACTCTGCCGACCAGCTTATAATTTAGATTTGCTCGTTCCACTCCTAACCCTTCGCTATCCTACTAAGGGTATACCACTTTACAATATCTTGGCTCAATCTATACAGATTTTCGTCGATAAAACCCGGTGAACCGCTGAACACCCCATATTCTATCCCGCACATGAGTCAGCATGACGACGTATCGTCCGCTGCGTCGCGGTGGAGACGACGTCGCGTCGCTTTTGAATCGCCGCCGTCGACGATCGAAACACGATTCATCAGTGTCACCAACCTGCCAATCCCGTTTCCATCTCCCACAAAGGAATACGATGCAAGAGCTTTTTGCACGGCGAGCTTTGTGGCGGTGCTTCATGCTTGCCACGTACGCGTGTTAGCTTATTGTATATAATTCATCTGCCGTAGCTTTAATTAATAATTAATAATGTCTGGTAATTTCTACCAAAAAATAGATTAGTCGAAATGGTATATCTAACGAGGAGAAACCGCGCAAACTCGTCTGAGATTTTGATAAAATTTGGCATAATGGTAGATTTTATGCCCAAACTGACCGTGATAAAATATTAGAGGCCTATGAAGAGCGGTCTAATTAAAAAATAAATAAAATTTGCATTTTAGTAGTGCGCGCTA
>NW_020537646.1:15351232-15390652 GCF_003426905.1 Ctenocephalides felis | reverse complement strand
ATCATATAAATATCCGTTGAAAAAAGCAATATCAAATTATTATTGATATCGTTCTAAAATAAACAAACCCCGTCGTCATTGATTTGGATACATACATATTATTAAATAAAACTGATTTAAAATTGACAAAGCCATTCATGCATCAATCAATAAATATTGAGCAGCTATGATTGAACGTCTACTGAAATGGAATAAATATCAGGAAATTATTGAAAAAAATAAAACGCAATGGCTACAATATAAAACAAAATTGATTTGATTAACATAATATTTTATCTTTGACGAGCATCCTTTTTCAGAACATGAAACGAATCGGCTATGATTTTGATTTTTAATTAAACTAACGAATGTTATGAAGAGCATAAATGCTGTATAATTCTATAACACATATAGATTTGATAGTTATTTGATATTGAATATTGTTCTTGATAAAACACAAAACAAAAAAGACAAAAGAATTGACAATCTTTACATTTATAATGTTAAAATGTACATGGCGTCTCCACCGTATTTATAGTATATGTTGAGATGTGTGATTATATTTCATTTAAAAGTTGTTCCACAATTTTCATTATTAATTGCGTTTTTTTAAATATGTTTATAGAATAGAATATGATTTTTTTTACTATTATGAATTTGAAATGATTAACCTATTTTTACCATAAGCAACAAATATATCAATTTTATAAATTAATTCAATTTCTAAGAGTCATGTTACACCACATAAATAATATCTAAAATAATTAGAATAAGCTTAGAAAATTACCTAATAAGCTCTCTCTACTGACGGACTTGACAACCCTTGGAACAGTGCTTGCGCCGCCCATGCTTTCGAGACTAAATTGGGTCGCACCGTCACTGGTGTAGCGGGACGGGGATGACGTGGCGTTTAAACGGGAACCGCTAGCACTCAGTCGTCCCAGTGATGATCTAAAGCCACCCCTTTAAAAAAAGGAAAAAAAACTTTTATTTTACATATATTAATAAACGTATCTAATCAGGAAAAGTCAGATGTTTGTACTAAGCTATTTAATAGTGTGAAGATATAATGAAATCATATCAACCTTATATTAATATACAAAACAAATATGAAGCCATAAAAAGTTTTATTGCTTTTAACAAAATCATACTAATATTTTCAGCCCATAGTCAAGAATCATTTCTTCGATTATTAGATTATTTTAACAATGATAAAAAACCTTGTTGCAATTTCAATACGTATCATGTAAGTATTATCCTAAAACAAAGTTCATTATTGGCGTTAAAATCAAAAAACGTACCTATGTATATAATTAAATTTGGAATAAAGTACTTTTGTATATTTTTTGCTTCTCAAGATGTTATTCCCATTTTATCATATTTTCATATGTATGTGTGCAAATATTATGTCAAAAAAGGTTCAGAATGTGGATGAAGTGTGATTCATTAATAATTCTTTCCCATTTCATGATGCCATGTAAAGCAAAAGCGCGCGCGGAATTTCGTATCGAAAACCTCAAAGAGGATTCACGAACCGCTAAACTTCAGGAGTCATGACGTGTGCCTGGCGGCGACTATTGGACCTGATGTTGTACTCTGCCGTTCCCAAGGTTTGCCTTTTGCTTTACTGCTTTCATGTCATAGCTTTTCATTTTGTTTTCTTTGTTTTTAAAGTTAGGTTTTTCTTGTTTTTGATATTCATGCTGATATAATGAGGTACTGTAACAATTCGATGATAAAAACTCTCGAAAGATAATCCTATGAAAATATTGGAAAATATTTTTGTAGAGTTCTGTTTACGTAATTATACATAGATGAAGAGTAATGTAAAAACATTATAATTAGGCTTGGTAAAATCTGGATTTTCAGGTGTTTGTTTTTGCAGATTAAATTTTTTGGTATTATTGATGGTTAATTATTGAAACAAATAATACTCTTATTTGTATATAAAATTTACATAAATATATATATATATAATATAATATATATAAAAACATAAGAAATATAACTCATATATGAGTGTTATATAATAAACATAAACATATATTATTTATATATAAGTGAAATCTTCGAAAGCATATCATCAAGTAATAAATAACAAGGTGAACATTTCAAAGTATCTCTGTTTGTTGTTACTGCCAGAAATATTGTTTTTAAACTTGTTATACTTTATATATAAGTAATCATACGTATCAATTTAACGATAGGAACACGATTGAAGTATTTTTACCCCAATACAAGGTTAATTCCCAAATAAAATAGAGAAGTTATTTTCTTAAGAAATGATAGAAATGTTATTATTCTTTTTAATCTAAGAGTCTACAATCGTATGAGTTTTTACTCAGAAACTGTGAAAAAACTATATCTTTACTGTCTGACTAGACGTTTTACTCTAAATCTACTTCTTCAAAAGCCATAAATGTCAAAAACAATTCTGTCATAAGTAAAATTTTCTGCTGACACTTTGATGACCTATACGTGAAGTCTAGCTAAAGTTAATATTATGACTACTGTGCATTTTGGAGGTTAACGTTCTATGTGCAAACCTCTCGATCAACCAGAAAAGACATATCTACATATTTTTTGAGAGCTCCTGTATATCGACTCATACGTTTATAGACCCGTAACATAACATTTCTATTTTATCCCACAATTAGGATACTCTCAATGTTTCCCTGGTAATACGTCTCAGAATTAAAAAATCTAAATAAAATATGTTGAAATTCACCAGCATAGGTTAGTGTATATAGGCTTTCTAACTAATATCAATAAATACGAATATTAGATAGTTTAAAACAATTGACGATTCAAAGGAATTGTCGTGTGATTCGAACACTCTACTACCACTCTACTTGTGAACTATGCTCGCCACAAATATTTGAATATATAAAGTCAAATAAATTGCTAAGGATACACTTTTAAAAATATATAAATTACCTTGCTATAATGAAAATATAAAAACACGAGCATAAATAATGTTAATTAATAAGTAAGCCAAAGTATGATATGGTCTTGTACTCCAAACACCCATTTCAATGAGAACAGACCATTTCCATATTATTAATGAATATTTTTCATCATACTTAAATTGTAGAATACATTTGTGCTTGATTCTGTTTAATTTTCGCTATTCTTTTTCAGGGCGTGTTAATACGATCGCGAGTAACGGCCCGGCCAGGTTCAGCGTTCTTTCTATGATGGAATTCGTTTACATTGCGGCATCATTACGGCGGAAATCATAATGAAAAACTGAAATGCCGAGCCGACCGGAAACTTAATTGTGTTGATCCCTCGCTCTGCCGTTTCCACGTCGGGACATATGAACAAAATTACAATCCTATTGTGAATGCCGTTAGTAACACGGAGAACGCGAATTTCATAGAAAATAAGTAAATGAAGATTGCGCCGGCCAGGATGTTTTATAACATTCCTGGATGTAAAGTGGTGTTTTAGTAAAATTTTCTCAATTTGCATAATGAACCTTCTGAATAACTTTAAACTTCGAATAAAAATATTATTAAAAAAATATGTTGAGAAATGTTATCAGTTTGTGCTTTTTATTTAAGCATTTATAATAAATATAACTTATGTACTTTCAGAAATATTCAAATTTTACTATAATAGTAAGTCTAAAACACTTTTATTATAGTAGTAAGTCTAAAACTCTAAACCAGGGCTTCTTAAATCATTGTCCGCGACCCCAAATAGAGTTACGTAGAAAAATTCTGGGGTCGCAAGAGATTTATGCCAAATATTTATACAGTTATTTTTAAATTTTATTTTTTTTTTTTTTCAATAGCAATCAGAATACAGGACAATTCTATGAGCTATTTGGCTTATGTCATTCACTCGCACACATACACACACTATTAAACACAGATATATAATAATCTGATAAATATTATATTGATAGTTAGACTAACACTTTAATAAGTGATTCTACTATTCTGCTCACATAAAGTTGTGGTTGTTCTAAGGCTCCTCCATATTTCGTCGGCGTTTTCTCAAAAATGGCTGCACCAATTTCAAAAATTGAAACTCTATTCGATAAAACTTGATAAAGACTCGCGTTGATTACTATTGCACGATGATCGGTCAAGTCGTTTCTTTATAATTAATGCAAAGTACAAATTGTTTTGTGTATTTGTCCGAGTCTTCAAAAACTGAAACCCGATTTAATGAAACTCGATAAGAATTTACGTCAATTATTTTTGCAAGATGATGTGCCAAGTCGTTTCTTTATTAGTAACAGCAAATAGAAATTGTTTTGTCCGAGCTTTTGCAATAAATCCTGAACCAATTTTGAAAATTGGAAAAAAACGTTGAATATCATGAGTTAAAAATCGTACCTCGGTCGTTTCTTCGTAATATTTGTTTTTTATATTATTGCATTTTCATGATGATAAAAGCCATAATCTTAGCAAACATCCTTAAATTTTCTATTGGCGATAGATCTATAAAAAGTGGTTTAATTATAAAAATTCAAGAGCGTTTAAATCATGGCATCAAAATTTAAAAAAAAATTCGTCACTATTTTAACAATCACTAAATTTAAACTCTTATTGATTATGTCAATTAATTACATATATCGGAAAGTTCAAGCAACTTCCTTAAGACAAAATGCTGCACTCACAACTAGTTTAAAACATTTTATAATATAGATAGTTTATATACATTCTGCAATAATCTAAACTTTCGGTTTCATATATGTAATCAATTTTCAATCAACATATTTGTTAAGTAAAAGTTCAAACAATATATACTTTTTTTTTTAATATATACTTTATTTTAAAAATTACAATCTGTAGTTATAATAGGGAAGAAAGTCAAAAGGTCACCGAGTGGTAATCCGCTTTACTGTTGATTGTATGAAACTTATAGAAGTGAATTAATTTAAAATGACCTACAAAAATAAATGTTATATTGTAAAATAGTATATACATTGAATATGATTATATAAAAATTAAAAGTTGTAACTAATAAGAAATCATTGTTATTCCAATTTCATATAAAAGCTCTATTTGACAAAAATCTAATGTTTTTTGTGAATTCCATATTCCTATCAAACATGACATGTACGTAGTGAAATTTGTTCGCGAAAAAGTCATATTCCCTCGTCAAATCATATTTTGACATACATATTTTTTCAGAATAACATTTCGTAGTCCTCCGTCATTCAATAGAAAAATCTGCATAAAAGCGCACTTTTTCAGTAAAATATACGCAGCTTTTTTACTTCCAAACGATCAACAAACAGACAGGCGTTACGCACTACAATTGAAATGAATTTCATCTCCACCGGAGGTTATGGATTATTTACTAGGAAATCTTATACAAAAAGTGAAATCATTTGTAAATGATCTCTAAGTGTATAGTCGCAAAAATATACTACATGATTGTCATCCTTTTCTTAGCCACAGCTATTATAATTTTTTCAAATTTATAAGTAGATAACATGATAAAAACGAAAAGATAGATATACATTGTCTTACAAAAAGTTGGAATGGATTTGATGTGAAATGTGAGATGCATCTATTAAATCAATCTCTTATTATATTAGGGATTTTTCCATATCGCAATAACAAACTACAATATACCACAGACATTATCTTGTATATAAACTTTTCCAATTACTGCTCTGAATACAGTAATGCCGCTTTATTCTTTGCGCTTCCCTCGTAATTCGTGAAATTAACGCCAAAATAACGACGCCGTAAAAATTCAAGGCAATTATTTGTTTCGTATTATTATCGGAACATAATTTGTTTTCACCATTGATCTTCTTTTCTGGGCCAATCAATTATAATAGAATTAATTTTTATATAGGTTTAAAGATGTTTTCGTATATAATACACAATTGAGAAAAAGTCAACAGTAAATAAATAATTGTTTCTAACTAAAATTGTCGTAATTCTTGATCAGGGTTCACTTAATTAATTACTTACAAAATTAAATACAAAAATAAATAGAAATTACAATTATTTAAAATAAATGACGTCCCTTTGAAATCTGCTTAATGTGATAAGCGTTTATTTCTTTCACTTATCAAAATTGTATAAGATGATATTTCTCATGTTTTATGTGCAGAAGTAACCAGCTTAAAACGGGCGTAAATATTCTGTCTGTACAAACATCATATATCATAGAGCTTTTCTGCGCCTCGCAGTGATATAAGGAAAAATACAATCTTTACATTAACGGGAGGGTACGCAATATTCTGTGATTTCCATTTAGCAAAGGCGCCAGTCTGATGTTTCTATTGAGATATAATTCTTTACTAATGAATATTTTCAAAATAAATTGTTTTGTTGGGTCATTCATTATAAAACTTCAAATAGAAAAAATATTTATACGAATTTTGTAAAAAGCTATCATTTATTAGATCAAGATTGATTGAAACATTGTACTTTGTTTTTATACATTATACATTAAAATCTTATATCATAATTATTTCTAGAAAATAGTAAACAAAAATCATCAATTGCAGTAGGATATTCTAAACATTCAGCAAAATGCTTCAATGATTCAATTTTGAAATACAATGATGAGTTTCGCCAAATAATAAAATATTCTGCCAATTTTTCACCATTTGTGAATTTTATTATTTTATTTGTATATTTTATTATTTGTGTATTTCTAATGAATTTCTACAATAATCTGCAAAAACTATCCTTTTATCTTCGTGAAAAAAAGCTTCAAGCCATCAAAATGTAACCCTTCAAATGTGATGACAAATCGATAATGTTTAAGAAAATATTTCACATGTTTTAATTTTTAGCAACCGCCATAATTTTAACAAAAAAGTGCATCACGTACTTCGAATTAATTTCAACAAAGGTGAAGAATAAAGCTTGGAAACAATGTTTAAGGAACTTTTGCTAGATCCAGATGATAAATGTCATTGCTAATGATATTAGAAATAGTTCTAGATTGACATTCGCTATTATGATTATAACTATTATTATCACGTTTATAATAATTTCTGCTACTGTGCTGTTTTCTACTAGAAAGTGGATCGCATATTTTTAATCAATCTTATCAATCATTGCGGAAACTATTGCGAAAAAAATCATTCAAGGAAACAAGATATAAGACTATACTTGATATATGAATGATAGATGATTTTAGACAATCTTTAAAAAGATTTTGCAAATACCGAATGATAAATGTAATTACTAGCTACTGATATTAGAAACAGTTCTGGATTCACATTTGTGATTATTTGAATTTTCAACTAAATCGTGTGATCCATCTAACTATTGCATCACATATTTCTAACCAATCTCAACAATAATCTTTTACCACAGTAAAAAAAATTAAGATGCATAGGGAAGAATCGAAATAACAATCGTTGTTAGAATCCAAATGATGAAAGATAAAGTATCTTGGTTCGAAAAAGTTTCCATTAATGCGTAAATGCGCACAAGTTTGAATTCATGGAATCTTGTTCCAACCAAGATACTTCATCTTTCATCATTTCGATTCTAACAACGATTTTATTTCGATTATATCTCAGAATGATAATAGATGACGTATCTTGGTTCGAACAAGTTTCCAATATTGCGTTGACTCAGCGCCCTTCAATAATATATCTGTAGACCGCGTTTCTTTTAAAAAATCAAAATATTAGAAACAATTCTGGATTCACAATTGCGATTATTTTAATTTATAACTACTATGATATTTTCAAACCAAAAAGTGCATCGCGTATTTCTAATTAATCTCAACAATAACCTGCAAAAAGTATCGCAGCCCGCGCACTTCTTTTGTTGTGACGGCGCATTAATATCGCTGTTGTTTCGCCTCATTTGCCGGCCATGCAATTCTACGTGGAAATTTTATAGCGCTGCGTTTTATGTAAATGTTTCTGTTTCCAGTTTAATGGGACTTTTTGCTGACACGTTTTTTTCGATTTAAATACTGTTTGGATTACAGCTGAATGTGCGCCGAAATAGAATAAACTGAAGAAGTAAGAAAAATTATCGTTAACTTTAATTATATCCTGTTTTTTCATTTAATTTTTTGCGTTTATATTGTGCTTATTTAAAAATTCCACTATCATAGTATTTAAAGTAGGTAAAAACAAAAATTTAAAAATTATGTAAATCAAGATCGCCCTTTATATTGTTAATTGTAATCCATATTAAATAACTGTACTGCCCTAGAGCAGGTCTGTGAGCTGAGTTAAACACCAAATCGATTTAGGGAAGAATATTTTGAAACACTTCCCTATGCCATTGCACACCGCAGTGCCCAAAATGAAGTATTTTCAAGTGGAAACATATTTTTGAATTCAAGCGGAAATGTACATCGCTTCTGCACGATGTCAGTTTGTACAGAGCTTAACCGAACGAGCGTAAAAATACTACAATAAGCGTGAAAATTCTACGACGAGTGTAAAAATACTACAATTAGTGTAGAAATACTACAATGAGTGTAGAAATACTACAATAAGCGTAAAAATACTACAATGAGTGTATAAATACTATAATGAGTGTAGAAATACTACAATGAGTGTAGAAATACTACAATGAGTGTAAAAACACTACAATAAGCGTAAAAATACTACAATGAGTGTATAAATACTATGAGTGTAGAAATACTACAATGAGTGTAGAAATACTACAATGAGTGTAGAAATACTACAATGAGTGTAAAAATACTACAATAAGCGTAAAAATACTACAATGAGTGTAGAAATACTACAATGAGTGTAGAAATACTACAATGAGTGTAAAAACACTACAATAAGCGTAAAAATACTACAATGAGTGTATAAATACTATGAGTGTAGAAATACTACAATGAGTGTAGAAATACTACAATGAGTGTAGAAATACTACAATGAGTGTAAAAATACTGAAATAAGCGTAAAAATACTACAATAAGCGTAAAAATACTACAATAATTGTAAAAATACTACGACGAGCGTAAAAATACTACAATAAGTGTAAAAATACTACAATAAGCGTAAGAATACTACAATGAGTGTAAAAATACTACGACGAGCGTAAAAATACTACGACGAGCGTAGAAATACTACAATGAGTGTAAAAATACTGCAATGAGTGTAGAAATACTACAATGAGTGTAAAAATACTACAATAAGCGTAAAAATACTACAATGAGTGTAAAAATACTACGACGAGCGTAAAAATACTACAATAAGCGTAAAAATACTACAATGAGTGTAAAAATTCTACAAGACGAGCGTAAAAATACTACGACGAGTGTAAAAATACTACGATGAGCGTAGAAATACTACAATGAGTGTAGAAATACAACAATGAGTGTAAAAATACTACAATAAGCGTAAAAATACTTCAATGAGTGTAAAAATACTACGACGAGCGTAAAAATACTACGACGAGCATAAAAATACTACAATGAGTGTAAAAATACTACAATGAGCGTAAAAATACTACAATAAGCGTAAAAATACTACAATGAGTGTAAAAATACTACGACGAGCGTAAAAATACTACAATGAGTGTAGAATTACTACAATGAGTGTAGAAATACTACAATGAGTGTAAAAATACTACAATAAGCGTAAAAATACTACAATGAGTGTAAAAATACTACGACGAGCGTAAAAATACTACGACGAGCGTAAAAATACTACAATAAGCGTAAAAATACTTCAATGAGTGAAAAAATACCACGACGAGCACCTCTGATACATACACACATATATATATATATATATATATATATATATATATATATATATATATATATATATATTAGGGTGGTCTTCAAAATGGTCATTTTCGAATTTCGTTGCTCCCAAAGATAAAAAACAGTTTTCTGAAAGTTTTAGCTCTTAATATTAACGTTTAGCGATTACTATAACTTACCCCACCGGAAGTTAAAAAAGCTTATTTTTGTGCATAAATAAAGTTAATAATAATTATTACGAAATATATTCCCTATATTTATGTTTATTTGAATTTGAGCAAGTCATAAACATATATAAATACATGGACGTACATCTTGATAATAATGGAAAGAATCTAAGCTATTCTCTCAAAGTTACTCAAAGTTCATCATTCAACAAAAGGTTAGGAATATTTTCCACGTAGAACATAAGAAAGGGATAAAGAGTAAGAAAGTATTAGGGAGATCATTCGCCGTGAAAACTCGAATTGAAATCCTTCTTTGTGCCGGATCGGGCCAGTAACAAGATCCTCGATGATTATATGAAACGGTTTGGAAATTTCATTGTTTTTCATGCCGTATGAAGCTCCTTTGTATGATAATGGAGAGCAATTTGGTATAGAATATACGTCACGATTTTGCATAGAGAATATTCCAACACTTAACAAGAATATATTCATGTAATATATAATATATATGCATACGAATAATAATAATATTATACACTAACAAGGATTATAGATTTTGAATCATTACTAATTTTATGAATTGTTTTTTTATGTTAAAATTAAGATATTTTTTATATTTACTCTAGGGTAGATCAGAACTTTAAGATTCGCCATCATCTCAATAAAACATGTAAAATGTGGATTTTTTTAATAATACTATTTATAATAGTATTTATTATAGTTTACTAGTTTATAATAGTACTATTTATTTTAGAAAAAAAATGATGTGTGATCCGTCGCCTTAAATCGTGCGATATTACAATTAGAAGATAAAAAGACACATTGTCAAATTTTAACCAAAGTATTTTTCTTCGTTGTTAGTCTTTTTGTTTAATTTATGATGTCCAAATATAGTTTTTGAGTATACGTTTTTTCCTTATTTTATAAGATGATTATTATTTTTATACCAAATATGTAGAACTACTCGTTGGCTTAATTAAATATTTTCATAACAGGACTACATCTATAAGCTAAACATATCCAACATCGAATCGATCACCAATGGGTGACCTTTCGACTTTTTTTCCTATATTTAATAAACCATCAAAATTACTGAATGTTGTATAAGAACGACAGATTGTAATTCACAAATGTAAATAATATTTTTATACCAAATTCAACAGTTTTTTATATATAACCTCTAAAACTTCTTAAATGCGATTGAGGTAACAAGAACCACCTACACCATTACACTGGCGAGGTAAAGGTAAACAATAAACATAGTAAATAAAATTTTAAACATGGTAAATAAAGTTTTTAAAAAAGTTAAGAAAAGCAATTTTATAAGAGATAAATTAAATTTATAGTTATTTATATTACTTTGTATATTTTTTCTCATGACATATATTTTATGCATTCTATTGGACTTGTTTTCCAATAATATGCATAATGCAATTTTCTTATTGGTTTAATATATTCTAAAACGTAAATTTTTATCTCCACATGCGGTAAGAACACGTTTTAAAAAATATATAATGCTTATAAAAAATGCTTTACCGTAAATATGAATCTATAATTTATGTTAGTGCAGCAATTGTTATAGTCTTATCTTATGATGCACATTCAATCTTTGCGGAAAAAAGCTTCGTGAAGAATGAGATGTTCATCTAAAAAGGCACAGATTTTGAAGATTTATACTCGTATCTATATTTTTTAACTCGTTTTAACTTTATGATTACAGCTGAAATGCATCTCATGAAACCTTTCATCTCTATTTTTAGAGTTATAGGTTCGTTGGTAAATAGGTCCATCATCAATATCTGAAGTAATCAATATCTAATGTAAGAGTGCGTTCATTAATCATGTGAACAAGTTTTTAAGGATATTTGGACCCCCCTCTCCCTTGGTGATACATGTGATATTCAAAATAACCCCCCCTCCCCCACCAAACATCACGTGTAGTTTTAGTCACGTGATAAAACTCAAAATTTTTTGAATGTTTTTTGAAAATATTTGAACTTAAAAAAAATCAGTTAAAAAATAAATACACATGATATCTTACTATACCATTTCCTCCCTCACGTGATATTTCGTGATTTTTGTCAAACCCCGCTCCCACTAAAAATCTCACGTAATTAATGAGTGCCCCCTAATGTTAAGAATTGTTTATTTACAATATTTGAAAGTAGAGGGCAAAAGATGTGTAAGCATCCATCGCCTCAAATAAAGTAACTCGCCATCAGGAGATAAACGGCCGTGTTTGAAAATCCGTAACAAAAGTATTTTATTTCTTTGTTAGGTTTTGTGGTTGTGACTACTGTTGTTTAGTTCACGAGACCTTAATAAGATTTTTAAGTCGTTTAAGATATATTGTTATTATTAAAGTATTTTTAACAATTTTGGGGGGTAAGAAGGACAAGTATACCCAGGCAAAGATGTAAACAGTAAAAAATAGTAGATAAAAAACTAAGTTAAAATAAAAAATAATTATTTTACAAGAGAAAAATCACATTAATAGTAATTCTATCTATGCTTATTAAAATTTCTAACGAAATTTTAACCACTTCAAGATTATATACAGCGTTATCTTTGTGAAAAATGTTTCCATAAAATTTATATTTTGCATTAGTTGAATAATGTAGCGCAAAATAGCTTTAAAATTAAAAATATGGAAATAGGAATTATCAGTGAATTTTGAACCTAGTTTGATAATTTTTTGTTTCATTTAATATCATAAGGTTTATAAAGTAGTATATTTACATAAAGTCAAATTGGACCTTTGTGCCCCGCCTCGCCTTATTACTTAATTATGGTTATAGCATATTATTCCTATAAAAATACATAGATGCCCCTTTTTGTATTATTCTTGATTTTTGCACATTTTTGGGAAAGAACTAGATTGAATTCGAACATGCAATTTCTTAAATATTTAAATCAAATATATTACGAACTTAACCACATAAGATTTTTAATTGCACAATTATAATCTCAGCTTGATATTAGATCGTTCTACCATTTTAGAGGATATTAAAAAGTTTCCTACTTTCACGTCATGTGCATGAGAATATTACATCTTGTACCCGAAAAAATGTTAATATATTAAATATTAAATAATATTTTAAAATGTTAACATATAAAAAATATAGCATCTATTTGTAATTGTCAATTATATAAATATTAAATACCAAATAGTAATATTACAATGTTATGATATAAAAATATAGCATCTAATTGTAATTGTCATAAGATGCTTTTTTGTGTGAATGAAAGCATGATGAAGAATATATTTTTATTTTTTTTTAACAAAACAGACGCTCCAATCAATTGTTGTTTCAATATCAAAATTAATGGTTAACGAATTAGTGTAGATTGGGTACAATTACATTTTACTATTATTACATTCTTCTTCTTCTATAACACATCAATTGTACGACTTTTAAATGTGTTCTTTTATTAATTTGTGTGATACGTTGTAATTTTATAGCAGCCTATTAATTGCTTTATTTATTTGATAGCATTGCGCATGAAATTCTATACAATTATTATAGTTTCTGAAGTATCCAATAAACAGTAGAATGTCATACTATTAATATTATCGCGAGAAGGCTAGGCAGCGATAGAGAACGTAATATCTGTGCTTTGACATTAATGCCCTAACATCGTGAATTATAGCAACGATCACTTCCATTTAATGATTCACCCATAGTAAATGTATAATATATATAGATATAAATACACACATATATATATATATATATATATATATATATAAATATATATATAAATTCAAGCAAATTTTTCCTTCTTCTGGACAACTTGGTGACAAGCAAAAATGTTGTCCAATGCCACTTGAAAATTTAGATCAAAATTTGTTTCCAAGTGAAAATAGCTTTTTAAACATTGCTGCATTCAGTTAAAGTATATCATCAGGTATATTGGAAGAAGGACAACCATTGAGTTGCCTGCTTATGAAATTTCTGAAATTTCTCAATGAAATTTACATAAATAAGAATGAATGGCTTTGGGTCGTCTTGTTAAAAGCCCTTCATAGAGATCTCTGCACAATACCTCATGGTAGACCTCTTAGTTTTACATGAAATCTGTTATACCTACACAAAATTGATGCTTATGGTATATAGTATTATGTGTTCCTATATCACATGATATTATCATAATTAGTAATTTATTAATTTTTATGTGTGTGAAACCTTGATGTATTCAAATGTTTTGTATTTATTTTATATAACATTTTATATAATTGGTAACAAAACAATTTTATAAATTTGTAGTAAATTATTTACATATTTTTGGAAAATAATTAGAGAATTTTGATATCTTTTTTGTTTCTCTTTAAATTTTTAGTTCTGTTTTACAACACCTCTCTTCATTAAGTTACGTTCGCGATACTTACTTAAGCGCCGTCGTTCAAGGTAAATTGAACTTTAATTGTTTACGTGAAGCAATATTGCACATTCTATGTGTAGCTTTGTGATTATATATTGTTTGCAGCTTTCTGTAAAATTAGATTCTAAATTAGGAAATTACTAATGAAATTAAGAAGAGCAGATGCACTTACAAATGATATATTCTCTTGAATACGAAAATTTTTGAAAAAATATTTGCTTGTGGTGTTTTATATATCATGCCAATCATTTTTGCATATAAAATTATTAAGAACAAATGATTGGTTGACATTTTAAAAAAAAAAAGTATACACCTCAGTAACTAAGAAATAATTAAAAGTTACAACAATTTCCTTCAAATATTTAGAAAAAAGAACTACTTAGACAATATTTATATTAATTCCATTTTATTCTGCTATGGGTCGATCAGGATATAGTTTGGCGTGGCGTATTTGCCATACCAAACTATTTGTGGGGCATATTAGTCAAGGGCTTGGATGTTACTATTGGATGTTACTTCAGTTTGTTAATAAATGATTGTGAATCAAGATTCGAATTTGATGCAAA
This sequence comes from Ctenocephalides felis, assembly GCF_003426905.1. Lineage (NCBI taxonomy): Eukaryota > Metazoa > Arthropoda > Insecta > Siphonaptera > Pulicidae > Ctenocephalides > Ctenocephalides felis. Next base: position 15,375,876 of record NW_020537646.1, on the reverse strand, counting down.
CTTGCTTGTGCAATGACATATTATATGTACATAATTTTATTTTTTTATAAAATCATTATTTTATTCTGTACTACTGCACTTCTGGTATTTTTAATTTTGATTCCAACTAACATATATTTTATTGTGTCAATACTTAGCATATTCAATTTTTTAGTATTGGTATTATTATTTTTTATTTTATTTTTTTAAACAGTGGCAAGAACTTAAGGGTAAAGCTTATTAAAATACTTATTAAATTTTTAAAAATTCTTGCAACGAACAAACTAGTTATATTTAAAAATAAATATAATTAACTAAATATAAATAAGTTTATAGTAAATAAATTAAGTAATAAAATAGCTAATAATTAATTAAATTATATTAAACCTATAAAATATTGACTTAAGCCTTATTATAATATTAAATATTATACCGACGGCTTGTAAAATTAATAAATAAATAAATAAATATGATTTTAATGGTTTGGCCTAGCTAACTATGTCCGATTTTTAGGGGTCAACAGTTATCCTATCTTTATGTGATGAATTTTTTATTATTAAAATTTCTGCAATAGTAATACATTTTTTATGAATGCTGCAATGACATATTGTTTTTTACATTAGGAAATAACTAATGGAATTCGAAATTTATATTTCCAAGTGAAAACAGTCATTACCGCTTGACGTCATGCTGCTTGAGGTCGGACCTGGAATCTCTGATTCAAGTCCCATGGCTCTAGCCGCGTACCCAAGAGCCACGCTATAATCAATTTTAATCTTTTTTTTTCATAATATATTTATATTTCAGACTATTTTAGTCACCAATCCTTTATTTGATTTGTTCAAAATATTTTCAAAAAAAACATCATTCTATTACAAGAGACAATATTTTTTCTGTTAAGAACCGCGTGGAATATAATCTGTGAAAAACATTTGGAACATTTATCGCCGTTTTGCTAAAACCTCGTGGTACGCGTATAAAACACCGCAGGCAGTATAAAAGACTCTTAAGCGCCTGATGAAGCGAATAAGCTTTAGTGGTTGACGCATTTTCGCAAGTGCGAGCGACACAAGCGTCTCACATCAAGGGCTAAGCACCCCTTTCGAAAAAACTTAACGCTGCCAGGCCGTTTGTCACGAGCCGCGCGTCACCGCAGGCCGAGGCGGCAAATAGTCGTACAGCTGGCGAACATTTCAGGATAATTGTTTTGGGTTGAGAGATATTTTGCCGAAAATTGTGGGACATAAAACATAGTTGAGTAAAAGAAAAACGCCTGCCACAAGGACTGTTAATAAAATGAATAAAAATGAAAATAACATTAAAAAGATCTCCAGAAGAATTTATTTACTTTTTTATAGTTTATTGATATTAATAGTCTATTGGCGTCATTGATAATGGTATGTACGTGTTAAAAAATAAAATTAAAAATTTTCATTTGTTGACGTAAATAGCATGACATATGAATAGAATAACAAAATAATAATGTATGTGTCTGCATAATACGGATATCATTTTAATGTAAATACTATCCTTTATTTTGTACTCTATTTTATTTATATTTATGTTTATTCTATTCTATGTTTATATTTTATTTGTTTATTGTTATTAATGTTACTAGATGTTACATTATTTAGCAGTTGTAACAAATATTGTAATTAAAAAAATATATATGTGTCTGAGTAGATTATATATTGTGAGAGACAATTAGTGACATATAGAGAGGAATATTGTAGAGAGTGTAATTAGAGGCAATAAACGAGTAATTAGAGATGAGGTGTGTTAATAAAGACGAGTGAAGTTAACATATTGATGAAAATCGTTTAATTATAGTTTATATTTAATAATTTTCATGTATGGCATCTGTATTTTTTAAGTTCATATTTTTATCTACAATCAGTGCTCAAACTTCTCCTTTTATCTGTTGGTATTTAATTTGAAGTGTCCACCAACATTATCTCTAGAACAAGTATAGATTTTTTTAACAATGCCATTTCAAAGTAGAGGGCAAAAGATGTGGTTACCAGCTATTATCTTAATTTTTGCGAAGTCGCTATCAGCAGATAAAAAACTATGTATTTTATCAATATTTATACCAAGAGTTTTTTTATGTAGTTTTTTTTATAATTATATAAGTATAATTTAATTTAGTTTATGATACCGCAATATATTTTTCAAGTATTATTTATTAAATAGTTTTATAAGATGCATTGTTATTTTTGAGTTAGATTCAATAGTATTTGAGCTTGCATATGATTGGGGTAAAGGGGACCAGCTGAACTTCCACACTGGCAAAGATGTAAACAAGAAGATAATTATAAATATAAAAGTAAATTGAGTTAAAAATGTAATTTTACAAGAGATAATATTAATCAATAGTTATTTCAAATCTACTGTTTAATTTCTGACGAAGCATTCTAGACCAGGTGTGATCATTGTAAAAAATTTGCTCGTGAAATTGGTATTATTTATATTTTTTATTTGTATGGTTAAATAATGTAGCTATTATTTTTTAAAATTCATTTAAAATTAATATAAGACATTGAACCTGTTTGCTCCCTGGTTGTGCCAATTTTTATTGGCCTATGGGGTAAAAAGGAATGATGAATAAGCCGGGAGTTTTACTGATTATAGTTAGATAGTTGTTTGCTTGAGATGTAATTGGTTTACTTCACGCAATATATTTGCTCAAAGTAAAATTGGACATTTGTTTCCCGCCCTACCCCATATATAGATATAATAGTAGTAGTATAGATGTAATAGTCAACCAATTTTTGGAGACCCCCCACCTCATAACCTTCTAGAATTAAAACTTTATTGCTATTATTAATTTTAATTTTTGTGTATTATCAAAACATTGAATGACCTTTAAATATATATATATATATATATATATATATATATATATATATTAACAATATCATAAGCCTATTTTTTTTGTCCTTTCAAAATTCGAATAAAATAGATGCTTTTAGACCAGAATACCCTCTTAAACTGTCTGCGAATATGGGCAGTATATATGTTGCTAGTTTCATTTGCTTTCATCGAATTACTACCGAAACTATGCAATATAGTTTAGTTTATTTGAATAAAAATATCAGCTCGTATATTATTCAGGTTTGAGCGTATGCATTATAAATTCAAAACGCCGCAACGCGCCTATACTACCCAAGTACGACTCTATCAGCTCTGCATTGCAGTGGCAAAAACGCCCGATACAAGTATTCGTATCAGCTCTACTGATTTACCTTAGTTGATATACCATTTGATGTTGGTTTTACATGAAATTGTGATTATAAAAAAATTACAACACTAAAACAACAACAATTACAATTTAGTTATAGTTTAGTTACTGCGAAACTATAGTGAACTTTTCTTCATATCATCTTTCTAATGATTGTTTGTATTGGCTAGTATATCAAATATGTTTTCTTTTCCTTACTATATTGAGCACTTTGAATAAGAAATGTTGTCCCTTATTTTCTGAGTGTTTTGTCGCAATAAAGAGTTTTGCATTTCTTCATTCACGTGCGTCGCTACCTACATGATTTAATATGTAGAATAATGACACCTTTGATCTAACGCCTCCGCTTCTGGTGATATTACCTTATGTAGGAATCTCATATAAATCACAAAGTACGCAGTGAAAATTGCATTATGTAGATAGTAATATATACAGAGCATAAACAAGGCAATATTCTACATACGCTCTCGTTATATATGAAAATGTTATAAGCGGCTTTTATTGCTCACTTAGTTTCATATTTAATCTAAATCTGAGTATCTGATGTACTATATTTTTAGAGAGTTTTCGCAATCTTGTATATTCAATGGCCTAATAAATTGTTGTTCTTCAGCTTTCTAGTTCATAGAAAATTGGTAAAGTTTTCAGGAATTGCTTTGTTCCTGTAGTGTAGACAATAATACTAGATGTACAAGCATAATACAATTTTCTGAAAATTTTCAAATCAAATAAATACTTATTATAATACGAATATATATATATATATATATATATATATATATATATATATATATATATATATATACTAGTTGACCCGACAGACGTTGTCCTGTACCCACGTCTACAATTTAAGTTCCACATTTTTTTAATAATCTATCCTATACTTTTCAATATTCCATTTTATGTATGGTCTCAGCATAAGCTATATAGGTAATTGGAAACTTCACTTTTTTATCAATATAAGAAATTCAGAAAGTTCATTGTTATTTCCAACCAGTACAATTGCTTCAATAATTCAAATTGCGTAAACTCAAATTTCAAGTGAATCGACATTTTTGGCAGATAACAGTACTTATGTATCAAAATGTCTTCAATATCAAACAATGATATTTTATTTTTTGCAATTTTTTCCATTTATTTCTACAATATCACTATATTTTTATAATCACATACATTCCAAAAATTTCCTTAACAAATTTCAGAAAAAATTGTCAAAATCCGAATAATCGTTTAGGGGGAGTATATTTACATACATCATTACAGAAGAATTTTATATATAAGATATATGTACGTATGCATTTATATAATATAAATTTTGAACTGATATTTCCCTGATATATTACTGATATATTTCTCACGATAAATATAATCAGCTGTCTCTATAGTAAAATATAATGATCACAATCTACAATCTGAAATGTTTTTATAATATTGCGATTACTTTTATCAAGTAACTCAATGCTTAAAAAATCTAGTTATGTTAGTTTATATGAATAGTTACAACCACAAATATACATACAAATATAATATTAATCTACATCTGTACAAAATTTCGAAAACCAAATTTTAAAAAACACATGAGTTTATTTTAAACTTCCATATTATCGAGCAGAGAAAATTTTTGGCATAAACTTATTTAGGCATAATTTTATTCATATTATGATAGAATAAAAGAAATTTACATAAAATAAAGCGTCGAGAATACTGGAGCTGAAACTCATTATTTTGTAAAGGATTTCTTTACGAGTTCACGAAATGAGTGTACGTTTCATTTAAATAACGATATGATTATGTTAATATGTGTTTTCTTCTTTTTTGTTTTTAATGCGAAGCTGAAAGTTTGAAAGTTTCGGAATGTATAATGGAAAATCAGCATTTGAGTCAAATGGTAATATACCTCTAAAATATACTGATTAATACATTTGTTTTTTCAAGGAACTTTAGAATATTAAAAAATACTTTAACCATATCCATTTCTGACTATATGAATAAAATACTCGTATACAGAATTTTGTTTTGCTAAAAAGTAAATGTTTTCAAATTAGCATATTGTTCGATATGCTAATTATTTCCATACCCACCCTATTACATCTGAGAGAATATAGCTACTGAAAAAAACAAATTATTGATTTTGCATGAATTTAAATTTTGAACTTATAATGGTATTACTTTACAAGAAACTATATATTGCAATTGAAAATCATTCAGAAACTCATTTCCGATAACTTCGGTGCGCAAAGGAACTGCGCTAAAGCACATCTTCGTAAAATCGAGGAAAAAATACAGACTTAAAAGCTAAAAAGTGCCAAAGGAATTTCATTTGATTGATTGCCTCTAAAGTTTCTCTCTGAAAGGAAAGTACTCATTAAGTGAGAACTAGATGAGAGGTGAACTGCTAGACGATTTTTTCAATTCGGATAATAAATCATACTAATATTGATAGTTAACTTATAATAAAATTGTATCTTGATTTAGAGTTTGATACAACTTGCAATTATGTATATTTTGATGGAAATGTATGTCTTAAGAATCTTATGATCGTCTCAAACAAATAACATAATGTTAACAAGTATTACAATGCAACAAAAATATTTATGTAAAAATAATTACAGTAAGCTATAATGCAAATACTATTTTTATCCTTAGCAGTGGAAAGTAGCAGATGTTCTGAATCTCCAGCCTTCTTGATATTTGGGTATTTGTTGTATCGTTCCCTGAATTGTATGTTTGTCAATTTAATCAATCTACCGATACTGTTTACTGTTTACTTTCAAGTTCAACAATGTATATGCTGATTACATTGTAAAATAATGCAATTTCGCTAAACGCGCGTAAAGGAAAACGTGAGCCATTTCTTACTATCGTTGATGTCATATCGCAAACGTGCAGGTAATCTGTAGTAGATAGGTTCTCGTTCGTTTTCCATACAATGTTATGGTGGAATAGACGGGGTGTTGGTATTCATTTTTTGAAACATGTTTTGTCTGCCAAATATTGTATATTTCTACGATCACTTGAAAACTATGGCATGAAACCAAATACAGTAGAACCTCGATTAACCGGACTAATTGTTATGTATGTATGAAGAATAATGCTGTGTATTTATCAAAATTAACAATTACATTCATAGATATCAAAATCAATGTTTATTAAGAAATTAACACTTACTTATATTTGTACATATATATTTTTTTCGATTACACTACATACATATACTACATTCCAGCATTAATCATGCTAAAATTCCAAAGGAAGGTATATACAAACATACATATAAATTGGTCTCGAATCGAGATTCTACTGTACAAACCATACCTCTCGAAGAACATGTCATTTACTTATATTGGAGAGCATCTATTTTTCTATATGGTCAATGCATATATTTCAAAGAAGAGCTATTTTTTTTTAAATTATGTATTTGCACATATTTTCATTTGTTAAAAAACTAGTTGAAGGTGCATTTAGCCTGAAGGCAAGTTGCATGAACTTCCCGAAATGTGTAAATAGTATACTTAATCGATCCAATTTTAGAATAAGCAACTTGATCTGCCTTTAACAATATTCTTTTATTTTATAATTATTAAGAAATTTATATTTATCACTATCATTGATTATAAAAAAAAATATTTTTTATTCTTTTTTATTATTTTTAATATAATAATCTGAATACATAAGTGGTTCTCATTGTAACAAAATTGTATCGACGCATACGATTATTTTTCCAAATTGTAGAAAACGATGATAATTATTATAACTTGATTAAAGTAAAGAATTTCTTGGTCATTTCACGACCTTGGAGACGAAGTATATTTTCTAGGCAGAGGCTTCATATGTTTTTGATTTTTCAAAATCGGTTCGGTAGGATGAGCTTAAATGTGGACGAAAATTTAACACTTTTTTTCAACAGTTAATTACAAGAAAATGGCTCGGTAGATTTTCACCTAAAATTAATCAGTACCATTCCCAACTAATATCTTTCGAACAGTTTTTGATTTTTCAAAATCGGTTCGGTAGGATGAGCTTAAATGTGGACGAAAATTTAACACTTTTTTTCAACAGTTAATTACAAGAAAACGGCTCGGTAGATTTTCACCTAAAATTAATCAGCATCATTCCCAACTAATATCTTTCGAACAGTTTTTGATTTTTCAAAATCGGTTCGGTAGGATGAGCTTAAATGTGGACGAAAATTTAACACTTTTTTTCAACAGTTAATTACAAGAAAACGGCTCGGTAGATTTTCACCTAAAATTAATCAGCATCATTCCCAACTAATATCTTTCGAACAGTTTTTGATTTTTCAAAATCGGTTCGGTAGGATGAGCTTAAATGTGGACGAAAATTTAACACTTTTTTTCAACAGTTAATTACAAGAAAACGGCTCGGTAGATTTTCACCTAAAATTAATCAGCATCATTCCCAACTAATATCTTTCGAACAGTTTTTGATTTTTCAAAATCGGTTCGGTAGGATGAGCTTAAATGTGGACGAAAATTTAACACTTTTTTTCAACAGTTAATTACAAGAAAACGGCTCGGTAGATTTTCACCTAAAATTAATCAGCATCATTCCCAAATGATATCTTTCGAACAGTTTTTGATTTTCCAAAATCGGTTCGGTAGGATGAGCTTAAATGTGGACGAAAATTTAACACTTTTTTTCAACAGTTAATTACAAGAAAACGGCTCGGTAGATTTTCACCTAAAATTAATCAGCATCATTCCCAACTAATATCTTTCGAACAGTTTTTGATTTTTCAAAATCGGTTCGGTAGGATGAGCTTAAATGTGGACGAAAATTTAACACTTTTTTTCAACAGTTAATTACAAGAAAACGGCTCGGTAGATTTTCACCTAAAATTAATCAGCATCATTCCCAAATGATATCTTTCGAACAGTTTTTGATTTTTCAAAATCGGTGCGGTAGGATGAGCTTGAATGTGGACGAAAATTTAACACTTTTTTTCAACAGTTAATTACAAGAAAACGGCTCGGTAGATTTTCACCTAAAATTAATCAGCACCATTCCCAACTAATATCTTTCGAACAGTTTTTGATTTTTTAAAATCGTTCGGTAGGATGAGCTTAAATGTGGACGAAAAGTTTTTTTCAAATTACAAAGAAACGGCTTGGCAGATAGTTGCACAAAACTGACAAACGATAGTCCTCACCGAAATACATCAAATGGCTTTTAAATTTCTAAAATCGGTTCAGGCGTTTTTGAGAAAACGTCGCTCAAAAGTCTAATTTTGACAAATGCCAAAAAGACCATACTGATTTTTGCAAACTTTGACGAATTTTTAAAGCTAAACCAGTTGTCGTAGGGCCGTAATATTTTAGTATGACCTAGAAAACTATGGTATCTATCGTCAAAAAAATAATCATAAAAATCGTCGAAATTTTTTTTTTTAAAACTTTATTACAAGAAAACGGCCCGGCCGATCTTTACCAAAAACTAATCAGCACGATTCCCAACCAATATCTATCGAACGGTTTTTGAATTTTCAGAATCGATTCAGAGTTGCGGGCTAAAACGTGGACGAAAAATTTTTCACTTTTCTGCAATTTACAAAGAAACGGCCCGGCCGTTCGCCGCACAAAACTCAGAGACGATAGTCCTCATCGAGATACATCAAATGGCTTTTAAATTTTTGAAATCGGTCCAGCCGTTTTGGAGAAAACGTCGATTTACGGCAAAAAATCTGTTCACACACACACACACACACACATACACACACACACACACACACACACACACACACACACACATACTTTTTCCAAATTTGGTCTCATTCGATTCAGAATGGCTTGAAACGTCCAGAAAACATAAAATTAGCGATTCGGATTTTTTGATGAAAACATAAACTTCTCCTTCGGGAAGTTAAAAACTTCATTGGTTATCGATAAACATTAATGTTTAATGATAGTAATTATTATCATCAAATTTCTAGATTGCTAACCAATTCTTTTTATAATTGTATAACCCTCATCTCTTGATCATGATTAAATTTTATTAATGTAGGTACTTTTAGAGATACTTTTGGCTTTACATTTGAGCATATTGTGAAAAACTTACTATCAACTAACAAGAATAATGCAAAGATTGACTTTTTTAAATATTTGGCTAATAATAGTCTATGCAATATTACATTGGAAAGAAATAATACCATATTCTTCTAAGATTTTCTTAATTGAAAAGCACAAAATTGCTATATAACATATAGTGTTTTCATGACTATATCTTATCTTTACTTCATGGATTTTTTTACTTGCTGTGAGATATATGTGATTGTGAGTCAAGATTATTTTAACAGAAGACAATTTGTCTTCCGAATTGTATAGTCTATGCTCCTGAACTTCACTTATTTTTGGTGGGTTGTTTATAAATTAATATAAAAAACATTTTTCTATATATTTATCAGCCATGAGATCTATTAGATATTCCTTAAGCTCTTCTGAACGTTGTTTTTATTTATAGTCAAGGATGCTATTAGGAGACAATCTACCGATTACCTAATTAACTGATTATGAGATATAGCGTACATTGATTTTTGAAAGCTATTAGATAGCCTTACAAATTGTGAGTTTGCATCTATGTCACCATGAAATGCAAGTTCTACTTGAAGTTTTTTTAAGATTGGGAAGTAATCACATGGTTGCATTAAAAAGTGTGAGATTGCAGCTATGCTTATGAAATGATTTTTTTTACTTGAAATTATATTTGACATTCATAACCTTCAGTGATAATTTGATATCATGCTGCCTTATATCGAGCTGACCGAGGTTGGGACCGAACGCGGAACTAGTTTGTGTTAGACTACATTTCTAACGAATATCTTGAGTTACATAATTAAACTGTTTTGAGTCAATTACATTTTGCTCAAACTTTCCAAAAATTGTATTACTGTGATAATTTTTTTGAGTTTTTTTGCTCATTGTCAATGTATTTGGGATAATATAGAATATGGATACGAATATGGGTCCATTGAATAATTTTATTTTTATTATTACCGTAGGGTAAGTTATAGTAATCGTAAAAAAATCAAAAATGCTTTTTTTCATTTTTACGTTTGAAATGTTTCTGAACATTTTGGCATACCTAAAAAAATGGATGTTTGTGTGTGCTTGGACACCAATTTTCGTCGATGCTTTGGAAAAAAGTTCAAAATTTGCAAAATAATTCAAAACATAAAAAAATCACATTTTTCAAAAGTTTAATTTTTTTCAGTTTAAAAAAACTTGAATCTTCTGAAAAAATAATAATTTTTGGTACTTGAAGTTCCACCAACTTGCCCTAAAGCACGATGCCATGCACTTACTTAATATTTTGGCATACCTTAGAAAAAATGGACGTATGTATATGTATGTGTGTATGTGTGTATGTGTGTGTGCGGATACAAATTTTTGTCGATGATTTCGGGAACACCGATCAACCGATTTGAATTATTCTAATAACATTCGATTCGTTTTGATAAGAAGACGTGCTGATTAGTTTTTGGCGAAGGCAGGTCTAGCCGTTTTGAAGATACGGGGCAAAAAGTGCCAAAAACAGTAACCCAGTTTTTAAGAGAACGGAGCATCCGATTTTGATAATTCAAAAAACAATTTACTTGTATTGACAAGATGAAAAACTGATTAAAATTTGGGAAGGCAGGTCCATCGGTTATGGACTCTCAATAAAAATAAGTTTAAAGAATATTATTTGGCGGCCAAAAATGTTTATTGGACACATGTACATCAAATTATCAGATATTTTATAGAGATTTTTATAACGCCTACACATTTTGTGTACATTTTTTTGGGGTTCCGTACCAAGATTTTCAATTGCGGTTTGGGAAGTTCCAGCAATTTGCCTTAAAGCAGGATGCCATGCATCACTAATCAATTTATTCTCCCCAGCCCTCGGTCTGTTTTGCCCACAGTATGGCAGCGTTGACGTGATGTCTTGCAAGTTGTTATGGGTGCAATATACAAATATATAGATGCGCAGAGGCGATGGATTGCACCTATCATCACTATTCGCTATCGCAGCTCAACTCAGTCTTGTGACAAATTCATGTTTGTGAAAATTCGAATGGCTTTCTGCGGAGTTTCGGGAAAACATGTATCCAAATGCATATAAGATACTATGAATGTATAAACATAATTCCCAAGCAACTGCAAATTGGATCATACGAAATATACATAAACCGTATAAGGATTTATGGACGGACAGATGAAATTAGTAATTTGATTTTGTATTTGTATAGTGAGATTAAAATGTATAAACTTGTAGTAGGTGAAACTTATGCGCATATTTCGGAATTTTGTTAGTTTAGATAATTGATTGTAGTATGCATACTCAAAATTTGCTATTGAAGACTGTGGAAACTTGCGATAATTAATAAATATAATTATTGATATTATTATCATTTCTAATCAACTTTGATTTCTATTTACCTATAAAATAATATTATTAATATAATATTCTTATTACTATAAAATTGGCATAATGCATGGTACTGCCCTTGTCCGTGAGTTGAGTTAAAACTCATTTCGATTTAGGGATAAATAGTGTGAGAGATTTCTCGTTGTAATTTTACACTGCAGTGCCCGAAATTGGTTATTTTCAATTGGAAACTTATTTTTGATCTATATTTTCAAGTAAAAATGGACATCGTTGCTGCACGATGTCAGGTTGTCTAGAGCGGGGTTGGAACTCACGCCACACCCATATACATGTGTGTGTGTGTTCACCATATAACAGAGTCTTTTCATACCTAGCAATCTAGCATAGTTTTAAAGCCATGTATGTTTTTTTGAACTGCAATATTGCACTTTTTTATAAAAATGCATAATGAATAAAAAACGAAACATTACGTGATATTTCCAGCGTTTCCGTATTTGTGATCTAAAAATAATTCTGTAGATATAAATTTGTAATATGAAATATATTATTCTAGAATGGTAAAAAGGTCCACTACCGATATCTCAGAAATCAGTAAACTGTTGCTAAGGTTTTTCAGACCTTAATATAATTTTCAAGTGTACTTTAATTATTTTATAAGATGTATTGTTAATTTTAAGTTAGATACAACTCATTACATCTGGGTGAGGTAAAAGGTACCAACTAAACCTTCATCCTGGCAAAGATGCAAAAAATAAAAAATAGCAAATATAAAAGTAAATTCAGTTGAAATAGGCATTTTTACAAGAGAAAAATTAAATAAATGGTTATTCCAGCTCTGCTAATGAATATTTCTGATAAAATACCAAATCAAGGTTAATCACATGGTGTTGTCTCCGCAAAAATGCTTCCATGGAATTTATATTTTTCAAAATTAAAATTAGCCTTCTGACAATTCACTACCCTTGTGGGGTATAACGACCGGGTTACAAATTTTTGAAAAATAGCAAAAAACACATTTTTAGAATGGTGAATTAGCTGGTAGTTTTACTGAACATAGTCAGTTAGTTGTTTGTTTGATATGCGTTATTAGTTTAGATGTAATTATTCACAATATAATTGCTCAAAGTCAAATTGGACTCCAACAAACAATGAGGCAGATTACAATAAATTAAAACTACCTAGATTAAAAATAGAAATTACAACCAGATTTATAAAGAAGTAAAAATTGATAAAACGTTTTGGTTACAAATACATATTTAGATTATGATTTTTAATTTTTTTCTGTTCTGTTGATTACAAAACTATGCGAAACAGTTTTGTTTCTGTTTTTGATTGAATAATGGAGTTATCATTAGAGTATAGCCCGCTCTACTTTATACAACAATGAAAATTTTGAATTTACTATATCTGTGTAGATTGATTACAATGACCACATCTATTGTTAGTTACATCATTTGCACTAACTTTAAAAATAGTATCAATGAAGTTTTTCAATTTAAAATTTACAGCCTAGGTATATTAAAATTTCAAATGAAGAAACAATATAAAAATAACCGAGAAAATGAGCTTTAATGTCCGACAATCATCATAACTACAATCCTCGGCCTATAGTGACTTCTCCCTAACACATTGTATTACGCCCGAAACACGTTTAATCTTCAATATCCGCCAGTTCTAATAAATATTTTATGCCTCGAATTCAGAACGCTGTTGTCATGTCGCGCTTATATATTTATCACAATCTCGTGTGAAAATTTGTCATCCGCATCAAATGTTCATATCATCGGTCTGTGGTGTAAACGGCCGAGGGCGCTTTCCCAACGCATTCGCGGCGTTCTTATCCATCCAACGGTAAAAATAAGTTTTCCCAAAGTTTTCGCGGGAAAAGTTTATAAAAGTTATGTCGTGCTAGCACACGAAGGGGTACATCAATCCGGCTCGACCCGGTTAGTTAAAGAACACCGCACGGTTGTTATGTCAAGACACAAGGAAAAAAACTTTAGTAGCAACAAGTTAATAAAACAAACTTGCTGAATCCTCTTGCATTTCCCGCCCGAAGCCAATAGAGCTTGTTTTTAAAGCAAAAACATATGAGAGTTCATTTATTGTTCGAAGTTTTGGAGTTAAACGCCGTCGTGGGCTGGGCAAGAATATCGGATCGTGGACAGAAGAGACATATTTTCAATATATATTTTTTAAGCATAAATAAAAGTAAAAGTAGATTTGTATTTTTTTGCTTTTAGAAAAAAATGTAAACGCTTCGTAATACGAATAAATATGGTCGATTTGCGAAAACCAAACTATTTTACCAAAACAAATAACACATATCAAAAAAAAAACTATCTAACTATGATCAGTAAAACTCTCAGCTAATTCGTCATTGTAAAAATACGTTATTTTATCATTTTTCACTTGGTCTTGGTAAAAGATCTACCATCATGGGCGTGGTAAAAAGTCTACCTTTTTTTTAAATTTTAAAGAAGTTTTATAGATTAATAACTACATTTTTCAATCATTGCGAAGCAGTTTAGTTATCAAATAGAACAAAAAAATTTAAAATCTAAATATGCATTTGAAAAATTAGTAAACAAAACATTTTATTAATTTTTACTCCTTTATAAATCCGGCTTTGGTAGTTATTTTTGTTTAATTTATGAATTTATTATAATCAGACATCTTTTTTTTTAATTTTAATATTTTTTATATTATAATACCTAAATTATACAATTAATGCGAAGCAGTTTGGTATTCAAATAGAACGAAAATATTACAAATCCTAATCTAAATATGGATTTGTAAACCTAATAAACAAAACATTTTATCGATTTTTGCATCCTTATAAATCTGGCTTTGGTAGTTATTTCTGTTTAATTTATTGTAATTAGATTTGTTGTTTCTTGGAATACAATTATTACATATGAGATAAATATAACTTTGAAGGTTTTTGAAGGTTTTGAAATAGACTTTTGAGGTTTGAAATAGACATTTTATGGGCATATTTTTTATAGAGATACAACTTTCGTATGAAGGAACTCTGTCAGAGCGATTCATCATCAGAGTTTTAATATAGTAATATATAAAGTTCACTGAGACATGTGACGAAGTAAAAACTATGTCTATATATTTATTTGGTCCATAATGCTACAAACTGCAGCATCCTCCATAAAAGTTTCACTCACATTTCGGACGTGTACACGAGTCCCTCTGCTCTGTGACATGTAACTAGATATTTATTGTAGATCTCGCATTCATTCGAGTTGCACGTAATTTTATATAAATATTCACTTTATATATCCCTCTACGTGCAGATGTGCACCTGTATATTGTGAGTGTCTATCCAATCTTGGGGCTCGTATTTCACAAGCCGGTATCACTGGATGCCTGTGGGCTCTCCGACGATATATGAGTTTTAAATTTAAAATTGTCTAGCTGCTCGTAAAAATGATACGGATGTGTAATATATCGTAATAAAACTTAGGTAAGTACATTTGGCGAAGTTTTATGATCATGGATTAAATTGAATATAGTTCTTATCTATTGAAATATATAGTGATGAAAAAGTTTATAATGAAATGGCAAAAATAAATGGAACAGAGTTTGGTTGCTAAACATGGAACTTGTAACGTCTGGATATCATCGGTTACAAATTTTATAAACAAATGTCGCTCTTAAAAAAAGTATTTGATGTCCTAAAAAAGCGCCTATTTTTGTATAAATTTTATTCTTATCTTCAAGTTTTTTTGTGCATTGTTTTTTCATAAAACAATGTTTATTTTTGTTTGTGTTCCTCTTGGTGTGGTAAGTGCATTGCTAAACAAAATAAGTAAAAGTTCTTGATATATTTGTTTGTAAAAATAATGACACGAATAAATACTTTCATAAATCTATCTTTCTTCTATTTCGACTGTTTGTCTATGAGGCATTACGTCCTTTCTATTAGTTTTTAATTCAAATTATTATTTATGTGTTGTTTTTCTTATTGATGTTTATAAATATATGTATTTAATTATATAAGTTTGTATTTAAAAAAAATCATAAAAGACAATATAGATAATTTAGAACTCGATTGTAAAGTATACATCTTTGGCCAACATGTAATTGTTAAAATGTAGATTATATCAAAATCGAACTAATTTAAATTATATTTTCATTATTTGTCAAGCTAAATCAATTTTTGGGTAGATATCTAATTTCAAAATTTAAGTATAATTCATAATTTAAGTCAGACCAAGCGTAAAAAAAGATAAAAAATGCCAATATTTTATATCCTGCTTATTTCCAAGAACAGCTTTTGCAAATAAATTGAGCTTTTTACTGTGCGTTATGAAAAAATCTTGCTTATCAAATGCTATTATGTTCATTAATTTCAATACCAAACAATTATCGTGAATATTCGCATGCCTCGTCAAATTTATCAATTCTAGGAAGCAAATATTAGAATTTAGTGAAGTCAATCATCCGATTCGAATACGTTTAATTCAGCATGTGAATATATATATATATATATATATATATATATATATATATATACATATATATACATATATACCATTGTAAAACTGAGGCTGCATTGAACGCCCTAGACACATTCATTAACGAAGATCTAATTGACTTGCAATCTTCGGAAAGAAGAAAACGAATTATTTAAGACTGAAAAATTTGGAATTCTAGATCCTCCACCCATAAAACAAGGTTTACATGGTGATAAGAAGCAAGAGATGTGCGGAGATTTTAGTCGGTATTATATCCAGGCAATATTGAGCCATACATACCCAGACAAAAGACTTAGTTTAGAATGCGTAAACAACTTTTCTTTTGTATATAGAGCCTGCCTTATGAGCAACTCGAAATATAAGGCGCCAAAGAAGCGGTTCGTTTGCTTCGTCATACGAGCAAAATTCGAGATACGAGCTGTTGACCAAACATGCCTAAATCATTGTTTACAATATTATGATAAATTGAAGAAAAAATAATGGTCATTGGATAGTTTTTTAAACGCAAATTTAGTATTATGATAATTTAGTAATTTGCTAAGTTTTTGCAGAATATGTATTTATCTTAGCAATAAAGTTTTATTTATTTTCATTATCAGAAAAACATTGCGCTGGAACGAATTAAAGGCATTCCAACG
This sequence comes from Ctenocephalides felis, assembly GCF_003426905.1. Classification (NCBI taxonomy): domain Eukaryota; kingdom Metazoa; phylum Arthropoda; class Insecta; order Siphonaptera; family Pulicidae; genus Ctenocephalides; species Ctenocephalides felis. The sequence continues at coordinate 15,359,137 of NW_020537646.1, read as the reverse complement.
TATCTCTAAGGAAAAAATTGCTTTGAGATACGAGCAATTCGACATTCGAGCGTGGTTACGGAACGATTTCAGCTCGTTTAGCATGGTAATAATAATGTATGGTAGTCTGCCCGAAGGCATGTCCATGGTGTGAGAGCCACCACAAATAAAAGATTACCTTAACTTTTGTCTATCATTCTCAAAATCATTACCCCCCCCCCCTGTTATGTATTTTTCCCAAACTTCTGCTTCCATGCTTCCTGGTCCTGCGTTTAGGCTTTCAGTTCCCTGTATTTTCTTTACTCACAGAAGGCGGGGTACCACTATATATGTGTGATGTATGTATAAATATACCAGTAATATATTCTACGGATATAATCAATTATAAATATAATACGCATATTCATTCATAGATAATATGTTCACCAATTAGCGATAACCCACTCTAAATATATGCATGAATAACCGTGCACACTGCGAATTCTCCCTCAGCCTCAGCCTGATGCCAAACGCAATGTTCACAGTTAACATCCCTTGTTGAAACTTCCACAAAGCTGAGTAATACCTCATTGCTTCGGAAACTAGACCGCACTTCCGCCGATATTAATACAAAGATGTCAAAGACTTCGCGAATTTAACACACAGCACCGAAATTACTTGCAGATGTAATGTTTGCACGACGTTAACACGAGATTGAGTTGAGGTTGAAATGGGTTTTTCTGCTTCTGATTTGGGAATGTGTGCTCTGGAAACAATTCTATTATAGTTTTAAATAGTTAAGTGCATATACTCGGTATGTAGGTATGTAGGTACTAGGTAGGTTAAGAACATACTGAAAAGCTTTGGTAAAATATTAAAATATATTCACAACTTGCTTTTAATAAAATATTTTGCATATTGACACGTTCGCGGACGTGAATGCTATAGCATCCACGTCTGCATAAGATCGGTTTCCAAATTTTATAGAAAAATATCCCTTTTTATAAAAAATATCTTGATGTCCCATGAAGAGTATCAGTTTTGCATATAAATTAGTTACGTTAATAACCTCATAAATATAGAAATTTGTTTAATTTTGCCTAAATTTCATCTTTATTTTTAAGTTTTGTGTTCAATGTTTAATCACAATACAATATTTTGCATCTTAACACGTTCGCGTTAATAAACATTTCATCATAAATATTCATTTTACTGTGATGCACAATGACATGAGTGCTATAGCATTCAAATTTTAAAGACAGTTATTTCTAATTTAATTTTTTATAATTATTATTTCTGTCAAGGTAATGATTCTTCAAATATTTTCGTGTTATCTTTTCCTGTAATCACTAATTAACTTAAGCAAACGTAAAATAGAAGCATAATATATGACGTGGATGCTTCATCATATATAACGATTAAAATATGATAACCCGACTACCCTTATAAACGGCGTTTAATCTAATTTCGAATATCAAAATCAATTTGAATATAAAATGACTTCTACTGTCCAAGAGCAATTTTTGATTTTTTATAATAAGCATATTATGTTTTTGCTGTAAGCATGCTATAAGCATAATTTTTATTTTCTTTACTAAATTAAAATCTGTCTTCATAAGAAAAGCATCTAGTTATTTTGAGGCATATAAATAAACTAAAGTTCTCAAAAGTTACGAAATCGCAATTGAGATATATTAAATTAAATTCTGCAGTCTTAAGCCAGAAAATTTAGTTTTAAAGGAGGTTTATGGATAAATAACATTATTTTATTATATATACAAAATTATATTTGCATAGTTTTTGCTAATACGTACTATATCACGCTTCTATTTGAATAAAATAGAAATTTGAATAATGAAAGTTTAGGTGTAAAAGAGTTATTATTAAATAACATCTTATTTAGTTACTATTTGAGTACTCTACTCTTATAAGTAATCTACTTTGAGTAATCTATTCTTATAAAACAATGGCTTTGTTGAAAACATTAATTAAATAATTTATTTAAATATTGTTGTTAAGTTTAAGGTAATTTTTATTCATAACATATTTAAATTTCTCATTATTTATTTAAGCATGGTAAAATTTTAATTAAAATCATTTTTATAAGTCTTCAGGTTTTTGTCTTTACCGAACGTGAGCTTAAAATATAATGAATGCAATTTATTTTCTATACAAAAAGAGTCTATAATATCACATTCTGCACCATCGGCTTATAGTCTATGTCATTTAAAATTAAAATATAAAAAAATATCGTCAGTCTAATTATATTTCGCATCTTATAGATATATTAATAGTATGGAAAATAAAACTACGTGAAGGGAATTAAAAAATATATTTTTTTTGGTCTACACTCTACTGAATAAAAATTATTTGAATCATTAAAAAAAATTAGAATCATTTCTGAACATATTAAATATGATCTTGTACTTTTAAATACAAATATTTAATAAAAAATCACGGATTAGTTTTACATGCTTTAATTCATTGAATACTATTAGTTTTGATATTTGGTAATGAACAATTTTAATATTTTGTAATAAATATATTGATTAATATAATTTCAAATTCAATTACAATAATTTACATAGTAATTCCATGCAAAATATATTGCGAATTTGTTATGTATCGAAAATAAATTTATTAATAAATTGTAATTGTCAATTTATATATACGTGGTAATATTACTATTAACGTAATTAAAATAGGAATTTCAAAATAATGATTGATATATATATATATATATATATATATATATATATATATATATGAATATATTATTTATTAGTTTTATTAAAATCATCGACAATTTGAAGTTTTTATATTCACACAAATCGTTAAACAGAGTTATATGAGCTGAATTACATACAAATAAAAATGTGCAACTTAATATAAAATATATAGATTATTGAAATTCTTAAAAAACTCCTTCTGTTATTTGAAAATAATTATAAAAGATTATACTTGAAAATTGCACTATTGCTCTATTGATGCATGAGACCTCACCTTTGATTTCACTGGAATATAGTTCGATTCCTAGGTTTCTATGCACAATATCAGAGACAGTATAATATTGTGTGCGTAATTAGTGAGATATTGTCATTGATAAGCTCGCTATTGTGTATAACAGTTCAATGGGTTCTATTACGGATTCAATATTTAAACAAGAACCACCCGTGCGTTTGTAATTCAATATATCGATTAATTAAAATGATATTTTAAGCTAATTGTTATGCCAATTAATTCCATAAATAAAACAAATTTTCAGTTCAATTCCTATTAAACGTTACATAATAGAATATAATCATAAATGCATCAGAAAAAAGCACTTCGTTCTTCCATGAATTATGAACCAGAAATAAATCAGATTGTTACTATGATACAGTACTTTTAACCCAAATGGTTTTCTCTATAAGATAAAAATAATTTCGATGAGGTCCAGAATTCTATCCAATTCAGAGCATAAATGTCCACTAGAGTAAGAATAGCGAGAAAATAAATTTTCTGCAGACATCTCCAAATCTCGTGGCAATTTGCCCATATAAAATGCCCACTGATTTAAGGGGGTATGCGAATATATATATATATATATATATATATATAATATATATATATATATTATCTATAATATATATATATATATATATATCCGTATATATTTAAATATATATGTGTGTGCTCATATAGCACAAATTATTTCAGCTCTTCAACATATTTTTTGTGCATTTCAAATTTTTTTCTATAGTACATGATTATTTGATTATTACTAAATACAGGAATAGGTGCTTCAATCCAAATTGTCCTCATATGTCAAGCCAAATATTTTATCATTGTTAGTTGTGTAATTATTCGAGATGCATATGAAAATCAAACTAGTGGTGTATGGCATTGTGCCTCAAAGCAAATTGCTGGAATTTCCCGTACCATGATGAAATATTCGAAGAACACAAACAGAAAGTTTTTAAATCATTCAAATAGGATGCTTAGTTTTCTCAAAAACTGCCATTTTTTGCATATTTAGTTCCATATCTCCGAAATGGCTGGACCTGCCTTTGCCAAAATCTAATCACCACTTCTACCCATCATTACGAATTGAATGTTTTTTGGCTCAATCAAATCGGATGCTTAGAATCTCAATTTCTATTTTCTGCACTCATTGCTTCGTATCTCCGAAACGGTTGAACCTGTCTTTGTCAAAAACTAATCAGCACATCTCCTTATCAATAGGAATATTTGAATTATAATTATCGTACAAGAAAAATTATTTGAATCATTCAAATCGGTTGATCGGTTGAATTGGAGAAAAATTGTATCCATACATATATACGCACACACACATCAATTTTATGTCGAGAAATGCAAAAAAAATCGATTTTTGGACGATTACAATAACTTACCCTACGCGAAGTTAATTATCAAATTATTTTCTATATCATGAGGAAATTATTATCTGCTATATTTTAGGCATTTTCTCAAATTTATCCATTCAAAATAATCAACATTTGAGAACCAAATTCAATCATCTCTTAAGTTAATAGTCTATTCTCTGATATTCCAATTACTACAAATTTATTTTAAAGACCCATATAAATGAGTTCGATAAAAATTTCAACTTAGAAGTGTACATCTATAAAATTTTGATGATGATATTAATTTACTTATTGTAATTATAAATAAAATTATAAATACGATATTAACATGGCAATAAATGTTCAGTACAGTTTTCGAATATAAATACTTAAATTAATAATAGAATAATAATATTGTTTAATACATAATATTAGACACTTGAAGTAATTAGGGCTTTAGCTTATCATGAGTGGAAGATTTGTAATCTTGTTGGAGAACGCCTGACAAATAGACTGATATAACCAATCATGAACCAAATTAGCTAATGTAAGGGCAATAGCAATTAATAACTAAATTCTCCAGTTAATTTTAAATGTTTTCAATGTATTATTTTTATGTATTATTTAACATACATAAAAAAACTAGTGAGATTTGCAAGCAATGTGAAATAATTGGACGATTTAAAGTTGTCTGACCAATTTCATTCATAAACTTTTCATCTTTGCTTAAAATAGTTTTTTCAAAATGCATTACCAATTCATCAGTTTCTGCAAATTTAAAAATACATTTCAACAAAGGCATGACATAGTAGAAAAAAAAATGTCGTTGATGTCGATTACCTGCTAATGGACTCGAAATGAAATGAACGTCGTTATCAAAATAAGAGCGTGGTAAAACGGCCGCTGATAGGGGTAAAATAAATAAACGTTTCTCTAAAAATAACTCACCCACTTTATTATGGTTAAGGGCTGAAGATACATTCATTCAGCACATAATTAAGGGCTCTGAACTACTTTTGTGTGCTTCACGCTTGTGTGATTTGTGATTGAGTCTTTGAAATTAAAGTTAGTTAATTGTACTAAATTAAATAAAAATTTTTTGAAGAATTACGCCAGAAAATATACAGAATATTTAGAAATACCTGTTTAAAATCGCTAAATATGGATTTTGTCTAATCATGGTACAAGCACTAATAATATACTCTGAATTCAATGTTGAAATAACGACTTTAATTCCCATTTTTTTGAAAAGCATACCGTCAAATCCGCTTTTCTATTAAAATATACAGTATTTTTCATCCACATTCATAAATCAAGTTAATTAAAATGGACATATGATAGTTAGATTAATTATATATTCCGTAACATCGCTATTAATCATTATTTATTTATTTCATTTAATAGAATTATATAGTCTGAATATAATGATGCAAATTTCAACGGTGACAGATGATAAAGTCATCACGGTGTATTATGATATCCAATCAGTGACAATTAATTATTGGAGTATTAATGAGCAAGCTACAAATATTTGTTAGGCTATATCTCAAATATCGTATTATATAGGCAAATTGGCAATTATGGAAAAGGAATTTTTAATTGAAAAATATTTATAATTGAATAAAATGAATATTTTGTATCATGGGTAAAAAATCGATAAACGCGAATTTTTAACGCAGATTTAAAAAAAATGACTAGAATACATATGTCACGTTCTAATTAATAATATGATACTAGATAATAAATATATGATATATTTAGTACAAGATATTAAATATATAATTCTAGATACTAAATATATTCTATATTTAAAATTTTTGTTAAAACGGAGACGAATAAATACGAAGTTTTAATAAATTTGACAACATAAATAATAATGAACTAACTAAGGTAGATATTATTTCAAGAGTATTCAAATAGTGATATATATTATTATCATTAGGGTTATTTTTAATTAAGACATATATTTCAGGACTGTTCTTTTGGAAATATGAATCTTAAATATGTTTCTAAGTGAAAATAAGCCATGTCGGACATTACTGCATTAAATTCAATAAGTCAGCCCTGTTAGATAAATTCTAACAATAAAATAATCAAATATGAATGGATCAACCTTTGGTTTACCATTTAAAAATACGACGTGAAAGTTTTGATTTATGTTAAATTATGAAAACAATTGCATTTCAATTGAGTGAAATTGCTTGAATGTTATAGCAAGTTTATGATTTTTTTTCTACTTCTCTTGTGAATTTTTTAACCGTTCGTCTGATTTATATGAAATATTTGGCAAATTTATACAGAATTGAATAATTTACAATTCCTTCAAATACAGTAAGACCCTACAGCAACACAGTATACTTGAAAACTGTAATTGAAAACGGGCAATTAAAATGAATGGAATTACTTATGTCATAGCAAGATTGTGGTATTTTTTTTTACATTACATTTTTACATTTTACATCTCCTGTAACTTTTGAACCGTTTGTCTGATTTATATAAAATATTTTGCATATCTATATAGAATTAAATAATCTAAAATCTAATCTTTTTCGAATACTGCAAGAGCATACAGCGACTCTGCATACTGGAAATAGCATTTGAAAAAGGGCAGTTAAAATGAGTGAAATTACTTTAAGTTATAGCAAGTTTATGGTGGTGTTTCTTACATCTCTCCTGTAACTGTTTTAACCGTTTGTCTGAGTTATATGAAATATTTGACAAATTTATACAGAATTGAATAATTTACAATCCCTTCGAATACTGCAAGACCTACAGCAACACTGTATACTTGAAAAATTGCATTTAAAACAAGCAGTTAAAATTAGTGAAATTACTTAATGTTATAGCAAATTATGGTATTTTTTGTTACATCTCCATAACTTTTTAACCGTTCGTCTGATTTATATAAAATATTTGGCAAATTTATACATAATTCAATAATCTACAATCCTTTCATGTACTGCAAATCCTACAACAACTCTATATACTTGAAAATTGCATTTGAAAACGGGCAGTTGAAATGAATGAAATTACTTAATGTCATAGCAGATTGTGGTATTTTTTGTTACATCTCCTGTAACTAGTTAATCGTTTGTCTGATTTATATAAAATATTTGGCAAATTCATACAGAATTCAATAATCTACAATCCTTCATGTACTACAAGACCCTAGAGTAACTCTATATACTTGAAAATTGCTTGTAAAAACGGGCTGTTAAAATGAGTGAAATTAATAGTTAAAGTTATAGCAAGATTATGGTGTATTTTGTTACATCTTCTATAACATTTTAACCGTTTGTCTAATTTATATAAAATATTTGGCAAATTTATACAGAATTGAATAATTTACAATACCTTCGAATACTGAAAGACCCTAAAGCAACACTGTATACTTAAAAATTGCATTTGAAAACGGGAGTTAAAATGAATGAAATTGTTTAAATGTTATAGCAAGTTTATAATTTTGTTTGTTACTTATCATGTAACTTTAACCGTGTGTCTGATTATATGAAATAATTTACAATCTCTTCGAATACTGCAATGCCCTACAGCGACTCTATATACTTGAAAATTGCATTTGAAAACGGGCAGTTAAATTAGT
>NW_020537646.1:15327443-15350232 GCF_003426905.1 Ctenocephalides felis | reverse complement strand
ACAAGAACCACCTACACCATTACACTGGCGAGGTAAAGGTAAACAATAAACATAGTAAATAAATTTTAAACATGGTAAAAAAAGTTTTTAAAAAAGTTAAGAAAAGCAATTTTATAAGAGATAAATTAAATTTATAGTTATTTATATTACTTTGTATATTTTTTCTCATGACATATATTTTATGCATTCTATTGGACTTGTTTTCCAATAATATGCATAATGCAATTTTCTTATTGGTTTAATATATTCTAAAACGTAAATTTTTATCTCCACATGCGGTAAGAACACGTTTTAAAAAATATATAATGCTTATAAAAAATGCTTTACCGTAAATATGAATCTATAATTTATGTTAGTGCAGCAATTGTTATAGTCTTATCTTATGATGCACATTCAATCTTTGCGGAAAAAAGCTTCGTGAAGAATGAGATGTTCATCTAAAAAGGCACAGATTTTGAAGATTTATACTCGTATCTATATTTTTTAACTCGTTTTAACTTTATGATTACAGCTGAAATGCATCTCATGAAACCTTTCATCTCTATTTTTAGAGTTATAGGTTCGTTGGTAAATAGGTCCATCATCAATATCTGAAGTAATCAATATCTAATGTAAGAGTGCGTTCATTAATCATGTGAACAAGTTTTTAAGGATATTTGGACCCCCCTCTCCCTTGGTGATACATGTGATATTCAAAATAACCCCCCCTCCCCCACCAAACATCACGTGTAGTTTTAGTCACGTGATAAAACTCAAAATTTTTTGAATGTTTTTTGAAAATATTTGAACTTAAAAAAAATCAGTTAAAAAATAAATACACATGATATCTTACTATACCATTTCCTCCCTCACGTGATATTTCGTGATTTTTGTCAAACCCCGCTCCCACTAAAAATCTCACGTAATTAATGAGTGCCCCCTAATGTTAAGAATTGTTTATTTACAATATTTGAAAGTAGAGGGCAAAAGATGTGTAAGCATCCATCGCCTCAAATAAAGTAACTCGCCATCAGGAGATAAACGGCCGTGTTTGAAAATCCGTAACAAAAGTATTTTATTTCTTTGTTAGGTTTTGTGGTTGTGACTACTGTTGTTTAGTTCACGAGACCTTAATAAGATTTTTAAGTCGTTTAAGATATATTGTTATTATTAAAGTATTTTTAACAATTTTGGGGGGTAAGAAGGACAAGTATACCCAGGCAAAGATGTAAACAGTAAAAAATAGTAGATAAAAAACTAAGTTAAAATAAAAAATAATTATTTTACAAGAGAAAAATCACATTAATAGTAATTCTATCTATGCTTATTAAAATTTCTAACGAAATTTTAACCACTTCAAGATTATATACAGCGTTATCTTTGTGAAAAATGTTTCCATAAAATTTATATTTTGCATTAGTTGAATAATGTAGCGCAAAATAGCTTTAAAATTAAAAATATGGAAATAGGAATTATCAGTGAATTTTGAACCTAGTTTGATAATTTTTTGTTTCATTTAATATCATAAGGTTTATAAATGTAGTATATTTACATAAAGTCAAATTGGACCTTTGTGCCCCGCCTCGCCTTATTACTTAATTATGGTTATAGCATATTATTCCTATAAAAATACATAGATGCCCCTTTTTGTATTATTCTTGATTTTTGCACATTTTTGGGAAAGAACTAGATTGAATTCGAACATGCAATTTCTTAAATATTTAAATCAAATATATTACGAACTTAACCACATAAGATTTTTAATTGCACAATTATAATCTCAGCTTGATATTAGATCGTTCTACCATTTTAGAGGATATTAAAAAGTTTCCTACTTTCACGTCATGTGCATGAGAATATTACATCTTGTACCCGAAAAAATGTTAATATATTAAATATTAAATAATATTTTAAAATGTTAACATATAAAAAATATAGCATCTATTTGTAATTGTCAATTATATAAATATTAAATACCAAATAGTAATATTACAATGTTATGATATAAAAATATAGCATCTAATTGTAATTGTCATAAGATGCTTTTTTGTGTGAATGAAAGCATGATGAAGAATATATTTTTATTTTTTTTTAACAAAACAGACGCTCCAATCAATTGTTGTTTCAATATCAAATTAATGGTTAACGAATTAGTGTAGATTGGGTACAATTACATTTTACTATTATTACATTCTTCTTCTTCTATAACACATCAATTGTACGACTTTTAAATGTGTTCTTTTATTATTTGTGTGATACGTTGTAATTTTATAGCAGCCTATTAATTGCTTTATTTATTTGATAGCATTGCGCATGAAATTCTATACAATTATTATAGTTTCTGAAGTATCCAATAAACAGTAGAATGTCATACTATTAATATTATCGCGAGAAGGCTAGGCAGCGATAGAGAACGTAATATCTGTGCTTTGACATTAATGCCCTAACATCGTGAATTATAGCAACGATCACTTCCATTTAATGATTCACCCATAGTAAATGTATAATATATATAGATATAAATACACACACATATATATATATATATATATATATATATATAATTCAAGCAAATTTTTCCTTCTTCTGGACAACTTGGTGACAAGCAAAAATGTTGTCCAATGCCACTTGAAAATTTAGATCAAAATTTGTTTCCAAGTGAAAATAGCTTTTTAAACATTGCTGCATTCAGTTAAAGTATATCATCAGGTATATTGGAAGAAGGACAACCATTGAGTTGCCTGCTTATGAAATTTCTGAAATTTCTCAATGAAATTTACATAAATAAGAATGAATGGCTTTGGGTCGTCTTGTTAAAAGCCCTTCATAGAGATCTCTGCACAATACCTCATGGTAGACCTCTTAGTTTTACATGAAATCTGTTATACCTACACAAAATTGATGCTTATGGTATATAGTATTATGTGTTCCTATATCACATGATATTATCATAATTAGTAATTTATTAATTTTTATGTGTGTGAAACCTTGATGTATTCAAATGTTTTGTATTTATTTTATATAACATTTTATATAATTGGTAACAAAACAATTTTATAAATTTGTAGTAAATTATTTACATATTTTTGGAAAATAATTAGAGAATTTTGATATCTTTTTTGTTTCTCTTTAAATTTTTAGTTCTGTTTTACAACACCTCTCTTCATTAAGTTACGTTCGCGATACTTACTTAAGCGCCGTCGTTCAAGGTAAATTGAACTTTAATTGTTTACGTGAAGCAATATTGCACATTCTATGTGTAGCTTTGTGATTATATATTGTTTGCAGCTTTCTGTAAAATTAGATTCTAAATTAGGAAATTACTAATGAAATTAAGAAGAGCAGATGCACTTACAAATGATATATTCTCTTGAATACGAAAATTTTTGAAAAAATATTTGCTTGTGGTGTTTTATATATCATGCCAATCATTTTTGCATATAAAATTATTAAGAACAAATGATTGGTTGACATTTTAAAAAAAAAAAGTATACACCTCAGTAACTAAGAAATAATTAAAAGTTACAACAATTTCCTTCAAATATTTAGAAAAAAGAACTACTTAGACAATATTTATATTAATTCCATTTTATTCTGCTATGGGTCGATCAGGATATAGTTTGGCGTGGCGTATTTGCCATACCAAACTATTTGTGGGGCATATTAGTCAAGGGCTTGGATGTTACTATTGGATGTTACTTCAGTTTGTTAATAAATGATTGTGAATCAAGATTCGAATTTGATGCAAACTTGCTTGTGCAATGACATATTATATGTACATAATTTTATTTTTTTATAAAATCATTATTTTATTCTGTACTACTGCACTTCTGGTATTTTTAATTTTGATTCCAACTAACATATATTTTATTGTGTCAATACTTAGCATATTCAATTTTTTAGTATTGGTATTATTATTTTTTATTTTATTTTTTTAAACAGTGGCAAGAACTTAAGGGTAAAGCTTATTAAAATACTTATTAAATTTTTAAAAATTCTTGCAACGAACAAACTAGTTATATTTAAAAATAAATATAATTAACTAAATATAAATAAGTTTATAGTAAATAAATTAAGTAATAAAATAGCTAATAATTAATTAAATTATATTAAACCTATAAAATATTGACTTAAGCCTTATTATAATATTAAATATTATACCGACGGCTTGTAAAATTAATAAATAAATAAATAAATATGATTTTAATGGTTTGGCCTAGCTAACTATGTCCGATTTTTAGGGGTCAACAGTTATCCTATCTTTATGTGATGAATTTTTTATTATTAAAATTTCTGCAATAGTAATACATTTTTTATGAATGCTGCAATGACATATTGTTTTTTACATTAGGAAATAACTAATGGAATTCGAAATTTATATTTCCAAGTGAAAACAGTCATTACCGCTTGACGTCATGCTGCTTGAGGTCGGACCTGGAATCTCTGATTCAAGTCCCATGGCTCTAGCCGCGTACCCAAGAGCCACGCTATAATCAATTTTAATCTTTTTTTTTCATAATATATTTATATTTCAGACTATTTTAGTCACCAATCCTTTATTTGATTTGTTCAAAATATTTTCAAAAAAAACATCATTCTATTACAAGAGACAATATTTTTTCTGTTAAGAACCGCGTGGAATATAATCTGTGAAAAACATTTGGAACATTTATCGCCGTTTTGCTAAAACCTCGTGGTACGCGTATAAAACACCGCAGGCAGTATAAAAGACTCTTAAGCGCCTGATGAAGCGAATAAGCTTTAGTGGTTGACGCATTTTCGCAAGTGCGAGCGACACAAGCGTCTCACATCAAGGGCTAAGCACCCCTTTCGAAAAAACTTAACGCTGCCAGGCCGTTTGTCACGAGCCGCGCGTCACCGCAGGCCGAGGCGGCAAATAGTCGTACAGCTGGCGAACATTTCAGGATAATTGTTTTGGGTTGAGAGATATTTTGCCGAAAATTGTGGGACATAAAACATAGTTGAGTAAAAGAAAAACGCCTGCCACAAGGACTGTTAATAAAATGAATAAAAATGAAAATAACATTAAAAAGATCTCCAGAAGAATTTATTTACTTTTTTATAGTTTATTGATATTAATAGTCTATTGGCGTCATTGATAATGGTATGTACGTGTTAAAAAATAAAATTAAAAATTTTCATTTGTTGACGTAAATAGCATGACATATGAATAGAATAACAAAATAATAATGTATGTGTCTGCATAATACGGATATCATTTTAATGTAAATACTATCCTTTATTTTGTACTCTATTTTATTTATATTTATGTTTATTCTATTCTATGTTTATATTTTATTTGTTTATTGTTATTAATGTTACTAGATGTTACATTATTTAGCAGTTGTAACAAATATTGTAATTAAAAAAATATATATGTGTCTGAGTAGATTATATATTGTGAGAGACAATTAGTGACATATAGAGAGGAATATTGTAGAGAGTGTAATTAGAGGCAATAAACGAGTAATTAGAGATGAGGTGTGTTAATAAAGACGAGTGAAGTTAACATATTGATGAAAATCGTTTAATTATAGTTTATATTTAATAATTTTCATGTATGGCATCTGTATTTTTTAAGTTCATATTTTTATCTACAATCAGTGCTCAAACTTCTCCTTTTATCTGTTGGTATTTAATTTGAAGTGTCCACCAACATTATCTCTAGAACAAGTATAGATTTTTTTAACAATACCATTTCAAAGTAGAGGGCAAAAGATGTGGTTACCAGCTATTATCTTAATTTTTGCGAAGTCGCTATCAGCAGATAAAAAACTATGTATTTTATCAATATTTATACCAAGAGTTTTTTTATGTAGTTTTTTTTATAATTATATAAGTATAATTTAATTTAGTTTATGATACCGCAATATATTTTTCAAGTATTATTTATTAAATAGTTTTATAAGATGCATTGTTATTTTTGAGTTAGATTCAATAGTATTTGAGCTTGCATATGATTGGGGTAAAGGGGACCAGCTGAACTTCCACACTGGCAAAGATGTAAACAAGAAGATAATTATAAATATAAAAGTAAATTGAGTTAAAAATGTAATTTTACAAGAGATAATATTAATCAATAGTTATTTCAAATCTACTGTTTAATTTCTGACGAAGCATTCTAGACCAGGTGTGATCATTGTAAAAAATTTGTTCGTGAAATTGGTATTATTTATATTTTTTATTTGTATGGTTAAATAATGTAGCTATTATTTTTAAAATTAATATAAGACATTGAACCTGTTTGCTCCCTGGTTGTGCCAATTTTTATTGGCCTATGGGGTAAAAAGGAATGATGAATAAGCCGGGAGTTTTACTGATTATAGTTAGATAGTTGTTTGCTTGAGATGTAATTGGTTTACTTCACGCAATATATTTGCTCAAAGTAAAATTGGACATTTGTTTCCCGCCCTACCCCATATATAGATATAATAGTTGGTGGGCTAAAATCATGAATATGGTCAGAGACCAATTTTTGGAGACCCCCCACCTCATAACCTTCTAGAATTAAAACTTTATTGCTATTATTAATTTTAATTTTTGTGTATTATCAAAACATTGAATGACCTTTAAATATATATATATATATATATATATATATATATATAACAATATCATAAGCCTATTTTTTTGTCCTTTCAAAATTCGAATAAAATAGATGCTTTTAGACCAGAATACCCTCTTAAACTGTCTGCGAATATGGCAGTATATATGTTGCTAGTTTCATTTGCTTTCATCGAATTACTACCGAAACTATGCAATATAGTTTAGTTTATTTGAATAAAAATATCAGCTCGTATATTATTCAGGTTTGAGCGTGTGCATTATAAATTCAAAACGCCGCAACGCGCCTATACTACCCAAGTACGACTCTATCAGCTCTGCATTGCAGTGGCAAAAACGCCCGATACAAGTATTCGTATCAGCTCTACTGATTTACCTTAGTTGATATACCATTTGATGTTGGTTTTACATGAAATTGTGATTATAAAAAAATTACAACACTAAAACAACAACAATTACAATTTAGTTATAGTTTAGTTACTGCGAAACTATAGTGAACTTTTCTTCATATCATCTTTCTAATGATTGTTTGTATTTGCTAGTATATCAAATATGTTTTCTTTTCCTTACTATATTGAGCACTTTGAATAAGAAATGTTGTCCCTTATTTTCTGAGTGTTTTGTCGCAATAAAGAGTTTTGCATTTCTTCATTCACGTGCGTCGCTACCTACATGATTTAATATGTAGAATAATGACACCTTTGATCTAACGCCTCCGCTTCTGGTGATATTACCTTATGTAGGAATCTCATATAAATCACAAAGTACGCAGTGAAAATTGCATTATGTAGATAGTAATATATACAGAGCATAAACAAGGCAATATTCTACATACGCTCTCGTTATATATGAAAATGTTATAAGCGGCTTTTATTGCTCACTTAGTTTCATATTTAATCTAAATCTGAGTATCTGATGTACTATATTTTTAGAGAGTTTTCGCAATCTTGTATATTCAATGGCCTAATAAATTGTTGTTCTTCAGCTTTCTAGTTCATAGAAAATTGGTAAAGTTTTCAGGAATTGCTTTGTTCCTGTAGTGTAGACAATAATACTAGATGTACAAGCATAATACAATTTTCTGAAAATTTTCAAATCAAATAAATACTTATTATAATACGAATATATATATATATATATATTATATATATATATATATGTATATATACTAGTTGACCCGACAGACGTTGTCCTGTACCCACGTCTACAATTTAAGTTCCACATTTTTTTAATAATCTATCCTATACTTTTCAATATTCCATTTTATGTATGGTCTCAGCATAAGCTATATAGGTAATTGGAAACTTCACTTTTTTATCAATATAAGAAATTCAGAAAGTTCATTGTTATTTCCAACCAGTACAATTGCTTCAATAATTCAAATTGCGTAAACTCAAATTTCAAGTGAATCGACATTTTTGGCAGATAACAGTACTTATGTATCAAAATGTCTTCAATATCAAACAATGATATTTTATTTTTTGCAATTTTTTCCATTTATTTCTACAATATCACTATATTTTTATAATCACATACATTCCAAAAATTTCCTTAACAAATTTCAGAAAAAATTGTCAAAATCCGAATAATCGTTTAGGGGGAGTATATTTACATACATCATTACAGAAGAATTTTATATATAAGATATATGTACGTATGCATTTATATAATATAAATTTTGAACTGATATTTCCCTGATATATTACTGATATATTTCTCACGATAAATATAATCAGCTGTCTCTATAGTAAAATATAATGATCACAATCTACAATCTGAAATGTTTTTATAATATTGCGATTACTTTTATCAAGTAACTCAATGCTTAAAAAATCTAGTTATGTTAGTTTATATGAATAGTTACAACCACAAATATACATACAAATATAATATTAATCTACATCTGTACAAAATTTCGAAAACCAAATTTTAAAAAACACATGAGTTTATTTTAAACTTCCATATTATCGAGCAGAGAAAATTTTTGGCATAAACTTATTTAGGCATAATTTTATTCATATTATGATAGAATAAAAGAAATTTACATAAAATAAAGCGTCGAGAATACTGGAGCTGAAACTCATTATTTTGTAAAGGATTTCTTTACGAGTTCACGAAATGAGTGTACGTTTCATTTAAATAACGATATGATTATGTTAATATGTGTTTTTTTTCTTTTTGTTTTTAATGCGAAGCTGAAAGTTTGAAAGTTTCGGAATGTATAATGGAAAATCAGCATTTGAGTCAAATGGTAATATACCTCTAAAATATACTGATTAATACATTTGTTTTTTCAAGGAACTTTAGAATATTAAAAAATACTTTAACCATATCCATTTCTGACTATATGAATAAAATACTCGTATACAGAATTTTGTTTTGCTAAAAAGTAAATGTTTTCAAATTAGCATATTGTTCGATATGCTAATTATTTCCATACCCACCCTATTACATCTGAGAGAATATAGCTACTGAAAAAAACAAATTATTGATTTTGCATGAATTTAAATTTTGAACTTATAATGGTATTACTTTACAAGAAACTATATATTGCAATTGAAAATCATTCAGAAACTCATTTCCGATAACTTCGGTGCGCAAAGGAACTGCGCTAAAGCACATCTTCGTAAAATCGAGGAAAAAATACAGACTTAAAAGCTAAAAAGTGCCAAAGGAATTTCATTTGATTGATTGCCTCTAAAGTTTCTCTCTGAAAGGAAAGTACTCATTAAGTGAGAACTAGATGAGAGGTGAACTGCTAGACGATTTTTTCAATTCGGATAATAAATCATACTAATATTGATAGTTAACTTATAATAAAATTGTATCTTGATTTAGAGTTTGATACAACTTGCAATTATGTATATTTTGATGGAAATGTATGTCTTAAGAATCTTATGATCGTCTCAACAAATAACATAATGTTAACAAGTATTACAATGCAACAAAAATATTTATGTAAAAATAATTACAGTAAGCTATAATGCAAATACTATTTTTATCCTTAGCAGTGGAAAGTAGCAGATGTTCTGAATCTCCAGCCTTCTTGATATTTGGGTATTTGTTGTATCGTTCCCTGAATTGTATGTTTGTCAATTTAATCAATCTACCGATACTGTTTACTGTTTACTTTCAAGTTCAACAATGTATATGCTGATTACATTGTAAAATAATGCAATTTCGCTAAACGCGCGTAAAGGAAAACGTGAGCCATTTCTTACTATCGTTGATGTCATATCGCAAACGTGCAGGTAATCTGTAGTAGATAGGTTCTCGTTCGTTTTCCATACAATGTTATGGTGGAATAGACGGGGTGTTGGTATTCATTTTTTGAAACATGTTTTGTCTGCCAAATATTGTATATTTCTACGATCACTTGAAAACTATGGCATGAAACCAAATACAGTAGAACCTCGATTAACCGGACTAATTGTTATGTATGTATGAAGAATAATGCTGTGTATTTATCAAAATTAACAATTACATTCATAGATATCAAAATCAATGTTTATTAAGAAATTAACACTTACTTATATTTGTACATATATATTTTTTTCGATTACACTACATACATATACTACATTCCAGCATTAATCATGCTAAAATTCCAAAGGAAGGTATATACAAACATACATATAAATTGGTCTCGAATCGAGATTCTACTGTACAAACCATACCTCTCGAAGAACATGTCATTTACTTATATTGGAGAGCATCTATTTTTCTATATGGTCAATGCATATATTTCAAAGAAGAGCTATTTTTTTTTAAATTATGTATTTGCACATATTTTCATTTGTTAAAAAAAAACTTCATTGGTTATCGATAAACATTAATGTTTAATGATAGTAATTATTATCATCAAATTTCTAGATTGCTAACCAATTCTTTTTATAATTGTATAACCCTCATCTCTTGATCATGATTAAATTTTATTAATGTAGGTACTTTTAGAGATACTTTTGGCTTTACATTTGAGCATATTGTGAAAAACTTACTATCAACTAACAAGAATAATGCAAAGATTGACTTTTTTAAATATTTGGCTAATAATAGTCTATGCAATATTACATTGGAAAGAAATAATACCATATTCTTCTAAGATTTTCTTAATTGAAAAGCACAAAATTGCTATATAACATATAGTGTTTTCATGACTATATCTTATCTTTACTTCATGGATTTTTTTACTTGCTGTGAGATATATGTGATTGTGAGTCAAGATTATTTTAACAGAAGACAATTTGTCTTCCGAATTGTATAGTCTATGCTCCTGAACTTCACTTATTTTTGGTGGGTTGTTTATAAATTAATATAAAAAAACATTTTTCTATATATTTATCAGCCATGAGATCTATTAGATATTCCTTAAGCTCTTCTGAACGTTGTTTTTATTTATAGTCAAGGATGCTATTAGGAGACAATCTACCGATTACCTAATTAACTGATTATGAGATATAGCGTACATTGATTTTTGAAAGCTATTAGATAGCCTTACAAATTGTGAGTTTGCATCTATGTCACCATGAAATGCAAGTTTTACTTGAAGTTTTTTTAAGATTGGGAAGTAATCACATGGTTGCATTAAAAAATGTGAGATTGCAGCTATGCTTATGAAATGATTTTTTTTACTTGAAATTATATTTGACATTCATAACCTTCAGTGATAATTTGATATCATGCTGCCTTATATCGAGCTGACCGAGGTTGGGACCGAACGCGGAACTAGTTTGTGTTAGACTACATTTCTAACGAATATCTTGAGTTACATAATTAAACTGTTTTGAGTCAATTACATTTTGCTCAAACTTTCCAAAAATTGTATTACTGTGATAATTTTTTTGAGTTTTTTTGCTCATTGTCAATGTATTTGGGATAATATAGAATATGGATACGAATATGGGTCCATTGAATAATTTTATTTTTATTATTACCGTAGGGTAAGTTATAGTAATCGTAAAAAAATCAAAAATGCTTTTTTTCATTTTTACGTTTGAAATGTTTCTGAACATTTTGGCATACCTAAAAAAATGGATGTTTGTGTGTGCTTGGACACCAATTTTCGTCGATGCTTTGGAAAAAAGTTCAAAATTTGCAAAATAATTCAAAACATAAAAAAATCACATTTTTCAAAAGTTTAATTTTTTCAGTTTAAAAAAACTTGAATCTTCTGAAAAAATAATAATTTTTGGTACTTGAAGTTCCACCAACTTGCCCTAAAGCACGATGCCATGCACTTACTTAATATTTTGGCATACCTTAGAAAAAATGGACGTATGTATATGTATGTGTGTATGTGTGTATGTGTGTGTGCGGATACAAATTTTTGTCGATGATTTCGGGAACACCGATCAACCGATTTGAATTATTCTAATAACATTCGATTCGTTTTGATAAGAAGACGTGCTGATTAGTTTTTGGCGAAGGCAGGTCTAGCCGTTTTGAAGATACGGGGCAAAAAGTGCCAAAAACAGTAACCCAGTTTTTAAGAGAACGGAGCATCCGATTTTGATAATTCAAAAAACAATTTACTTGTATTGACAAGATGAAAAACTGATTAAAATTTGGGAAGGCAGGTCCAGCGGTTATGGACTCTCAATAAAAATAAGTTTAAAGAATATTATTTGGCGGCCAAAAATGTTTATTGGACACATGTACATCAAATTATCAGATATTTTATAGAGATTTTTATAACGCCTACACATTTTGTGTACATTTTTTTGGGGTTCCGTACCAAGATTTTCAATTGCGGTTTGGGAAGTTCCAGCAATTTGCCTTAAAGCAGGATGCCATGCATCACTAATCAATTTATTCTCCCCCAGCCCTCGGTCTGTTTTGCCCACAGTATGGCAGCGTTGACGTGATGTCTTGCAAGTTGTTATGGGTGCAATATACAAATATATAGATGCGCAGAGGCGATGGATTGCACCTATCATCACTATTCGCTATCGCAGCTCAACTCAGTCTTGTGACAAATTCATGTTTGTGAAAATTCGAATGGCTTTCTGCGGAGTTTCGGGAAAACATGTATCCAAATGCATATAAGATACTATGAATGTATAAACATAATTCCCAAGCAACTGCAAATTGGATCATACGAAATATACATAAACCGTATAAGGATTTATGGACGGACAGATGAAATTAGTAATTTGATTTTGTATTTGTATAGTGAGATTAAAATGTATAAACTTGTAGTAGGTGAAACTTATGCGCATATTTCGGAATTTTGTTAGTTTAGATAATTGATTGTAGTATGCATACTCAAAATTTGCTATTGAAGACTGTGGAAACTTGCGATAATTAATAAATATAATTATTGATATTATTATCATTTCTAATCAACTTTGATTTCTATTTACCTATAAAATAATATTATTAATATAATATTCTTATTACTATAAAATTGGCATAATGCATGGTACTGCCCTTGTCCGTGAGTTGAGTTAAAACTCATTTCGATTTAGGGATAAATAGTGTGAGAGATTTCTCGTTGTAATTTTACACTGCAGTGCCCGAAATTGGTTATTTTCAATTGGAAACTTATTTTTGATCTATATTTTCAAGTAAAAATGGACATCGTTGCTGCACGATGTCAGGTTGTCTAGAGCGGGGTTGGAACTCACGCCACACCCATATACATGTGTGTGTGTGTTCACCATATAACAGAGTCTTTTCATACCTAGCAATCTAGCATAGTTTTAAAGCCATGTATGTTTTTTTGAACTGCAATATTGCACTTTTTTATAAAAATGCATAATGAATAAAAAACGAAACATTACGTGATATTTCCAGCGTTTCCGTATTTGTGATCTAAAAATAAATTCTGTAGATATAAATTTGTAATATGAAATATATTATTCTAGAATGGTAAAAAGGTCCACTACCGATATCTCAGAAATCAGTAAACTGTTGCTAAGGTTTTTCAGACCTTAATATAATTTTCAAGTGTACTTTAATTATTTTATAAGATGTATTGTTAATTTTAAGTTAGATACAACTCATTACATCTGGGTGAGGTAAAAGGTACCAACTAAACCTTCATCCTGGCAAAGATGCAAAAAATAAAAAATAGCAAATATAAAAGTAAATTCAGTTGAAATAGGCATTTTTACAAGAGAAAAATTAAATAAATGGTTATTCCAGCTCTGCTAATGAATATTTCTGATAAAATACCAAATCAAGGTTAATCACATGGTGTTGTCTCCGCAAAAATGCTTCCATGGAATTTATATTTTTCAAAATTAAAATTAGCCTTCTGACAATTCACTACCCTTGTGGGGTATAACGACCGGGTTACAAATTTTTGAAAAATAGCAAAAAACACATTTTTAGAATGGTGAATTAGCTGGTAGTTTTACTGAACATAGTCAGTTAGTTGTTTGTTTGATATGCGTTATTAGTTTAGATGTAATTATTCACAATATAATTGCTCAAAGTCAAATTGGACTCCAACAAACAATGAGGCAGATTACAATAAATTAAAACTACCTAGATTAAAAATAGAAATTACAACCAGATTTATAAAGAAGTAAAAATTGATAAAACGTTTTGGTTACAAATACATATTTAGATTATGATTTTTAATTTTTTTCTGTTCTGTTGATTACAAAACTATGCGAAACAGTTTTGTTTCTGTTTTTGATTGAATAATGGAGTTATCATTAGAGTATAGCCCGCTCTACTTTATACAACAATGAAAATTTTGAATTTACTATATCTGTGTAGATTGATTACAATGACCACATCTATTGTTAGTTACATCATTTGCACTAACTTTAAAAATAGTATCAATGAAGTTTTTCAATTTAAAATTTACAGCCTAGGTATATTAAAATTTCAAATGAAGAAACAATATAAAAATAACCGAGAAAATGAGCTTTAATGTCCGACAATCATCATAACTACAATCCTCGGCCTATAGTGACTTCTCCCTAACACATTGTATTACGCCCGAAACACATTTAATCTTCAATATCCGCCAGTTCTAATAAATATTTTATGCCTCGAATTCAGAACGCTGTTGTCATGTCGCGCTTATATATTTATCACAATCTCGTGTGAAAATTTGTCATCCGCATCAAATGTTCATATCATCGGTCTGTGGTATAAACGGCCGAGGGCGCTTTCCCAACGCATTCGCGGCGTTCTTATCCATCCAACGGTAAAAATAAGTTTTCCCAAAGTTTTCGCGGGAAAAGTTTATAAAAGTTATGTCGTGCTAGCACACGAAGGGGTACATCAATCCGGCTCGACCCGGTTAGTTAAAGAACACCGCACGGTTGTTATGTCAAGACACAAGGAAAAAAACTTTAGTAGCAACAAGTTAATAAAACAAACTTGCTGAATCCTCTTGCATTTCCCGCCCGAAGCCAATAGAGCTTGTTTTTAAAGCAAAAACATATGAGAGTTCATTTATTGTTCGAAGTTTTGGAGTTAAACGCCGTCGTGGGCTGGGCAAGAATATCGGATCGTGGACAGAAGAGACATATTTTCAATATATATTTTTTAAGCATAAATAAAAGTAAAAGTAGATTTGTATTTTTTTGCTTTTAGAAAAAATGTAAACGCTTCGTAATACGAATAAATATGGTCGATTTGCGAAAACCAAACTATTTTACCAAAACAAATAACACATATCAAAAAAAAACTATCTAACTATGATCAGTAAAACTCTCAGCTAATTCGTCATTGTAAAAATACGTTATTTTATCATTTTTCACTTGGTCTTGGTAAAAGATCTACCATCATGGGCGTGGTAAAAAGTCTACCTTTTTTTAAATTTTAAAGAAGTTTTATAGATTAATAACTACATTTTTCAATCATTGCGAAGCAGTTTAGTTATCAAATAGAACAAAAAATTTAAAATCTAAATATGCATTTGAAAAATTAATAAACAAAACATTTTATTAATTTTTACTCCTTTATAAATCCGGCTTTGGTAGTTATTTTTGTTTAATTTATGAATTTATTATAATCAGACATCTTTTTTTTAATTTTAATATTTTTTATATTATAATACCTAGATTATACAATTAATGCGAAGCAGTTTGGTATTCAAATAGAACGAAAATATTACAAATCCTAATCTAAATATGGATTTGTAAACCTAATAAACAAAACATTTTATCAATTTTTGCATCCTTATAAATCTGGCTTTGGTAGTTATTTCTGTTTAATTTATTGTAATTAGATTTGTTGTTTCTTGGAATACAATTATTACATATGAGATAAATATAACTTTGAAGGTTTTTGAAGGTTTTGAAATAGACTTTTGAGGTTTGAAATAGACATTTTATGGGCATATTTTTTATAGAGATACAACTTTCGTATGAAGGAACTCTGTCAGAGCGATTCATCATCAGAGTTTTAATATAGTAATATATAAAGTTCACTGAGACATGTGACGAAGTAAAAACTATGTCTATATATTTATTTGGTCCATAATGCTACAAACTGCAGCATCCTCCATAAAAGTTTCACTCACATTTCGGACGTGTACACGAGTCCCTCTGCTCTGTGACATGTAACTAGATATTTATTGTAGATCTCGCATTCATTCGAGTTGCACGTAATTTTATATAAATATTCACTTTATATATCCCTCTACGTGCAGATGTGCACCTGTATATTGTGAGTGTCTATCCAATCTTGGGGCTCGTATTTCACAAGCCGGTATCACTGGATGCCTGTGGGCTCTCCGACGATATATGAGTTTTAAATTTAAAATTGTCTAGCTGCTCGTAAAAATGATACGGATGTGTAATATATCGTAATAAAACTTAGGTAAGTACATTTGGCGAAGTTTTATATCATGGATTAAATTGAATATAGTTCTTATCTATTGAAATATATAGTGATGAAAAAGTTTATAATGAAATGGCAAAAATAAATGGAACAGAGTTTGGTTGCTAAACATGGAACTTGTAACGTCTGGATATCATCGGTTACAAATTTTATAAACAAATGTCGCTCTTAAAAAAAGTATTTGATGTCCTAAAAAAGCGCCTATTTTTGTATAAATTTTATTCTTATCTTCAAGTTTTTTTGTGTGCATTGTTTTTTCATAAAACAATGTTTATTTTTGTTTGTGTTCCTCTTGGTGTGGTAAGTGCATTGCTAAACAAAATAAGTAAAAATGTCTTGATATATTTGTTTGTAAAAATAATGACACGAATAAATACTTTCATAAATCTATCTTTCTTCTATTTCGACTGTTTGTCTATGAGGCATTACGTCCTTTCTATTAGTTTTTAATTCAAATTATTATTTATGTGTTGTTTTTCTTATTGATGTTTATAAATATATGTATTTAATTATATAAGTTTGTATTTAAAAAAAATCATAAAAGACAATATAGATAATTTAGAACTCGATTGTAAAGTATACATCTTTGGCCAACATGTAATTGTTAAAATGTAGATTATATCAAAATCGAACTAATTTAAATTATATTTTCATTATTTGTCAAGCTAAATCAATTTTTGGGTAGATATCTAATTTCAAAATTTAAGTATAATTCATAATTTAAGTCAGACCAAGCGTAAAAAAAGATAAAAAATGCCAATGTTTTATATCCTGCTTATTTCCAAGAACAGCTTTTGCAAATAAATTGAGCTTTTTACTGTGCGTTATGAAAAAATCTTGCTTATCAAATGCTATTATGTTCATTAATTTCAATACCAAACAATTATCGTGAATATTCGCATGACTACCGAATATCTAATAGACTAGCAATCTTCGAAAAGAAGAAAACGAATTAATTAAGAGTGAAAAATATACAATTTAATAACCTCCTCCCATGCAGCAAGGTTTCCACGATAAGAAGCAAGAGATATGCGGAAATTTTAGTCGGTATTATATCCAGGCAATATTGTGTCATACATACCCAGACAAAAAACTTAGTTTGGTATGCGTAAACAACTTTTCTTTTACGCGTGTATATATATATATATATATATATATATATACACCGCTACCCTGCCTTACAAGCAACTCTAAATGTAAGACGCCAAAGAAGCCGTTCGTTTGCTTCGTCATACGAGCAAAATTCGAGATACGAGCTGTTGACCAAACATGCCTAAATCATTGTTTACAATATTAAGATAAATTGAAGAAAAAATAATGGTCATTGGATAGTTTTTTAAACGCAAATTTAGTATTATGATAATTTAGTAATTTGCTAAGTTTTTGCAGAATATGTATTTATCTTAGCAATAAAGTTTTATTTATTTTCATTATCAGAAAAACATTGCGCTGGAACGAATTAAAGGCATTCCAACGTATCTCTAAGGAAAAAATTGCTTTGAGATACGAGCAATTCGACATTCGAGCGTGGTTACGGAACGATTTCAGCTCGTTTAGCATGGTAATAATAATGTATGGTAGTCTGCCCGAAGGCATGTCCATGGTGTGAGAGCCACCACAAATAAAAGATTACCTTAACTTTTGTCTATCATTCTCAAAATCATTACCCCCCCCCCTGTTATGTATTTTTCCCAAACTTCTGCTTCCATGCTTCCTGGTCCTGCGTTTAGGCTTTCAGTTCCCTGTATTTTCTTTACTCACAGAAGGCGGGGTACCACTATATATGTGTGATGTATGTATAAATATACCAGTAATATATTCTACGGATATAATCAATTATAAATAT
The DNA here is from genome assembly GCF_003426905.1 of Ctenocephalides felis. Classification (NCBI taxonomy): domain Eukaryota; kingdom Metazoa; phylum Arthropoda; class Insecta; order Siphonaptera; family Pulicidae; genus Ctenocephalides; species Ctenocephalides felis. The sequence continues at coordinate 15,332,015 of NW_020537646.1, read as the reverse complement.
AATACGCATATTCATTCATAGATAATATGTTCACCAATTAGCGATAACCCACTCTAAATATATGCATGAATAACCGTGCACACTGCGAATTCTCCCTCAGCCTCAGCCTGATGCCAAAACGCAATGTTCACAGTTAACATCCCTTGTTGAAACTTCCACAAAGCTGAGTAATACCTCATTGCTTCGGAAACTAGACCGCACTTCCGCCGATATTAATACAAAGATGTCAAAGACTTCGCGAATTTAACACACAGCACCGAAATTACTTGCAGATGTAATGTTTGCACGACGTTAACACGAGATTGAGTTGAGGTTGAAATGGTTTTTCTGCTTCTGATTTGGGAATGTGTGCTCTGGAAACAATTCTATTATAGTTTTAAATAGTTAAGTGCATATACTCGGTATGTAGGTATGTAGGTACTAGGTAGGTTAAGAACATACTGAAAAGCTTTGGTAAAATATTAAAATATATTCACAACTTGCTTTTAATAAAATATTTTGCATATTAACACGTGAATGCTATAGCATCCACGTCTGCATAAGATCGGTTTCCAAATTTTATAGAAAAATATCCCTTTTTATAAAAAAATATCTTGATGTCCCATGAAGAGTATCAGTTTTGCATATAAATTAGTTACGTTAATAACCTCATAAATAAAGAAATTTGACTAATTTTGCCTAAATTTCATCTTTATTTATAAGTTTTGTGTTCAATGCTTAATCACAATACAATATTTTGCATCTTAACACGTTCGCGTTAATAAACATTTCATCATAAATATTCATTTTTACTGTGATGCACAATGACATGAGTGCTATAGCATTCAAATTTTAAAGACAGTTATTTCTAATTTAATTTTTTATAATTATTATTTCTGTCAAGGTAATGATTCTTCAAATATTTTCGTGTTATCTTTTCCTGTAATCACTAATTAACTTAAGCAAACGTAAAATAGAAGCATAATATATGACGTGGATGCTTCATCATATATAACGATTAAAATATGATAACCCGACTACCCTTATAAACGGCGTTTAATCTAATTTCGAATATCAAAATCAATTTGAATATAAAATGACTTCTACTGTCCAAGAGCAATTTTTGATTTTTTATAATAAGCATATTATGTTTTTGCTGTAAGCATGCTATAAGCATAATTTTTATTTTCTTTACTAAATTAAAATCTGTCTTCATAAGAAAAGCATCTAGTTATTTTGAGGCATATAAATAAACTAAAGTTCTCAAAAGTTACGAAATCGCAATTGAGATATATTAAATTAAATTCTGCAGTCTTAAGCCAGAAAATTTAGTTTTAAAGGAGGTTTATGGATAAATAACATTATTTTATTATATATACAAAATTATATTTGCATAGTTTTTGCTAATACGTACTATATCACGCTTCTATTTGAATAAAATAGAAATTTGAATAATGAAAGTTTAGGTGTAAAAGAGTTATTATTAAATAACATCTTATTTAGTTACTATTTGAGTACTCTACTCTTATAAGTAATCTACTTTGAGTAATCTATTCTTATAAAACAATGGCTTTGTTGAAAACATTAATTAAATAATTTATTTAAATATTGTTGTTAAGTTTAAGGTAATTTTTATTCATAACATATTTAAATTTCTCATTATTTATTTTAACATGGTTAAATTTTAATTAAAATAATTTTTATAAGTCTTCAGATTTTTGTCTTTACCGATCGTGAGCTTAAAATATAATGAATGCAATTTATTTTCTGATACAAAAAGAGTCTATTATATCTCATTCTGCACCATCGGCTTATAGTCTATGTCATTTAAAATTAAATTATAAAAAAAATATCGTCGGTCTAATTATATTTCGCATCTTATAGATATATTAATAGTATGGGAAATAAAACTACGTGAAGGGAATTAAAAAATATATTTTTTTTTGGTCTACACTCTACTGAATAAAAATTATTTGAATCATTAAAAAAAATTAGAATCATTTCTGAACATATTAAATATGATCTTGTACTTTTAAATACAAATATTTAATAAAAAATCACGGATTAGTTTTACATGCTTTAATTCATTGAATACTATTAGTTTTGATATTTGGTAATGAACAATTTTAATATTTTGTAATAAATATATTGATTAATATAATTTCAAATTCAATTACAATAATTTACATAGTAATTCCATGCAAAATATATTGCGAATTTGTTATGTATCGAAAATAAATTTATTAATAAATTGTAATTGTCAATTTATATATACGTGGTAATATTACTATTAACGTAATTAAAATAGGAATTTCAAAATAATGATTGATATATATATATATATATATATATGAATATATTATTTATTAGTTTTATTAAAATCATCGACAATTTGAAGTTTTTATATTCACACAAATCGTTAAACAGAGTTATATGAGCTGAATTACATACAAATAAAAATGTGCAACTTAATATAAAATATATAGATTATTGAAATTCTTAAAAAACTCCTTCTGTTATTTGAAAATAATTATAAAAGATTATACTTGAAAATTGCACTATTGCTCTATTGATGCATGAGACCTCACCTTTGATTTCACTGGAATATAGTTCGATTCCTAGGTTTCTATGCACAATATCAGAGACAGTATAATATTGTGTGCGTAATTAGTGAGATATTGTCATTGATAAGCTCGCTATTGTGTATAACAGTTCAATGGGTTCTATTACGGATTCAATATTTAAACAAGAACCACCCGTGCGTTTGTAATTCAATATATCGATTAATTAAAATGATATTTTAAGCTAATTGTTATGCCAATTAATTCCATAAATAAAACAAATTTTCAGTTCAATTCCTATTAAACGTTACATAATAGAATATAATCATAAATGCATCAGAAAAAAGCACTTCGTTCTTCCATGAATTATGAACCAGAAATAAATCAGATTGTTACTATGATACAGTACTTTTAACCCAAATGGTTTTCTCTATAAGATAAGAATAATTTCGATGAGGTCCAGAATTCTATCCAATTCAGAGCATAAATGTCCACTAGAGTAAGAATAGCGAGAAAATAAATTTTCTGCAGACATCTCCAAATCTCGTGGCAATTTGCCCATATAAAATGCCCACTGATATAAGGGGCATTGGGGTATGCAAATATATATATATATATATATATATATATATATATATATACTCGTATACATTTAAATATATATGTGTGCTTATATAGCACAAATTATTTTAGTTCTTCAACATATTTTTTGTGCATTATATTAATTATAGCTATATTTGGAATAGAGAACGAACTGATAAACAGATTAATATAATAATCAAGCCCATAAATTAAGGGCAATAACAATAACTAATTTCTTCAGTTGATTTTAATTTTTTTCATTGCATGAGGTATATAGATTTCTACAACGCCACATACATAAAAATGAAAAACTAATGAAGAAACCATCCAAAGGCTTAGTTGGTTCACTATGATGAAATAATTAGATATTTTAAAGTTTTCTGACTGAGTATTAGACAGCAAACCCATATTATACGTGTATATAAGAAAATACCTTTAATCTATAGACTTTCCACCTATGCTTAAAAAATTTTGTTCAAAAGGCATTAACAATTCATCAGTTTCTGCAAATTTAAAAATACATTTCAACAAAGGCTTGACATAGTAAAAAAAATGTCGTTGATGTCGTTTACCTGCTAATGGACTCGAAATGAAATGAACGTCGTTATCAAAATAAGAGCGTGGTAAAACGGCCGCTGATAGGGGTAAAATAAATAAACGTTTCTCTAAAAATAACTCACCCAGTTTATTATGGTTAAGGGCTGAAGATACATTCATTCAGCACTTAATTAAGGGCTCTGAACTACTTTTGTGTGCTTCACGCTTGTGTGATTTGTGATCGAGTCTTTGAAATTACAGTTAGTTACAATTGTACTAAATTAAAAACACTTTACAATTTTTTTAAGGATTACGCCATCAGAAAATATACAGACTATTTGAAAATACCTGTTTTTTATCTACATGTAGATAAATTCCAATAGCGCGTGGTCGTTTAAAATCGCTAAATATAGATTTTGCCTAATCGTGGTATAAGCACTAATAATAAATAAATTGAATGTTGAAATAAGGACTTTAATTCCCAATTTTTTTGAAAAGCATATCGTCAAATCCGATTTTCTATTAAAATATACAGTATTTTTCATCCACATTCATAAATCAAGTTAATTAAAATGGACATACGATAGTTAGATTAATTATATATTCCGTAACATCGCTATTAATCATTATTTATTTATTTCATTTATAGAATTAATAGTCTGAATATAATGATGCAAATTTCAACGGTGACAGATGATAAAGTCATCACGTGTATTATGATATCCATCAGTGACAATTAATTATTGGAGTAGTAATGAGCAAGCTACAAATATTTGTTAGGCTATATCTCAAATATCGTATTATATAGGCAAATTGGCAATTATGGAAAAGGAATTTTTATTGAAAAATATTTATAATTGAATGAAATTAATGTTTTGAATCAAGGGTAAAAAATCAACAAACGCGAATTTTT
>NW_020537646.1:15311849-15326443 GCF_003426905.1 Ctenocephalides felis | reverse complement strand
ATAGAATGTGCAATATTGCTTTACGTAAACATTAAAGTTCAATTTACCTTGAACGACGGCGCTTAAGTAAGTATCGCGAACGTAACTTAATGAAGAGAGGTGTTGTAAAACAGAACTAAAATTTATAGAGATAAAAAAGAAGTTAAAATTTTTAGTTATTTCCAAAAATATGTAAATGATCTTAAATTTATTAAAATTTTATAAATTTGTTTTGTTACAAATTTATATTATATAAAATAAATACGAAACATTTGAATACAGCAAGGCTTCAAAAGCACATAAAATTAATGAATTACTAATTATCATGATATAAAAGAACACATAATACTATATACATGTATACAATAATCATCAATTTGTCTAGGTATAACAGATTTTATGTAAAAATAAGAGGTCAATTATTAGATATTGTGCTGAGATCTCTATGAAGTGCATTTAACAAGACGACCCAAAGCCTTTCATTCTTATTTAGGAAAATTGTTTCATTAGCAGGCAACCCAATGGTTGTCGTTCTTCCAAATACCTTGATCATATATTTTAATTGCAGCAATGTTAAGAAAGCTATTTTCATTTGGAAACAAATTCGATCTAAACTTTTAAGTGGCATTGGACAACATTTTTGTGCGGCCAAGCTGTCCAGAAGAAGGAAAAATTTATATTGCTTGAATTTTATATATATATATATATATATATATATATGTGTGAGTATGTATGTATATATATATTATACATTTACTATGGGTGAATCATTAAATGGAAGTGATCGTTGCTATAATTCACGATGTTAGGGCATTAATGTCAAAGCACAGATATTACGTTCTCTATCGCTGCCTAGCCTTCTCGCGATAATATTAATAGTATGACATTCTACTGTTTATTGGATACTTCAGGAACTATAATAATTGTATAGAATTTCATGCGCAATGCTATCGAATAAATAAAGCAATTAATAGGCTGCTATAAAATTACAACGTATCAAACAAATTAATAAAAGAACACATTTAAAAGTCGTACAATTGATATGTTATCGAAGAAGAATGTAATAATAGTAAAATTTAATTATATCTAATCTACACTAATTCGTTAACTATTAATTTTGATATCAAAACAACATTTATTGAAGCTTCTGTTTCGTTAAAAATAAAAAAATTATATTCTTCGTCATGCTTTCAATTCACACAAAAGTGCATCTTACGACATTAACAATCATAGAACGATCTAATATTAAACTGAGATTAAAATTATGCAATTAAAAATCTTATGTAGTTAAGTTCGAAATATATAATTTAAATATTATATTAGAAATTGCACGTTCACATTCAATTTAATTATATCCCAAAACATATGCAAAAAATCAAGGATAATACAAAAACAGACATCTATGTATTTTTTAGGAATAACTTTCCATAAAATTAAAAGAATAGAAGTACAAATAAACACCATGCAACAACTATAATTAAGTAATAAAATAGGGCGGAGCACAAAGGTCCATTTTGACTTTAAGTAATTATATTGCCTGAACCAAATAAACTACATCACAAAACATATCATGAATCAATCAACCAACTATCAAACTATGTTCAATAAAATTCCCTATTAATTCCTATTTTCATATATTTAATTTCGAAGCTACTTTGCGAAATAATAACCACATTATTCAACTAATGCAAAATATAAATTTTATGGACACATTTTTACAAAGATAACACTGTAAATAACTTTGATGTAGTATTTTGTCAGAAATTTTAATGAGCATAGATAGAAATACTATTAATGTGATTTATTTCTTGTAAATATTTTTTTTTATTTTAACTTACTTTATACTATTTTTACTGTCCACATCTTTGCCAGGGATGTTTGTCTTCACCCACCACCCTTATGTAAGCTTTTTTAGAGGTTACATAAAAACATTTGTTGATCTCAACCTCCTATAAACAATATATCTTAAAAACCTTAAAATATTATTAAGGTCTCGTGAGCTAAATAACAGTGCTCACAACCACAAAACTAACAACGAAAGAAGAAAACACTTTTATTACGGATTTCGTTTATCTCCTGATGGCAACGTTACTTGATTTGAGGCGATGAATGCTTACACATCTTTTGCCCTCTACTTTCAAATATTGTAGATGAAAAATTCTTAACATTAGGGGGGCGTCAATTAATAACGTGAGATTTTTAGGGAGAGGGGGGTTTGACAAAAAATCACGAAATAACACGTGGGGGAGGAAGGGGTTTAGTAAAATATCACGTGTATTTATTTTTTAACTGATTTTTTTTTAAATTCAAATATTTTCAAAAAACATTCAAAAAATTTATGGTTTTATCACGTAACTAAAAATACACGAATATCACCATGTATCACCAAAGGGGAGAGGGGGTCCAAATATCCTGTCTGTCCAAAACTCGCTAACATGATTAATGGACGCCCCCTTACTTTAGATGTTGATTACTTAAGATATTGATGTTGGACCTATTTACCATCGAACCTTTAACTCTAATAATAGGAATAAAAGGCTTCATGAGATGCATTTGAGCTGTTTGCATATTAACATGTTTGCGGAAATGAATACATTTTCATTGTGGTGCAGAATGACATGAATGCTATAGCATTCAAATTTTAAAGTCAGTTATTTTTAATTTAATTTTATATAACCTTACGTTTTTATGATTATCAATCCTGGCAAGGATATGACTAACTAATACTTTAGGTATTTTCGTAAAGTTCAAACTAGCTAAAAAAAATTTAGATATAAATCTTCAAAATCTCTGCCTTTTGAGATGAACATCTCATTTTTCGCGAAGCTTTTTTCCGCAAAGATTGAATGAGCATCATAAGATAAGGCTATAACAATTGCTGCACAAACATAAATTATAGATTCATTTTCACGATAGAGCTTATTTTATGAGTAATATATATTTTTTAAAACGCGTTCTTACTGCATGTGGAGATAAGAATTTATGCTTTAGAATATATTAAATCAATAAGAAAATTGCATTATGCATATTATTGGAAGACAAGTCCAATAGAATACATAAAACAGACGTCGTGAGAAAAAATATACAAAGTAATATATACAGTTTCTGAAACGTGTGACGAAGTAAAAAACTATGTCTATATATTTATTTGGTCCATAATGCTACAAACTGCAGCATCCTCCATAAAGTTTCACTCACATTCGGACGTGTACACGAGTCCCTCTGCTCTGTGACATGTAACTAGATATTATTGTAGATCTCGCATTCATTCGAGTTGCACGTAATTTTATATAAATATTCACTTTATATATCCCTCTACGTGCAGATGTGCACCTGTATTTGTGAGTGTCTATCCAATCTTGGGGGCTCGTATTTCACAAGCCGGTATCACTGGATGCCTGTGGGCTCTCCGACGATATATGAGTTTTAAATTTAAAATTGTCTAGCTGCTCGTAAAAATGATACGGATGTGTAATATATCGTAATAAAACTTAGGTAAGTACATTTGGCGAAGTTTTATGATCATGGATTAAATTGAATATAGTTCTTATCTATTGAAATATATAGTGATGAAAAAGTTTATAATGAAATGGCAAAAATAAATGGAACAGAGTTTGGTTGCTAAACATGGAACTTGTAACGTCTGGATATCATCGGTTACAAATTTTATAAACAAATGTCGCTCTTAAAAAAAGTGTTTGATGTCCTAAAAAAGCGCCTATTTTTGTATAAATTTTATTCTTATTTTCAAGTTTTTTTGTGTGCATTGTTTTTTCATAAAACAATGTTTATTTTTGTTTGTGTTCCTCTTGGTGTGGTAAGTGCATTGCTAAACAAAATAAGTAACTAGTGGGGTGGGTGGCATCGTGCCTTAAGGCAAATTGCTGGAACTTCCCGTACCGTAACGAAATGTTCGAGGAATATTGAATGTTTTCAAATATATTATTATAAATATGTAACATTGTCTAATAATTATAAGAATTATATAAACTGAATTGCAGAGTTGAAATTATTGTTTACAGTATATTAGAACTATAGTCAGAATTAAAATAAAATCTGAATTATTTTCGATATACAAAAAATTTAAAAAATTAAAAAAAAAAAAAAAAAAAGGTAAAATTTTTTTTTTCCAAAATCATTATTTTGTTAAGACAGCAGAAAGTTCTTTGAATCAATTGAATCGGACGCTTAATTCTCAAAAAACTGCCATTTTTTGTACATTTAGCTCTGTATCTCCGAAATGGCTGGCCTGCCTTTGCGAAAACTAATACCCCTTCTCACAATCATTACTAATTGAATGTTTTTTAGATCATTCAAATCGGATGCTCCGTTCTCTCAAAAACTCGATTTCTATTTTCTGCACTCTTTGCTTCTTATCTCCGTAACTGCTGCGGACCTCCTTTGCCAAAAACTAATCAGCTCTTCTCCTTATCAATAGGAATCGAATGTTTTTAAATTATTCAAATCGGTTAATCCGTACGGCCGAAAACGTGGGCAAATTGTATCCATACATACACTACAACACACACACACACACACACCCACACACACACAATCCATTTTGCTGGGTATGCCAACCGTCAGAACCTTCACGTTCGCGAAAAATGTAAAAATTTTAATTCCGATTTTCGGCCCATTACATAACTTACCCCACGGGAATTTAAAAAATGTCTGATATATTTGTTGTAAAAATAATGACACGAATAATACTTTCATAATCTATCTTTTTCTATTTCGACTGTTTGTTCTATGACATTACGTCCTTTCTATTAGTTTTTAATTCAAATTATTATTTATGTGTTGTTTTTCTTATGATGTTTATAAATATATGTATTTAATTATATAAGTTTGTATTTAAAAAAAATCATAAAAGACAATATAGATAATTTAGAACTCGATTGTAAAGTATACATCTTTGGCCAACATGTAATTGTTAAAATGTAGATTATATCAAAATCGAACTAATTTAAATTATATTTTCATTATTTGTCAAGCTAAATCAATTTTTGGGTAGATATCTAATTTCAAAATTTAAGTATAATTCATAATTAAGTCAGACCAAGCGTAAAGGTAAAAAAAGATAAAAAATGCCAATGTTTTATATCCTGCTTATTCAAGAACAGCTTTTGCAAATAACTTGAGCTTTTTACTGTGCGTTATGAAAAAATCTTGCTTATCAAATGCTATTATGTTCATTAATTTCAATACAAACAATTATCGTGAATTCGCACTGACTACCGAATATCTAATAGACTAGCAATCTTCGAAAAGAAGAAAACGAATTAATTAAGAGTGAAAAATATCCAATTTAACCTCCCCCCCATGCCGCAAGGTTTCCACGATAAGAAGCAAGAGATATGCGGAAATTATAGTGTTAGTCGGTATATATCCAGGCTATTGTGTCATACATCCAGACCAAAAACTTAGTTTGGTATGCGTAAACAACTTTTCTTTTGTATATATATATATTATTATATATATAATCTATATAATATATATATATATATATATATATACACCGCTACCCTGCCTTACAAGCAACTCTAAATGTAAGACGCCCAAAGAAGCCGTTCGTTTGCTTCGTCATACGAGCAAAATTCGAGATACGAGCTGTTGACCAAAAATGCCTAAATCATTGTTTACAATATTATGATAAATTGAAGAAAATAATGGTCATTGGATATTTTTATAATTTTAAACGCAAATTTAGTATTATGATAATTTAGTAATTGCTAAGTTTTTGCAGAATATGTATTTATCTTAGCAATAAAGTTTTATTTATTTTCATTATCAGAAAAACATTGCGCCTGGAACGAATTAAAGGCATTCCAACGTATCTCTAAGGAAAAAATTGCTTTGAGATACGAGCAATTCGACATTCGAGCGTGGTTTACGGAACGATTTCAGCTCGTTTAGCATGGTAATAATAATGTATGGTAGTCTGCCCGAAGGCATGTCCATGGTGTGAGAGCCACCACAAATAAAAGATTACCTTAACTTTTGTCTATCATTCTCAAAATCATTACCCCCCCCCCTGTGATGTATTTTTCCCAACTTTCTGCTTCCATGCTTCCTGGTCCTGCGTTTAGGCTTTCAGTTCCTGTATTTTCTTTACTCCAAGAAGGGGGTACCACTATATATGTGTGATGTATGTATAAATATACCAGTAATATATTCTACGGATATAATCAATTATAAATATAATACGCATATTCATTCATAGATAATATGTTCACCAATTAGCGATAACCCACTCTAAATATATGCATGAATAACCGTGCACACTGCGAATTCTCCCTCAGCCTCAGCCTGATGCCAAAACGCAATGTTCACAGTTAACATCCCTTGTTGAAACTTCCACAAAGCTGAGTAATACCTCATTGCTTCGGAAACTAGACCGCACTTCCGCCGATATTAATACAAAGATGTCAAAGACTTCGCGAATTTAACACACAGCACCGAAATTATTGCAGATGTAATGTTTGCACGACGTTAACACGAGATTGAGTTGAGGTTGAAATGGTTTCTGCTTCTGATTTGGGAATGTGTGCTCTGGAAACAATTCTATTATAGTTTTAAATAGTTAAGTGCATATACTCGGTATGTAGGTATGTAGGTACTAGGTAGGTTAAGAACATACTGAAAAGCTTTGGTAAATATTAAAATATATTCACAACTTGCTTTTAATAAAATTTTGCATATTAACACGTGAATGCTATAGCATCCACGTCTGCATAAGATCGGTTCCAAATTTTATAGAAAAAATATCCTTTTTATAAAAAAATATCTTGATGTCCCATGAAGAGTATCAGTTTTGCATATAAATTAGTTACGTTAATAACCTCATAAATATAGAAATTTGACTAATTTTGCCTAAATTTCATCTTTATTTATAAGTTTTGTGTTCAATGCTTAATCACAATACAATATTTTGCATCTTAACACGTTCGCGTTAATAAACATTTCATCATAAATATTCATTTTTACTGTGATGCACAATGACATGAGTGCTATAGCATTCAAATTTTAAAGACAGTTATTTCTAATTTAATTTTTTATAATTATTATTTCTGTCAAGGTAATGATTAACTAATTCTTCAAATATTTTCGTGTTATCTTTTCCTGTAATCACTAATTAACTTAAGCAAACGTAAAATAGAAGCAAAATATATGACGTGGATGCTTCATCATATATAACGATTAAAATATGATAACCCGACTACCCTTATAAACGGCGTTTAATCTAATTTCGAATATCAAAATCAATTTGAATATAAAATGACTTCTACTGTCCAAGAGCAATTTTTGATTTTTTATAATAAGCATATTATGTTTTTGCTGTAAGCATGCTATAAGCATAATTTTTATTTTCTTACTAAATTAAATCTGTCTTCATAAGAAAAGCATCTAGTTATTTTGAGGCATATAAATAAACTAAAGTTCTCAAAGTTACGAAATCGCAATTGAGATATATTAAATTAAATTCTGCAGTCTTAAGCCAGAAAATTTAGTTTTAAAGGAGGTTATGGATAAATAACATTATTTTATATATACAAATTATATTTGCATAGTTTTTGCTAATACGTACTATATCACGCTTCTATTTGAATAAAATAGAAATTTGAATAATGAAAGTTTAGGTGTAAAAGAGTTATTATTAAATAACATTTCTTATGTAGTTACTATTTGAGTACTCTACTCTTATAAGTATCTACTTTGAGTAATCTATTCTTATAAAACAATGGCTTTGTTGAAAACATTAATTAAATAATTTATTTAAATATTGTTGTTAAGTTTAAGGTAATTTTTTATTCATAACATATTAAATTTCTCATTATTTATTTAAGCATGGTAAAAATTTTAATTAAAATCATTTTTATAAGTCTTCAGGTTTTTGTCTTTACCGAACGTGAGCTTAAAATATAATGAATGCAATTTATTTTCTATACAAAAAGAGTCTATATATAACATTCTGCCACCATCGGCTTATAGTCTATGTCATTTAAAATAAAATATAAAAAATATCGTCAGTCTATTAATTTCGCATTATAGAAATATTAATAGTATGAAAATAAAACTACGTGAAGGGAATTAAAAATATATTTTTTTGGTCTACACTCTACTGAATTAAAAATTATTTGAATCTTAAAAAAAATTAGAATCATTTCTGAACATATTAAATATGATCTTGTACTTTAAATACAAATATTTAATAAAAAATCACGGATTAGTTTTACATGCTTTATTCATTGAATACTATTAGTTTTGATATTTGGTAATGAACAATTTTAATATTTTGTAATAAATATATGATTAATATAATTTCAAATTCAATTACAATAATTTACATAGTAATTCCATGCAAAATATATTGCGAATTTGTTATGTATCGAAAATAAATTTATTAATAAATTGTAATTGTCAATTATATATCGTGGTAATATTACTATTAACGTAATTAAAATAGGAGTTTCAAAATAATAATTAATGTGTATATATATACATATACATATATATATATATATTATATATATATTATTATATATATGAATAATTTAGTTAGTTTATTAAAATCATCGACAATTGAATTTTTTATATTAACAACAAATCGTTAAAACAGGAGTTATATGCATTGATGCATGAGATGACCTTTGATTTCACTGGAATATAGTTCGATTCCTAGGTTTCTATGCACAATTCAGAGACAGTATAATATTGTGTGCGTAATTAGTGAGGGATTGTCCTTGATAAGCTCGCTATTGTGTATAACAGTTCAATGGGTCTATTACGGTTTAAATATTTAAACAAGAACCACCCGTGGCGTTTGTAATTCATATATCGATTAATTAAAATGATATTTTAAGCTAATGATTATGCCAATTAATTCCATAAATAAAACAATTTTCTGTTCAATTCCTATTAAACGTTACATAATGGAATATAATCATAAATGCATCAGAAAAAAGCACTTCGTTCTTCCATGAATTATGAACCAGAAATAAATCAGATTGGTACTATGATACAGTACTTTTAACCCAAATGGTTTTCTCTATAAGATAAAAATAATTTCGATAGGTCCAGAATTCTATCCAATTCAGAGCATAAATGTCCACTAGAGTAAGAATAGCGAGAAAATAAATTTTCTGCAGACATCTCCAAATCTCGTGGCAATTTGCCCATATAAAATGCCCACTGATTTAAGGGGTATGCAATATATATCTTATAATATATATATATATTATATATATATATATATATATTAGCTAATATTATATATATATATATATATATATAGATATCCGTATATATTTAATATATATGTGTGTGCTCATAAGCACAAATTATTTCAGCTCTTCAAATATTTTTTGTGCATTTCAAATTTTTTTTCTATAGTACATGATTATTTGATTATTACTAATACAGGAATAGTGCTTCAATCCAAATTGTCCTCATATGTCAAGCCCAATATTTTATCATTGTTAGTTGTGTAATTATTCGAGATGCATATGAAAATCAAACTAGTGGTGTATGGCATTGTGCCTCAAAGCAAATTGCTGAATTTCCCGTACCATGATGACATATTCGAAGAAAACAAACAGAAAGTTTTTAAATCATTCAAATAGGATGCTTAGTTTTCTCAAAAACTGCCATTTTTTGCATATTTAGTTCCATATCTCCGATGGCTGGACATGCCTTTGCCAAAATCTAATCACCACTTCTACCCATCATTACGAATTGAATGTTTTTGGCTCAATCAAATCGGCATTGCTTAGAATCTCAATTCTATTTTGCTGCACTCATTGCTTCGTATCTCCGAAACGGTTTGAACCTGTCCTTTGTCAAAAACTAATCAGCACATCTCCCTTATCATAGGAATATTTGAATTATAATTACGTACAAGAAAAATTATTTGAATCATTTCAAATCGGTTGATCGGTTGAATTGGGAGAAAAATTGTATCCATACATATATACGCACACACACATCAATTTTATGTCGAGAAATGCAAAAAAAATCGATTTTTGGACGATTACAATAACTTACCCTACGCGAAGTTAATTATCAAATTATTTTCTATATCATGAGGAAATTATTATCTGCTATATTTTAGGCATTTTCTCAAATTTATCCATTCAAAATAATCAACATTTGAGAACCAAATTCAATCATCTCTTAAGTTAATAGTCTATTCTCTGATATTCCAATTACTACAAATTTATTTTAAAGACCATATAAATGAGTTCGATAAAAATTTCAACTTAGAAGTGTACATCTATAAAATTTTGATGATGATATTAATTTACTTATTGTAATTATAAATAAAATAATATAAATACGATATTAACATGGCAATAAATGTTCAGTACAGTTTTCGAATATAAATACTTAAATTAATAATAGAATAATAATATTGTTTAATACATAATATTAGACACTTGAAGTAATTAGGGCTTTAGCTTATGAGTGGAAGATTTGTAATCTTGTTGGAGAACGCCTGACAAATAGACTGATATAACCATCATGAACCAAATTAGCTAAGTAAGGGCAATAGCAATTAATAACTAAATTCTCCAGTTAATTTTAAATGTTTTCAATGTAGTATTTTATGTATTATTAACATACATAAAAAAAACTAGTGAGATTTGCAAGCAATGTGAAATAATTGGACGATTTAAAGTTGTTGACCAATTTCATTCATAACTTTTCATCTTTGCTTAAATAGTTTTTTTCAAAATGCATTACCAATTCATCAGTTTCTGCAAATTTAAAAATACATTTCACAAAGGCATGACATAGTAGAAAAAAAAAATGTCGTTGATGCGATTACCTGCTAATGGACTCGAAATGAAATGAACGTCGTTATCAAAATAAGAGCGTGGTAAAAACGGCCGCTGAAGGGGGTAAAATAAAATAAACGTTTCTCTAAAAATCACTCACCCCTTATTATGGTTTAAGGGCTGAAGAACATTCATTCAGCACATAATTAAGGGCTCTGAACTACTTTTGTGTGCTTCACGCTTGTGTGATTGTGATCGAGTCTTTGAAATTACAGTTAGTTACAATTGTACTAAATTAAAACACTTTACATTTTTTTTAAGGATTTACGCCATCAGAAAATATACAGACTATTTGAAAATACCTGTTTTTATCTACATGTAGATAAATTCCAATAGCGCGTGGTCGTTTAAAATCGCTAAATATAGATTTTGCCTAATCGTGGTATAAGCCATAATATAAATAAATTGAATGTTGAAAATAAGGACTTTAATTCCCAATTTTTTTGAAAAGCATATCGTCAAATCCGATTTTCTATTAAAATATACAGTATTTTCATCCACTTCATAAATCAAGTTAATTAAAATGGGACATACGATAGTTAGATTAATTTTATATATTCCGTAACATCGCTATTAATCATTATTTATTATTTCATTTAATAGAATTATATAGTCTGAATATAATGATGCAATTTCAACGGTTGACAGATGATAAAGTCATCACGGTGTATTATGATATCAATCAGTGACAATTATTATTGGAGTATTAATGAGCAAGCTACAATATTTGTTAGGCTATATCTCAAATATCGTATTATATAGGCAAATTGGCAATTACGGAAAAGGAATTTTTAATTGAAAAATATTTATAATTGAATGAAATGAATATTTGGACCTAGGGTAAAAAATCGATGAACGCGAATTTTTAACGCAGATTTAATAAAATTTCGCTAGGATACATAGGTCACGTTCTAATTGATAAATATTATATTAAAATATTCAAAATTTTTGTTAAAAAAGAGACGAATAAATACACAATATAGGAAAATTTACATGAATACTGAAGGTACATGAATGAATACTAAGGAACTAACATCTTGGGACAGATATTATTTCAAGAGTATTTATATAGTGATATATATTATTATCATTAGGATTATTTATAATTAAGACATATATTTGATTTGAGGACTGTACATATATTTGACTCTTGGAAACATGAATCTTTACCATGTTTCCAAGTAAAAGTCTTCTCGGACATTGCTGCATCAAATTAAATATTAAGTTAGCCCTATTAAATAAATTCTAATAATACAATAATCAAATATAAATGGATCAACCTTTAGTTTAGCATCTAAAAAATACTACGTGAAGGTTTTAATTAATGTTAAAATATGAGAACAAAGGCTTTTCAATTGAGTGAAATTGCTTAAATGTTATAGCAAGTTTATGATTTTTTTTTACTTCTCTTGTAATTTTTTAACCCCTTGTCTAATTTATATGAAATATTTGGCAAATTTATACAGAATTGAATAATTTACAAACCCTTCGAATACTGCAGGACCCTACAGCAACACTGTATACTTGATAATTGCAATTGAAAACGGGCAGTTAAAATGAGTGAAATTACTTAAATGTTATAGCAAGATTATTGTGTTTTTGTTGCATCTTCTGTAACTTTTTAACCGTTGATTTATATAAAATATTTGGCAAAGTTATACAGAATTCAATAATCTACAATCCTTTCATGTACTGCAAGATCCTACAACAACTCTATATACTTGAATATTGCTTTTGAAAACGGGCAGTTAAAATGAGTGAAATTGCTTAATGTTATAGCAAGATTATGGTGTTTTTTGTTACATCTCCTGTAACTTTTCAACCGTTTGTCTGAATTATATGAAATATTTGGCAAATTTATACAGAATTGAATAATTTACAATCTTTACAATTACTGCCAGACCCTACAGTAACTCTGTTTATGAAAGTTTTGGTTAATATTACTGTACTTTTGTTACGTTAGAATTTATTAAAACTCTCCTTCGATAATTCAGGTTGTTGGGTTATAATTTAACCCTTGTAGCTGTGGACTGTATTTAACACTGATTTGTTTGCATATTATGTATTTGTTGCAGTTCTAATTACAATCAATGATTTGTTACTTAGTTATAATGAAAGAAGATATATTTATTTTTATTGGTTATTTACATGTTGTTAAGCGGACTTTACTTTTAGAAGTGAAGCACTAGTTCAATTAAAACACTCCGCTACCCCCTCTACCAGGGGTAGCAACCATTTCGTGAAAAGCTTAATGCCTTGCAGTTTGTCACCTTCATGGCCAATTTAATAAAACAAAAAGACGTCTGAACAATTACAATATTAAAACAAAAAAATAGGACTGTCTGAATACAAAAAATAGTTGCAGATATTGTTATAAATATAATAAATTATGTACAATATAAAACTTGTTCCCAAAAAAAATGATGAGTAAATTGTTTTGCTTATTAAAATTTCAAAGCAAACGAAGTGGCTAAGTTACATTCGCACCATCGAAATCGGATATAATGTAACATGACAAGTGTATTAAAACCTTGTACTTGAGAGATACATGCTGGCAACATCAAGGACCGACACGCGTTTGTATGTAGGTCAATTTGAATCCTTAGAGCTTAAACCAGACACGGCGATGTCGGTTTTGCCGTCGGCTAATCCTTCATAAGTCAAGAAGACTAGTAGTATAAGTAAATGCGCGTTATAATGCCAGATCTGTGCGTGGTTATTATCATTTAGCGGGTCCCGGCGGCCGCCCTGAGTGTTTGACGAGGCGTCGCGTCGCGGCCCGTGAGCTCTGGGTCGGCTCCGTCAACCCTACTGAATGCCGCGGTGGCTTTAGGCGTCTTACTCAATTCTCAAATGCGACATCTTTGTTCCGGGAATATATTACATTTGCTATTCCAAGATGGTAACTTGGCTCAGAAATATTGGTACGAATATTTTCCTAAATCATTCAGGGAAAAAAATTTAATATCAATTGCACAGGAGCTACTACTATACATTCAAGCACAATAACTGTGATATTAATTTTGTATTTTATATATTTTAGTGGGTACTTCTGTAATAAAAAACGTTTTATGTTTTTCATATTATGGAAATTTAATAATTAATTCTGCTCGTTCATTATCGATCATTATCTACGATTACACTCATAAAATATAACAATACGTCAAAGCATTAATTAATTATGCAAATATTATATATATAATGTCCTTAATAAATATGGAGGTGGTCCTTAATAAATATGGACATTTTCAAATTTCCTTGCTCCTAAGGGCTCAAATGGTTCCAAATTAATAAAAAAACAATTCAAAGTTTTAGCTCTTAATATTAACTTTTAGATAGTGCGCAATTCAATCAAACTTCGTATGGAAATAGATGGAAAATAATTTGAAAATTGAAAAAAAAATTTTAGGTATAACTTTAGCGACAAATGAATATAGTGAAAATTCGTGTCATTTTTAATTGAAAATTCGACGCTCTGCTATTTTGAAAAAAATTTCATGCTATTTCTATCTAAACTACTTCTCTATCTAAAAGACAATACTAAGAGCTAAAACTTGCAGAGAATTGTTTTTTATCAATTGGAACCATTTGAGCCCTTGGGAGCAAGAAAATTCGAAAATGTCCATATTAAGGTCCACCCTAATATACTATATATATATATATATATATATATATATATATCATATTATAAACATGTACATATGCCAAAAAAAAAAAATTATATTATTATAATATACGTTTTCTGCAATTCTGCATTATATTACTCATTCGAAATCT
>NW_020537646.1:15297197-15310849 GCF_003426905.1 Ctenocephalides felis | reverse complement strand
TGAAACGAAATATGGAATCGTATACATAACATATTCATATGTTTCGCATTATTCCAAAATGAAAATATATAAGCGTATTTCATATGCTTATAATATCTCATGACACGCCAACATCTGTTTGTAGACGTTTGTGAATTTGTAACTGAAGAAATATAAAATAAAAAATGTATTTGACAAAAAATCACAGATATATCCATTAAAAAAATTTTGTAACAAATTTACAAGCATAGAAGAGTAGTTAAAAAGAGTATAAAAATCATGCAATATAGAAGTTCATATAAAATACTTGAATCATATAATTTTACAGGTACTCGTTTATTGCCGGTTAGTTTCTTTTATTCCGACATGTTTGATAGTTATATCGAAAATGTGAGATATTGTTTGAATATTTCTATGTGAACCAGAATTGGGCATATTTTCAAAAACGGCTGTACAGAATTCAAAAATATAAAAGCCAGTTGATGAAACTGAGTAAGGACTCGCGTTGTGCAGTTATGCGAGACGATCGGCCAGCCGTTTATTTAAAATTTGCAAAAAGTGCAAATATTTGTCCGCGGTTTCGCAAAAAATCTTGAAGCGATTATGAAATTTAAAATTTATTTGAGGAATATAGTCAAAAATTACGCTAATTAGTCTTTAATAAAAAATCAGTCGGATCATTTCTTCGTAAGTGAATATTGAAATTTTTAACTTCCCGTAGGGTAAATTTTCTAAATTTGAAAATGATAATTTTTATATACCATTCAGATGTTTCTGACAACATTTTTGGCACTTTGGTTTGCGTGTGTGTGTGTGTTCGGATACAAATTTTTGTCGACGATTTCGAGAACACCGTTCAACCAATTTCATTGATACAAAAAACATTCGATTCCTATTGATAAGGAGACGTGCTGATTAGTTTTTTTGCAAAGGCAGGTCTAGCCGTTTCGATTAAAAAAAAATCAAATGCAAAAAATCAAATTGTTCAAGAGTCATTTTTTTTTTCAAAATTTCTCAAAATCTAATTTGTTCAAAGTTGTTCTTAAAAAATTAGTTTTCGGTACGAGAAGTTCCAGCAATTTGCCTTAAGGCACGATGCCATTCACCACTAGTTTGCTGTTTTACTTAAGCTTACAATGGCTCGACAGTTCGTGATCTAAATATTATAGTCCTAGGAAGTGGTTGAATGTGCTGCGCTTTTAGAACATACGAGCACTAGAAATTGAATCAACAATATTGCATGTGGTTTTGGACTACAATATAATTTGGTTTGTAGTAAAAGCGAAAGCATTATTTCCGAAAGAAAAGGTTGAAAATTTGATCTAGATAGATATAATTTTGATCTAGACGATTATTTATGCATATCGGGAAGCTTTTGCAACTTGCCTCAAGGCAAAATGCGATTTACACTTATGATGAAACTCACCTTAGAGCAAAATCACTTACATCAAGTTTAGCGATTGTTTTACATGATGGCACGTCTTGTGAAATTTGTTATAAAACAGTTTCCAGCTCTTTGTCTATACATATTTTCTCTTTCGTAGAATATTTGATTCAGTTTTAATATCGATGGCACACGCGAAACCGGAACACTTGCCAGTCGTCTTCCTGGTTCCGGTGTAGAGCGCCTTCACGTATGATGATTCGTATGCAATATTAAGGAAACGTGGAATTGGATTTAGAACGCAAGGTACGGCGGCGGCGGGAAAACTCGCGCCAGGAAAACTCGTCTGACGATCTCTGCTCGCGTTCGGTGAGCAATATGTCCGGAATGAAATTTCCAAACTGCAACCGGATGCTGTTGAGCAGAGCTGCATGAAATATTCTGATTTAAGACGTACGCAAATATGGAGAGAAGTGGAATTTATGCATTAGGAAATGAGATAAGAAATTATTTCTGTAATGTAATATGAAGATTACCTCCTCAATTTTATTTATATGGTAATTTGATGAACTGCACTTTAGTTTATCACAAGCAATATGTATATCAAATTGTATTGTATTAATTAATTCATAGATTTTTAACTTGCGAAAGAGGAGTTTATATTTTCACTGAAAAATGTGGTTGGCATTTTATGTTTGTAATGTAATATGAAGATTACCTCCTTAATTTTATTTATATGAAAATTTGATGAACTGCACTTTAGTTTATCACAAGCAAGTATGTATATCAAATTGTATTGTATTAATTAATTCATAGATTTTTAACTTTGCGAAAAAGAAGAATTTATATTTTCACTGAAATGTGATTGGCTCATTTTATATTTTTTCGAGGTTTGAAGTCATTCTGAATGTATTGGCACCAAAACTAGGAAAAGTAAGTGTATGTGTCTATATATGAGCAAAATTTGACCTTTGGTTAAAGTTTTCTCAAAACCAGATGGACCGGATCTCAAAATTTGAAAACATATTTATTATAACTCTATAAGCACTGAAGTTGATTAGTTTTTTTTTCATGATTGATTTTAGAATTAAATAAAAAGTTAAAAAAATTCGTCGACGTTTTATCCAAAAAACTCAGTCGATTTCGAAAAATGTCAATTGGAAATCATGATAATTAGTTTTCGGTAAAGATTGGATGAACTGTTTTATCGTGATCAATTGTTAAAACAAAATTGCAGTCAAAGGTCATGATCTCAATAAACATCCTAAAATACTTGTCCTACAAAAAATTGTTTGATTAAAAAATCTCTAAATCTCTAAAATTAGAGTAAAGGTTTCTGTGTTTGTGTATGTCAGCAAGAATTAGCTTTTCGTCGACGTTTTCTTAAAAAGAGATGCACTGATTTCAAAATTAGAAATCTATTTATTGTAACTCGATAGACAATCACGTTGATTAGTTTTTTGCCACGGTTGGTCGAGCCGTTATTTTGAATTAACTGAAAAATTAAAAAAAAAGTCGTCCACGTTTTATCCGATAATTCTAACCCGATTTTGAAAAATGTCAATTGAATATCGTGATAATTTTTTTGTAAAGATTGAGTTGGTTATGATCTTAATAAATATCCTTAAATACTAATCCCACAAAAAGTGGTTCAATTATAATATCTCATTAAATTTTGGATGAATGCATGTCAAGGTGCTAATTTAAGGGGGAGCCTGCTTTAGAGACTTAAATAAATCATTATTAAACTTTTATTTCCTTCTCTAGGAATTTTTCAAAAAAAAGCGATTTTTTGCAGGCTCCACCCTTAAAAGTGGCTAAATCAGTTTTTATTGATTAAGTCGATTATTTACATAGAGAGGAAAGTGACTAATTGAATTTAGAACACACACACACATATATATATGTATATATATATATATATATATATATATATATATATATAAATATATATTGTACAATCATACATACATACACACGCACATACATCAATTTTTATAATGATGCCATCATGTTCAGAAGGCTTGGACAAGTAAAGTATATAAAAATATTTATTTGCAATTTTTTGCATTTACCAAAAATTACCATAAAGAAAGTTAATTAAACTATATTTCATAATACCTCCAAAATGTGTCTTTTCCGAAAAATTCATTAAACTACGATCGAATCCTTTATCAAATACCTTTGTGTATTTTCCAAAGCGACCGATATATAAATTTGTGGCGCATTCAGCCATTCGCAAACAACTCTTTGTAACATGATTGCAATCGTATAATGCAGTGCTGTTTTGTTGTTTGATCAACGATTTCAACCGCAGTATTTACTGATTCGGTTTAGAAGTCAGTGTCCAACAAATTGAATTCAATTTGCGTTGCGCTTTGTTGACAACCAAGTCGCTCACATTGACCAATTACACTTCGGACAGTTCCTTCTAAAGGCCTGGAGCTGAATCTTGTAAAGTTGGCAGAGACGATGATCTAAGTGAAGTGGAATTATTGGATAAATTGGAACGTTATTTCAAAATGACTTTTATATTGGGTAGTGCACCTACTAGATAAATTTTTAAAGCTATCGGCGGAAGAAATATTAGAATCGACATTTTATCACTCCCTTGAATATGAAGTCATCATATAGTAATCATATCTCTCGTATATTTGATAACATATAGTGTAGTATTATGTGAAGTTTTATAAAACTCGCAAACTCTGCTTTTGAGTAGATACGATCTCTTCCAGCCATCGTATTCCTACCTCGTATATCATGAAAACTGTTGCATGAAGAAAATCAAATTTTTTGTCACAATTTTAGTAAACCATAATAATAATGTGTGCGTTTCCGTCGTATCTTCTCCGCTTGTGAGAAGACACGACCTGTTTTGCGCTTGTAAGAAGATACTATCTATTTAACTATTAGTATTGAGCGCGGAGCCAGCCACTCATCAACCTCGCATATCTCGAAAACTGTGGAATGCACCAACTCAAAAGTTTTGTCACAATCTTGGTAAATTATAGTAATAATGTGTGCAAAATCCGCTTATGAGATTCATAGTCATAGAGTCATATATTAGTATTGAGCGCGAAACAAGCCTCATCAACCTCGCATATCTCAAAATCTGTTGCATG
The DNA here is from genome assembly GCF_003426905.1 of Ctenocephalides felis. Classification (NCBI taxonomy): domain Eukaryota; kingdom Metazoa; phylum Arthropoda; class Insecta; order Siphonaptera; family Pulicidae; genus Ctenocephalides; species Ctenocephalides felis. The sequence continues at coordinate 15,306,364 of NW_020537646.1, read as the reverse complement.
AACCAACTCAAAATTTTTGTAACAATTTTGGTAAAGTACAATAACAATGTGTGCCAAGTTTCTTAAAATTTGCAAAATCCGCTTTTGAAAAAAAAAGATCTGTTTTAATATTAGTCATATATTAGTATTGAGCCCGCCACCCATCAACCTCGCATATCTCGAAAACTGTTGCATAAACCAACTCAAAATTTTTGTCAAAATTTTGGTAAAGTATAATAATAACGTGTGTCGAGTTTCATAAAAATCGCAAAATCCGCTTGTGAGAAGATACTATCTATTTAACTATTAGTATTGAGCCCGGAACCAGCCACCCATCAACCTCGCATATCTCGAAAACTGTAGAATGCACCAACTCAAAAATTTTATCACAATTTTGGTAAAGTATGATAATAATATTTGCCAAGATTCATGGAATTCGCAAAATCCGCTTGTGAGAAGATTCGATCTGTTTAAACACGTCATACATTAGTATTGAACCAGCAACCCATCAACCTCGCATAGCTCGAAAACTGTTGCATGAACCAACTCAAAATATTTGTCACAATTTTGGTAAAGTATAATAATAATGTGTACCAAGTTTCCAAAATTCGCAAACTCTGCGAATTCACAAACTTTACGTAATTACTTTATATCTAATGAAGTTATAAAATGTCGATTCTAAAATTTCTACTGCCCATAGTTTTAAAAATTTATTTAGTAAGTGCATTATAGCCAATGGTCTATTTTACGACAAAATTGCTCCGAAAATTGTTATCACAAGGGTAATCTGTAATAAAGTTTCAGTCTTTATGCTGTAACGCAAAAGTTTATTATTAAGATACGAAAATACAATGAATTCATACTAATAATAGCAATATGTCAACACCTTACTTGTTATAAATATAGTATGCAGTAATAATAATTTTAGTTTATTGATAAATTAATATAATTTTAAAGCAGATCCTTCGCGTATTCTATTTATAAATAATTCCAATGCATTTTCCAGCACGGAATTATAATCACGTTGATTATTGCACTATAAGATATAAATATAAATTGGATACATTTCGAATATAAATTGTTAATTATAATTGTAAATTAAATTATAAACATGCAGAATCGGGATTAAACAACTCATTTTTGTGCACTTCTTCGTATTTATACTGAATTATTTGTTAGTTCATTTGATGTCAAAATGTTTATATTATCAAGAAATTATGTATGTGATATTTTTACTGTACAGTATCAATTTCAGTCATCTTAATACTTTGACTTTAACAAGTATTCAGAACAAATTGCGCAATCATCTAGACATAATAGATAAACGATCCCAACTTATTAAAAGTGAAATCCATTATGATTTTTAAATAAAATATCTTTTTCTCAAGAAATGAATTGAGATTCACTTTTCATTAATTCTTAAGCGAGCAGATGTAGCATATCTTCCGCAAATTAATCTGTCTTTCCTACGTTTCGTTTCTAGAAAAGTATTTATACATCTCTCTGCCTAAAGAATAATCTAATCCGAGAGCATCGAATCATGCAGAAAGACATCTGAGACATTTCCCGACAGCCTAATTAGTATCACAGCCGCCGACAGCATCCTACGGTGGAGCAGATGCTCCTGTAGCAGAGTTATCCCACTCTAGGTTTTCGAATGCCGTTCAGCATTAATCGAATTTTCTGTAATTCGCTTGTTTTGTAATCAAGTTTTCCAGTTCGAAAACGGGGCATTGATCAAAGTGAAAAGCGATGGAATCACGATTAACTCTATTTTCATTAGACGGACTTCGATATTTAATGACATTATCTTCCCTTTTTATGTTTTATTTCTTTTTCCTTGCTTTCTTGAATTGAGTTTTCACAGTACAGTGCAAATTGATTGATCATAATTTAATTTATCGAAAATGAAAATTGTAAACAGTATTCCATAGAATACCTTAGAAATACCATTGGTATATTTCAAATTAAAGTGAGTACGATAAATGTATGTAGCATTACAAATTTTCACTTATATATGTGCAGTATAAAATGCATTAACATACAAAAACGAACTTGCACAAATACTGTGTTATTTTAAATAAATATTATTTTAATAAATGTTGCTTTACTACTCATTCATATTTATTTTTAAATCTTGTATATTTATATTATTATTTTTGCATTTTTAGTAATCTTTTCTCAAAATATCACTTTTCGATAAGATATAAATCTGCAATGGGTGCTATATATAATATATTTTTCATTACAAATGAACGTTGATTGATGGGCTAACTAAAACTCAACTCAAACGCTCTTCTTAAAAAGCATTGGTAGCCAATTATCCGACAACACAAACACATACAAAAAAGTTCAAGTTTTCGAAATATTTGAAAATTTTCAAAACATTTAAAAAAAAAAAATGTTCTTATTTGAAAATCAGAACTATTTAAAAATTTTCAAAAACATCTAAATTTAAACAAAATCGATTATTATCATGAATTTCTATTTTCGTGTTTGTAAATTTCACTAACACAAAACTGTCTTACTTTCATCGAGAGCCCCATTGCTTTGGCACCCGGGTCGACGTGCCGATTTCATTTCCAAGAAATGCAACCATAGAATGAACTGGAGAGCTCAATCAAAATGTTCTTATTTCAAAATCAGAACAATTTAAAAATTTTCAAAAACATCTAAATTTAAACAAAACCGATTATTATCATGAATTTCTATTTTCACGTTTGTTAATCCCACTAAGACAAAACTGTCTTACTTTCATCGAGAGCCCCATTGCTTTGGCACCCGGGTCGACGTGCCGATTTCATTTTCAAGAAATGCAACCATCGAATGAACTGGAGAGCTCAATTGCCATAAATTTGGTTGTTACACAAACCTTAATATATCAAAATATCGATATAGTAGATAAATTGCTCTCTGTCAGTGTATTTGCTTATCAAAACCCAAAATCTAAAATCCTGATAATCTTATTCCTAAATACAAAATTATCGATTGAGAGTATGAGTACCTCAAACAATTACTTTATGGCCAAAGTCGCATTATGCATTACATGTGGTTTAATGTGTTGACGCATGTCAGTCAGTGTCTTCGATCTTTGATGTGTCCAGAGCGACGGATATAATAGTGGAACAGTGTTAGTCGGCTTTAGAACAGATATGCGAGGAAATAACAGATGTTCGAACGTATTCGACATCTGTCAGATGTCAACGCGTCATGACCGCATGACGCTCGTACCTGGAGGATGGGTTAGTCCGCCGCACTTGAGTGGCAGTTTGATATCCTGCAGTTGTTTGTTCAAAAGTACATCATCCTATTAGAGGTGAACTTTGGACACATCTCCGGTATTGAACTTCTAAATTATTACCAAAGATACACGAGTAAAAGTCGGAAATACACAAATACTTTGAATTGGCGAGTCCGGAATAATTTGAGAAAATAATCAGAAAAAGTTAGTAAAGCGTTTGAATTATTAAACGCCCAAATATGATGATCGTATAACTTATTTATACATGTAAGAAATGACAGAATACTTCTATAATTTTATTGGGGTCGCTAGTAGGTAAGGGGCTAGAACGACTCAAGCAGTAGTGACGACAGTTTTTATTTAAAAGTATAAATAGCAATATGTTTTAGAGTGAAAATAGCCCTCATCTGGTATTGCTGCATCAATAAATATTTGCCCTGTTACAAAATTGTAATAATAGTTCATCACATAGAGATGAGACAACTATAGATATACAGTTATCATTACAGAAATTGCAAAAATATTTCATCACACAGAGATGAAAAATGGGGACAAATATTTGTAAGCCGACTAGCATCAAATCAAATTAGCCCAATAGCTTATAGGACTCTCAAATTATAATTACTGTTCAAAATAATCATAAAAAAATTATACAATATTATATTTTACCATTTGTAAAATTCATAATTATTCCCTTTCAAATAGTAGAAATAATGGCGCGACAAAGAATACTCGATCTATTTCAAAACTATTTTAATATAACAAAACTTTTAATAACGTTCTTACATCTTCCTGTTTCAACAATTCTCAGATTTATAATTAAAAGTCGCAAGGTTCACTAGTTATAGTCAGTGCTGTAAAGATTGAAAATACGCCGATAAAAATTTGCATGTCTCCGAGATCAAATGCAGTTTGGCATTGGAGCAATTTATTTAAAACGATGAAACAAAACTATGGGTATTCTCCACACCGAGAACCAATTTTATTTCTAATTTGCATAACCTTTTTTGTTCATAATATCAGCCAGAGCTCTTTGAAAAATAAAGGGAAACTACAGGGCAATTAAAAATCTTTTGATATGATTTTAAAAAAAAATCTCTAAAATTACATTACTTTTATTACATATAAAAAATTATTCAATGTATAAATTTTTAAATAGACCAATTTTCTCAAAAATTTTTACAAAATGCAACATTATAAATTTATTCTGTAATGAATTTATTTTATTAAAATAATTTGGATTTTGGAATCATCCTCAACATAATCAGTCCAATGATGGAGAATGACCAATTTGGTACAACTGATAAGACAAAGTTATTTTAATCAAATTACTAAGATTATTATAAAATTTATTGCCAGTATAAATCAGTTTGTAGATCACTCTTATTTATTTAGAAAACTTCAATCTATCGAAAAATTCTGCTGATGTAAATTCATTGTTCAATTGTCATATATAACCTTGTATAGTAAATCAATTACCTTCATTTCTTAGCTTTCACTGCATTTATCCCTTTCGCTACAAATGTCGTTCAAGGACGATATCTATTTGATTACATCTGTATACAAGTGTCGTCCATGGATGACATCCGCATGACGTGCCGTATGTACGGATGTCGTCTATGGAAGACATGTTCTATGTCAATCTTTACTTCAAAACTTATCAGTATAAGTTGAACTTTTGGTTATTCTAAATTTTATAGTAATTTTTAGTTTATTAAAAGCGCAATTTTTAATTTTTCAGCACGCTTGAAAATATTGTATAATTTTATTACGAGTATTCCGTAATGGATACTATCATTTGGATAGCTTCAATATTATAAGAGTAAAATCAAAATTTATTAAAATTATACTTCAAATAGTTTATATAAATTATTAACTAAAATAACAATTGCAAGTTTTTTTAGTTCTAATTTGAATCTCAACATTCTAGTTTCAAGAAAATTAATATTAGTTTCTAAACAAATATTAGATGTTTTTCGTGTAGTTTCAGTGTTTTCTATCTCTACGTTTCTTACATGTAAATACATCACACCAAAAATATTTGATTTACGCGATAGATCTCAATATTATAACAACACCATTTATTAAGGGGGTTATTTGTTTTTTTTTTTTTTTTTTTTTTGATTTTGAGATTTTTTGATATTATGAAAGCTAAAAATTAGAATTAAGAATTAAAATTATAAAAAAATCATCTCAATATCTATTTTTTTGACGAAGTTATAGATATATATATCTCTATATGTATGATCCTCTGAAACCAGTTTTTTCATCCCTCCGCGAGCTATTGTATGCCAGCTGCTCTCTTTTTCATTATAATACCTCATGCACGTGACCTTTTTAATGTGTCAGCATTCTTTGAACATACTGGTTAAATTAAATGGTGTATTTAGTACATAATATTAAAAACTTCAAAATACATTTTTCTCAAATTGACTTTTTTCAATGCGGTGCGACAAATTAAAAAAAAAACTACAAGTCGGATCGACTTGCATTTTTTTTAATTTGTTCACCGCTGCAATACCTAGTCCCCCTATCTCAAACAACTTGATAACATTACGCAAAAAAAAATTGCAATACACACTTTTTTTTAAAAAATACTGCCATTTTTTTCCTCCTTGCTTTTTTTCTTTCATTTTGGCAGGGGGACTGAATTCAAACTTCTTCTTCGACGTAGTTTCTTTTTTTTGGCTCCGCAAAGAGATCGATTTTGCAAGGCTGACTTTGGCGCCCCTGGTTAAAAAAACGGCGAAAAAAAATCGTAATATTCTATGATTTTGTAATTTTTGTTTAAAAAGAACCGCATGTCTCTATGATAAATACATTCGAGAAAACAAATACCTTGCATTTTTTGTAGAAGAAATGAACAAACCCTTAATCCGTTACTGAGATTAATTTATACGAATTGATCTAGAATAACAATAGCAGGTTTTATCATTTTTTGTTATCTGAACCTTCTTTTTTTCTAAATTCACTTTCCTCCATGACATTCGCATATAATGTGCAGGATTTTACGCGCCACGTGGCTGGCCTGATCGATGTCATTTCCGGGTTAAGAGCCGCACAGGCGATCGAATCACAATTGGTCCATGACACAAACAAATATATACATATACATATATATATATATATATATATATACCCCGTTTATTAGCGTACTTTTCGTGAACGATAAATCAACAAAAACAATAAAATTTTTCAATCCACTTTATTATTACGTATTGATTTACGCGGTTCCATAAAATTAATGCTTTAGCATTACACAATTTGAATAAGCGTATTTTAATTTATGCACAGCAATTAAATAATCATGTTGGTACTATTTATTCTGTTGTATCGCCACTAATGAGTTTGTACGGCCTAATTAAAAATTAATTAAAATTTATTTATGTCTGTTTAGTTATTTACAGATTATAATATTGTGATCAATTGTAATGATTACAATGTTAATAAATCATGCTTTTAATATATTAAATTATATACAGCCTTGAAGTAATAATTATCATTTATGAAAAATTTAGAAAAATGCACAAAATTTCAAGTCCTAGATTATAAGCTAACTCGTTTGTATGTTATGAATAAAATATATAATAATATTTTAGATTCAAATAAATAACAATTGCAGTTTATTATCATTATTCAGTAGGTTCAGTAGGTTAAAAAACACTAGACATCCCTCAATGGAGAAGTAAACACGTTAACTAACTTTATTTTCCTATCATTTATGTAACAATATCTTATAAGATTTCATAAGCGGCGTTAATTACATAAAAAATATAAAAAGTTTAATAGAATTTGTATTGTAGATATGTAAAGTAGAACTTAAAAATAGTTAATTTAAAATTAAATATAATTAGAATTGTTGAATTGAATTTGAATAAAATTAGAAGTAAAAAGAAAGCAAAAAAGGATTAGAATTTGAGAAGATCAGAATTAATTTGAATTGAATTTGGATTAAAAATTAGAAGTAAGAAGAAAAAACAAGATTAGAATTCGAGAAAATCAGATTTAGAAGAAATATAAAAATGAAGAAATCAGTTGCAAAGTGCCAAAGATTCGATAGAATAGGATATAAATAAAAAAGATAGATAGGTAGTATAGAATATATATGCAAGATAGTACAGAATATATAAAGATAATATAGAATATAAAAGATAAAATGTTGTAGGTTGCTAAATGCTTTAAGGAAGCGAGGCCAATAATATTTAAAAAAAAGATTTCATAAATAAAAAAAATGCAGTAGGTATATTATGATTGGAATTTTTATTTGCTGATATATATATATATATATATATATCATATATATATATATGAATCCTATATAATTTATGCATATTTAATATCGCACCATAATTTTGACCATAAAACTATAACCTATTGACATTATATCAGAAATTTTACAACATAGGTAATAAACATTATATAGAATCATTACCCAGGAATCGTATTAATTTTATAGGCATTTTTTTACATTATTCGTACCTCTATCTATCATCAAACTCAAAAGGTCATACTACATTATCTCTGGTGACATTATTCATTATAATTAAAACTTTTTCCTGAACAAATTGGCATGAGCCAAATTTACAATATATTTCACTCTGAGTCGCGTCGCGCTAGCCCAAATGGCGTTATTCGATTCAATTTTATTAGATCAATAAATTTTTATTTTAGTTAATCGATCAGTAATTCCACGCCTAGTTCGTCCTTTGGAAGTAATAATTTACTTTTTATGTCATTCTCATAACGAGAATAAATGACCGCGTCCTGGTATTACAGACGACAAATGACAGCCGACAGACCGATGCCACCGAATAAGGCTTGGATGGCGGAGGCACCATGATGATACGCATTTTTCTATTTTGACAGCGGATATTATGGACGGCAAAATGAGAATATTTTATTTTTGGAAATACTAGATAAATCTAGTTTTTATCGATGGCGAACCTTACACACTGACGAATAAAACTGCGTTCTATGTTCGATTTTTCAAGATCGATAATAAAATTTGTTACACATATAATTAATAAATATTTTCAGTAAATTAAAAAAAATGTTAAAAATAACGCAATTTATATTTCTGAGAATTGTTTGCCTTACTTGCAAATTTTTAAATCTCTTGTTGTAAAAAAAGGATGATTTTATTCATCATTCACCAGCAGATGGTTATTTGGAGGAGTCCTGTGAACAACTAGAGTCAATGACTGAATTATTTTCAGTAAAGTAAAGTTCTCTGGAGTATGATATAATTTTATGATTTGCTATACTTTGAATTATGATCTATCATACTAGGGCATTCGGTATTTGTTATTATGTGGTATTTTGAATAAACGGAAACCCAGAAGTAGTCCAAACATTGTGACCATTGAAGAATTTTTTGACATTTATTATTTTTTTTTGCATTATATCCACTATAGCAAATTTTACTTGAAATTATATTTGGATTTTATAACATCAAGTAGAAATATGACATCACATCTGCCTGATGTCGGGCTTTGACTGGAGGAAATCCAACTATCCACGTCCGAACTGAACCCTAAAAATTAATAATAATACAATTTATATTTCTGGGCATTATTTGTATCCCTTGCTAATTTTTAAACCTGTTTGTTATAAAGAAGATAATAGTTTTATCGATGATTGTTATTTCCAGAAGCCGAATGAACAACTTAGGTTAATGAATTAATTATTTCCAGCAATATCCAGTTTTCAGGAAATCTGCATGCTTTAATATATGCCATATTCTTCGTGTATTTTATTTTATGAAATAGTATTATATTTCTAAGTACTGTATACATCACATGGAATTTTTAAACCTTCCGCCAGAAGCAAAATAATAATTTTATGGATGCTTGTTATTTTCAAAAATCTGTGTATTCAACAACTTGGGTCAACATCTGAATCAATTTCAATAATACACAATTATCTATATACTACTAATACTTCATGT
>NW_020537646.1:15286969-15296197 GCF_003426905.1 Ctenocephalides felis | reverse complement strand
TTACCAAAATCATCTAGACATAATAGATAAATGATCCCAACTTATAAAAGCAAAATCCATTATGATTTTTAAATGAAATATCTTTTTCTCAAGAAATGAATTAAGATTTACTTTCATTAATTTTAAGCGAGCAGATGTAGCATATCTTCCGCAAATTATATCTGTCTTTCCTACGTTTCGTTTCTAGAAAAGTATTTATACATCTCTCTGCCTAAAGAATAATCTAATCCGAGAGCATCGAATCATGCAGAAAGACATCTGAGACATTTCCCGACAGCCTAATTAGTATCACAGCCGCCGACAGCATCCTACGGTGGAGCAGATGCTCCTGTAGCAGAGTTATCCCACTCTAGGTTTTCGAATGCCGTTCAGCATTAATCGAATTTTCTGTAATTCGCTTGTTTTGTAATCAAGTTTTCCAGTTCGAAAACGGGGCATTGATCAAAGTGAAAAGCGATGGAATCACGATTAACTCTATTTTCATTAGACGGACTTCGATATTAATGACATTATACATTCTTTCCTTTTTATTTATATTTCTTTTTCCTTGCTTTGCTTGAATTGAGTTTTCACAGTACAGTGCAAATTGATTGATCATAATTTAATTTATCGAAAATGAAAATTGTAAACAGGTATTTCATATTTCAAAATGCCATTGATTGGTTTCAGTACTATAGTGAGCATAGGAATATAATCTATAATAAAATTTAGATAAATGTATGTGGCATTTGAAATTTTCAATAAATTAAATAATGCACATACAAAAAAGAACTTGCGCAAATACTGTTATATTTTAAATAAATATTATTTTATTAAATGTTGCTTTACTATTAAGACATATTTACTCTTGCACATTTATATATTTATTTTATTATTTTTGCACTTTTAGTAATCTATTCTCAAAATATCACTTTAAGATAAGATATAAATCTGCAACTGGAGCTATATATAATACATTCTTCATTATAAATGAACGTTGATTGATGGGCTAACTAAAATGCTCTTCATAAAAAGCATTGGTAGTCAAGTTTTCGACACTACAAACACATACAAAAAAGTTCATGTTTTCGAAATATTTAAAAATTGTCAAAATATTGAAAAAAATCAAAATGTTAACAATTCAAAATTAGAACAATTTAAAAAAAATCAAAAGCTACAAAAACATCTAAATTTAAACAAAAAGGTGATTATTATCAAAAATTTCTATTTTGTTAATCCATAAATGTAAAAATAATCTGTTGGATTTTTTAATCAAAGATATAATCATAATAAACCTAAATGTACATTATTTGAATGTTACGTAATAACATCTACACAAACACAGCTATGGTATACCTTGATCAAGAATAAAACTTATATATAAGCTTTTTGCTTTATGAGGTGTTAAACAAAAATAAAATAGTGCAGTACTGCGTTAAAATCCCACGAACAGAAAATTGTCCTATTTTCTTCAAGAGTCTCTTTGGCGCCCGGGTCGATGCGTCGATGTGATTTCCACGAAATGCTATCGTATGCACTTGAAAGCTCAATTGCCATAATCTGGGTTGTTACAAAGCATTTGAAGTTGTATTAAAGTATCAATATAGTAGATATAATTGCCCTCTAATAGTGTATTTGATTTTAATTCATAGGTATAATATTTTAAGTGACACTTTGGCAACTGACATTAACTTGTAAGCATATAGCAAGGGTATGCAATTTTTCGGTTAATTTGTTTATGAATTAATATTATGTAAATATCAAAAAACTTATGCTGTACTTGCGGCATCCTCATCAAAGCCTGGATTCAGTTCCCTGGGCGAGTCTTAATCTGTTGTTTTTTGACAGCGCTTATTTTTTAAACTGATTATCAAAATTACTCCTGATAACATTATTCCTAAATACAAAAATTATCGATTGAGAGTATGAGTACCTCAAACAATTACTTTATGGCCGAAGTCGCATTATGCATTACATGTTGTTTAATGTGTTGACGCATGTCAGTCAGTGTCTTCGATCTTTGATGTGTCCAGAGCGACGGATATAATAGTGGAACAGTGTTAGTCGGCTTTAGAACAGATATGCGAGGAAATAACAGATGTTCGAACGTATTCGACATCTGTCAGATGTCAACGCGTCATGACCGCATGACGCTCGTACCTGGAGGATGGGTTCGGCCGCCGCACTTGAGTGGCAGTTTGATATCCTGCAGTTGTTTGTTCAAAAGTACATCATCCTATTAGCGGTGAACTTTGGACACATCTCCGGTATTGTACTTCTAAATTATTCTTACAGACACACGAGTGAAAACATTGGGAAATACACGAATACTTTGAACTGACGAATCCGGAAAAATTGTAGAAAATAGTCAGAAAACGTTAGTTTTAATTAGTATACCCTCAAATATTAAGATCGTATTACTACTTATATATCTGAAAAAGACAGTAACAAAATACTTCTATAATTTAAGTTTGCATTTTTGGGATGGCTATTAAGTAAGTGGCTAGAACGACTCGGAGCAACCTGTTGTCAAGCAGTAGTGGCGACAGATTTTACTTGGAAATATAGATAGCAATATGTTTCCACGTGAAAATAGCTTTCTTCCGGTATTGCTGCACCAATAAAAAAAATTCCTATTACAGAAATTGTAATAATAATTCATGTAACAGAGATGGCACAATGGAGACAACCATGAGACAAAGGTTTGTGTTACCATCTGTAAAAGCGACTAGCATTAAGTCAAATTATAGGATTCTTAAATTATTAATATTGTTCAAATAAAATAATAATCAAGAAATTATACAACATTATATTTTACTATTTGTAAAATTCTTATTTATTTCCTTTCAAATAGTAGAAATAATGGCGCGACGAAGAATATTCGATTCATTTCAAAACTATTTTAATATAACAAAACTTTTAATAACGTTCTTACTTCTTCATGTTTCAACAATTCTCAGATTTATAATTAAAAGTCGCAATGTTCACTAGTTATAGTCAGTGCTATAAAGATTGAAAATATGCCGATAAAGATTTGCATGTCTCCGACATCAAATGCGGTTTGGCATTGGAGCAATTATTTAAAACGATGAAATAAAATGATGGGTATTCTCCACACCGAGAACCAATTTTATTTCAAATTTGCATAACCTTTTTTGTTCATAATATTAGCCAGAGTTCTTTGAAAAATAAAGGAAAACTACAGGGCAATTAAAAATCTTTTGATATGATTTAAAAAAAAATCTCTAAAATTACATTACTTATATAAAAAATTATTCAATGTATAAATTTTTAAATAGACCAAATTTCTCAAAAATTTTTACAAAATGCAACATTATAAATTTATTCTGTAATGAATTTATTTTATTAAAATGATTTGGATTTTGGAATCATCCTCAACAAAATCAGTCCAATGATGGAGAATGACCAATTTGGTACAACTGATAAGACAAAGTTATTTTAATCAAATTACTAAGATTATCATAAAATTTATTGCCAGCATAAATCACTTATTCAGAGAACTTCAATCTATCGAAAAATTCTGCTGATGTAAATTCATTGTTCAATTATCATATATGACCTTGTATAGTAAATCAATTACCTTCATTTCTTAGCTTTCACTACATTTATACCTTTCGCTACAAATGTCGTTGAAGGACGATATCCATTTGACTACATCTGTATACAAGTGTCGTCCATGGACGACATCCGCGTGACGTGCTGTATGTACGGATGTCGTCCATGGACGACATGTTCTGTGTATATACTTCAAAACTTATCAGTATAAGTTAAACTATTGGTAATTATAATTTTTAGTTTATCAGAAGCGAAATTTCTAATTTTTCAACACATGGTAGAAATATCTCAAATACGCTGTTCCGTATAGCAGCGACACTCCTGCGGAAATCACTCTCGTAGCGAAAGGAATAAATATAGCACAGCTTGAAAATATTGTATAATTTTATTACGACTATTCTGATAGTTGCTTTTCATTGGATAGCCTCAATATTCTAAGAACATAGTTGAAATTTGTTATTATTTTGTACGAATGTATTCTGAACAATTGTAAGTTTTTCAATTTTAATTTATATCTCGACATTCTTGTTTCAAAAAAATTAATATTAGTATCTGAACTAGTATTAGGTGTTTTATTGCAGTTTTAGTGTTTTCTATCTCAACGCTCATTATATATAAATGTACTCTTCCAAAAACTATTTCTTATGCACAGTTCTTAATTTTCTAACATTAATATTTATTAACCCTTTACTGCGAATAATTTATAAAAAATTCCAATTCGATCTAAAATAACAATTACGTATTTTATCATTTTTGTTATCTAAACCTCCTTTTTTTCCAAATTCACTTTCCTCCATGACATTCGGATATAATGTGCAGGATTTTACGCGCCACGTGGCCGGGCTGATCGATGTCATTTCCGGGTTAAGAGCCGCACAGGCGATCGAAATCACATTGGTCCATGACACAAACAATATATATATATATATATATATATATATATATATAATATATATACCCCGTTTATTTGCGCACTTTTCGTGAACGATAAATCAACAAAAACAATAAAATTTTTCAATCCACTTTATTATTACGTATTGATTTACGCGGTTCCATAAAATTAATGCTTTCGCATTACACAATTTGAATAAGCGTATTTTAATTTATGCACAGCAATTAAATAAATCATGTTGGTACTATTTATTCTGTTGTATCGCCACTAATGAGTTTGTACGGCCTAATTAAAAATTAATTAAAATTTATTTATGTCTGTTTAGTTAATTTACAGATTATAATATTGTGATCAATTGTAATGTATTACAATGTTAATAAATCATGCTTCTAATATATTAAATTATATACAGCCTGTAAGTAATAATTATCATTTATGAAAAATTCAGAAAATGCATGAAATTTCAAGCCCTAGATTGTAAGCTAACTCATTTCGTATTGTTATGAATACAATATTATAATACTATATTTAGACTCAAATATAAAACAATTACTCTTCATTATCATTATTCAGTATGTAAATGAAACACTAGATTCCTTTTAATGGAGGAGTAAACACTAAAGTATTATTTTTTCTATTCTAACTTTTATTTTCCTATCATTTATGTAACAATATCTTATAAGATTTCATAAGCAGCGGGAATTACATAAAAACATATGAAAAGTTTAATAGAATTTGAATTGTAGATGTGAAAAATAGAATTTAAAAATAGTTCATTTAAAATTAAATATAATTAAACGAAAGAATTGAATTTGAATTAAATTAGAAGTAAGAAGAACGCAAGAAAAGATTAGAATTTGAAAAGCTGAAGATTAATTTGAATTGAATTTGGATCAAAAATTAGAAGTAAGAAGAAAAAACAAGATTAGAATTCGAGAAAATCAGATTTAGAAGAAATAGAAAAATAAAGAAATCAGGTGCAAAGTGCCAAAGATTCGATAAAATAAGATATAAATAAAAAAGATAGATAGATAGTATAGAATATATATGCAAGATAGTATAGAATATATAAAGATAATATAGAATATAAAAGATAAAATGTTGTAGGTTGCTAAATGCTTTAAGGAAGCGAGGCCAATAATATTTAAAAAAAGATTTCATAAATAAAAAAATGCAGTAGGTATATTATTGATTGGAATTTTTATTTGCTGATATATATATATATATATATATATATATATGTGTGTATATATATATGCATATTTTAATATCGCACCAATAATGTTGACCATAAACTATAACCTATTGACATTATATCAGAAATTTTACAACATCGGTAATAAACATTATATAGAATCATTACCCAGGAATCGTATTAATTTTACAGGCATATTAATTTTACATTATTCGTACCTCTATCTATCATCAAACTCAAAAGGTCATACTACATTATCTCTGGTGACATTATTCATTATAATTAAAATTCTTTCCAGGACAAATTGGCATGAGCCAAATTTACAATATATTTCACTCTGAGTCGCGTCGCGCTAGCCCAAATGGCGTTATTCGATTCAATTTTATTAGATCAATAAATTTTTATTTTAGTTAATCGATCAGTAATTCCACGCCTAGTTCGTCCCTTTGGAAGTAATAATTTACTTTTTATGTCATTCTCAATAACGAGAATAAATGACCGCGTCTGGTATTACAGACGACAAATGACAGCCGACAGACCGATGCCACCGAATAAGGCTTGGATAGGGCGGAGGCACCATGATGATACGCATTTTTCTTATTGTTGACAGCGGAATATTATGGACGGCAAAATGAGAATATTTTATTTTTGGAATATACTAGATAAATCTAGTTTTTATCGATAGCAAACCTTACACAGTGACAAATGAAACTGCGTTCTATGTTCGATTTGTCAAGATAATTAAAATTTGTTACACATATAATTAAAATGAATAAAATGTTGAAACTAACTAATGTTGGAATTCTATATTTCTGGGTATTGTTAGCATTACTTGCCAATTTTTGAATCTCTTGTTGTAAAAAAAGTAATGATTTTATTCATCATTTACCAGCAGATGGTTATATCCAGGAGTCCTCTGGACAACTAAGGTCAACGGCTGAATCTGATTTTTTTTCTGTTAAAGTAAAGTTTTTTGTGTCTTTTGAAGTTATTGTCATCACTGGTCATCTTGATTTCGCTCGGAATTTCATTATATATTTTACTTGCGCTCGATATGACATTTCCTCTCATTTTTTTTATTTTATTTATTGATTTAATATTTTCATCTCCCAGTAAAGCAGGGGTGTCTGGTATGAAAGATTATAAAACAATTTTCATATTTTATGTATTTATATAATTTGTCTATTTCATATACAATAATATATATTCATTATAATTAAAATATCTTAAAATATCTTTAAATATTTATTTAGATTTATGTCTACTTTTGTACTTTATTTTATTCTGTTATATCTCATTTTGTTTATAAATTTGCATTTCTCTATTTTAATTATATTATTTAGTGAGTGATTATTTGTTTCTGTCTGTAAGTATTTGGTGGGTGTTAAATGTGGAAAATCATATGATATTTTTATGGCTTTATTTATTATTCTTTGTACGTATGATATAATTCAATGTTTGTTTTTGTTCTAACTATAATCTGTCCTATTAGAATATTCAATAATAGTTTTGACGTTATTATATGGCATTTTAAATAAACGGCAACTCAGTAGTTGTCCAATCCAGTAGTAGCTAATCAATTATACCCAAAGTATTTGTTGACATTTTATTATTTTATATGCATCTACACCAACTAAAGGCGATTTTTATTTGAAATCATAAATAAGGAAATATAAGATTATATTCGGGATCTATAACCTCAAGTGGAAATTTGACATCAAAGCTGCCTGATGTCAGGCTTTGGCTGTGGCGGAGAATCAACGATCCACGTCCGAACTGATTGTGCCACCCCTGGGCCCTAAAAATAATATTGACGCAATTTATATTTCTGGGCATTATTTTCATACGTTGCTAATTTTTAAACCTGTTTATTATAAAGGAGATGATGATTTTATCGATAATTGTTATTTCCAGAATTCCAATGAACCACTTGAGTCAATGTCTGAATTATTTTTAGCAATATCCAGTTTTCTAGAAAATCTATCTTTTTTTATGAAAATGATATATTTTTGAGTATTGTTTACATCACATGGTATTTTTAAACAGTAAGTTATAAAGCAAATGAATGATTTTATGGATGCTTTTTATTCCAGAAATCTATGTTTTCAACAACTTTGATCAAGGACTGAATCAATTTCAGTAATATAAAATTGTCTTTATACAACTGATACTTCATGTTTTTTATTGTTAATTTTTATTTATTAATCCGAGTCAAAAATCAAGCTTGCATCATAAAAAAATTAACAATACATCCTTTTCAAGTTATTTATCAAGTTAATATAATTATTTTCATTATATTGTTACTACAGACGTTTGTGATTTAAAATTAATAGAACTGAATTTTAAACATTTAATTTAATATATTTTTGTAAGTATAAATATTTATATTGTTAACATATACAAACTCCTATCAATTTTACAATATTTTCCAAGAATGAAAAAATAAGATCAATGTTTAAATTAAATAAAAGTTTTCACTTGCTAACTCCATATGCCAAAATCAAAATATGTTAACCCCCTTATCAACTTTCGAATTTCATATGCATACATATTTCAATTTCGAAAACGAATAAATTCTCCACAGTTTTAAAATTGAGTATTAATCAAAAAAAATTCCATATGATGTCAAAAGCACTCCTCCTGGAATAGGTAGTGTAGGCGTGTTTAAAAAAGAAATATGAGCTTATAATCGCTTCAAGATAAATGGTACGATTATAGAATAAAACGTGGTTACACTTTGGTACGAGAAAGTTCGCAGATATTAATGGAAACTTAATATTGATTCAGGATCAGAGTTTAATTGGAAATTCAGGCGAGCTAAAACGCGAATGTTTTCACTTTGAGATAGCTTTAAATGTTACAACGTTTTATGTAGACTGAATGTATGAACAGAACCAAGTTTGAAATTTGCTCCCGGCATATTCTCGATTATGATAAATATTTATTTTGATCAGCAAAATGTGTATGCGATGATAATAATAGGAAGTTTTGTGGAAACTTTGCTAATACATGATTCGGATCTTAAAGGTGGGTGAATTGACTGAAATTGCATAATATTTTGATTTAACATTATTGTTTTATAGATATACTTCAAACTAAGATTAAGTTTTTTTATTCGAACGAACTAAATATGTAAGAAATTCCAAAAAATCGAATTTTTAATGCAATAGGAGGCTTCAAAAAAAAAAGAACAGCACAAGTAAGCTCACATTTGTATGTTTCATTTTTTCCTGTTAAATACTGTATGTCATTCATTCTAGTTTTAAAAACAAAATTAAACATTAACATTACGTACTTTCACCTTTTTTCCCAGAAACATTATTTGAAATTGAATCGATCATCAATGCACGTGATAACCACAAAAAATTCACTAAACAATTTTATCACAAGTTTAAAAAACTGAATCTAATCAATTTTAAACTGAAAATTTCTAATAAAAATACGTTATTCCTTGATAAGTATTATGCCTTTTAGGCAACATTGTGTCCATAATACAACAAATGAATTTCATTATGTTGTCAGCATATGCATGCACGTAATGAAAATTGAAATATAAAGGATTAATCTATAAAACGCTTGAAGAGAA
>NW_020537646.1:15269235-15285969 GCF_003426905.1 Ctenocephalides felis | reverse complement strand
AATATATGAACATTTAAAAATAACTATGACTCAATAGTAAAGCAACATTTAATAAAATAATACAGTATTTGTGCAAGTTCTTTTTTGTTTGTTAGTGCATTATTTAATTTATTGGAAACTTGAAATGCCATATAAATTTATCTAAATTTTATTATAGATTATATTTCTATACTTACTTTAGTATTGAATAAAACTAATGGCATTTTGAAATATAAAATACCTGTTTACAATTTTCATTTTCGATAAATTAAATTATGATCAATCAATTTGCACTGTACTGTGAAAACTCAATTCAAGAAAGCAAGGAAAAAGAAATAAAATATAAAAAGGGAAGATAATGTCATTAAATATCGAAGTCCGTCTAATGAAAATAGAGTTAATCGTGATTCCATCGCTTTTCACTTTGATCAATGCCCCGTTTTCGAACTGGAAAACTTGATTACAAAACAAGCGAATTACAGAAAATTCGATTAATGCTGAACGGCATTCGAAAACCTAGAGTGGGATAACTCTGCTACAGGAGCATCTGCTCCACCGTAGGATGCTGTCGGCGGCTGTGATACTAATTAGGCTGTCGGGAAATGTCTCAGATGTCTTTCTGCATGATTCGATGCTCTCGGATTAGATTATTCTTTAGGCAGAGAGATGTATAAATACTTTTCTAGAAACGAAACGTAGGAAAGACAGATTAATTTGCGGAAGATATGCTACATCTGCTCGCTTAAGAATTAATGAAAAGTAAATCTTAATTCATTTCTTGAGAAAAAGATATTTTATTTAAAAATCATAATGGATTCTGCATTTAATAAGTTGGGATCATTTATCTATTATGTCGAGATGATTTGGTAATTTGTTCTTAATACTTGTTCACAAAGTATTTAGATGACTGATATTGATACTGCACAGCTGAAAATCAAAGTCAGTGTATTTTAAATGAACTGAAAAATATTTTATTATAAACATGAAGAAATGCATAAAATGAGACGTTTAGTAGCGATTTCATGAACAGTATGTACATAATTTAATTTATAATTACAAATCATAATTTCTATTCGAGATGCATCCAATTTATATTTATATCTTATAATGCGATAATCAACGTGATCATCGTTTCGTGTCGGAATTATTTATAAATAGAATACGTTAAGTATGAGCATTAAAATTATATGAACATTTCATTAAACTAAAATTATTATTGTTACTGCATACTATATTTATAACTAGAAAGGTGTTGACATATTGCTATTATTAGTATAAATTCATGGTGTTTCGTCTCAATGATTTATTCTTGAATGAACTTCTGAGTTACGATATAAAGACTGAAAATTGATGACCTTGTGATAACAATTTTCGAAGCAATTCATAAAATAGACCAATGTTATGGCAATAATGCACCTTATGGCCAGCGGGGGTAGAAATTTTTGGATTGACATTGTATGACTTCATTGCATTTAAAGTAATTACATAAAGTGTGTGAAATAGCGGAGTTTGCGAATTTAATGAAACTTAGCACACACTATTACTCTACTTTACCAAATTTTTACAAATACTTTGAGTCGGTTCCATGCAATAGTTTATGAGATATGCGAGGTTGATGGGTGGCTGGCTCAATACTAATATATGACCATATATGACTAATATTAAAACAGACCTTATTTTCTCAAAAGCGGAATTTTCGAATTCTATGAAAATCGGTACACATTATTATTATACTTTACCAAAATTGTGACAAAAATTTTGAGTTGGTTCATGCAATAGTTTTCGAGATATGCGAGGTTGATGGGTGGCTGGCTCAATACTAATATATGACTAATATTAAAACGGATCGAATCTTCTCACAAGGGGATTTTCTGAATTTTCTAAAACCTGGCACACATTATTATTATACCTTACCAAAATTGTGACAAAAATTTTGAGTTGGTGCATGCAACAGTTTTCGAGATATGCGAGGTTGATGGGGCTGACTCCGCGCTCAATACTAATATATGACTTATATTTAAACAGATCGTATTTTCTCATAAGCGGAATTTGCGAATTTTGCACACATTATTATTATACTTTACTAAATGTATGACAAACATTTTGAGTTGGTTTATGCAACAGTTTTTGTGATATGCGAGGTTGATGATGGCTGCAAAAGATCGTATCTACTCAAGAGCGGAGTTTGCGAATTTTATAAAACTTCACATAGCACTAAACTATGTTATCAATTATCCGAGAGATATGATCACTATATAATGACTTTATATTCAATGGAGTGATACAATGTCGATTCTACAATTTCTTCCGCCGATAGTTTTAAAAATGTATTTAGTAGGTGCACTATTCAATATAAAAGTCATTTTGAAATAACATTTCAATTTATCCAATAATTTCACTTCACTTAGATCATCGTCTCTTCCAACTTTACAAGATTCAGCTCCAGGCCTTTAGAAGGAACTGTCCGAAGTGTAATTGGTCAATGTGAGCGACTTGGTTGTCAACAAAGCGCAACGCAAATTGAATTCAATTTGTTGGACACTGACTTCTAAACCGAATCAGTAAATACTGCGGTTGAAATCGTTGATCAAACAACAAAACAGCACTGCATTATACGATTGCAATCATGTTACAAAGAGTTGTTTGCGAATGACTGAATGCGCCACAAATTTATATATTGGTCGCTTTGGAAAATACAGAAAAGTAATAAAGGATTTGATCGATAGTTTTAATGAATTTTTCGGAAAAGATACATTTTGAAAGTATTATGAAATATAGTATAAAATACTTCCTTTAGAGTAATTTTTGGTAATCGCAAGAAAAATCAAACATGAACATTTTTATATATCTTTACGTTTCAAAGCCTTTTGAACATCTGGTCACCCCTTAGAAAAAATGGTAGTATGTGTGTATATGTACGTATCCATGTAGGTATGTATATATGTGTGTATGTGTGTGTGTTCTAAATTCAATTAGTCTCCTACCTATTTGTGCATATAATCGACTTAATCAATGAGAATTCAGATTTAGCCACTTTTAAATTATGACGATACAACTTTGACACCCATTACTCCAAAATCTAATGAGATTATTCTATTGAACCACTTTTTGCAGGTTTAGTATTTTAAGATGTTTATAAAGATGGTAGTTCTTAATATGGATATTTTTGCTCCCTGGCTTAGAAAATATCTCTGAAAGTTTTAGCCCCCAATATTCACTTTAATATAGCCCGCACCCCAATGAAAGTTTCTTATGGAGATTTAGAAATTAGATCTCTGACTTCGGTTTTTTTGACAAATGATTACGAAGAAACAGCCCATCCAATCTTTACCAAAAACTAATTATCACGATTCCCAATTGACAATTTTTGGAATCGGCTGAGAATTTTTGGATAAAACGTTGACGAAAAGCTTTGAACTTTTCAATTAATTTTAAGAAACCGCTTGTGCAACTTTGGTAAAGAACTAATCAAAGTGAAGGCATGTCTAGTTATAATAAATCATTTTCATATTTTTGAAATTGGCGCATCTGGTTTTGAGAAAACTTTGACGAAGTCAAATGCACATACTTTTTCTAGTTTAGTTCTTTATACATTCAAGCTGACTTGAAATCAAGAAGAAACATAAAATTAGCTAATCACATTTTTTAGAGAAAATATAAACTTTACTCGCGAAGTTAAAATTGAAGGATTAATTGATATTTAAAACAATACAATATGATATAAGTTGCTTATGATAAACCAAAGTGCAATTTATCAAATTTTTATATAAACTAGTTGGTTTGGTATTTAGCCTTGAGGCAAGTTACATGAACTTCCTGATATGTTTAAATAATCGACTTAATCAATAAAAAATAAATTAATTTGTGAGCCATTAAAAGTATTCAGAGTGGATTTATTACACATAACTGAAAACGAACAAACACTTTGACTCGGAGTATTTTCTAAAAGCAAATTTTCAAAAATCAATAATTTTTATAATTGAGTCAGTTTTTTGTAGGACTTCAATTGTTTAGTATTTTCAATAATACCGAGTACTCTATTATTATATCAAGTAAATAGTCTAATTTTAATTTTAACAAACGTCAAAAACACAACTCATTTTCTCAAATTTTGATGAATTTTTAAAATTAATATACTTGTCGTAAGGCCGTAATATTTCAGTAAGTTCTATAAGACCATGATATACATCGCCAAAAAAAGTTCCATGAAAATTAATTAATTAATTTTCCAACAGTTAATTACAAGAAAACGGCCCGGCCGATCTTTACCAAAAACTAATCAGCACGATTCCCAACCAATATCTGTATAATGTTTTTTAAATTTACAGAATCGATTCAGAATTGCGGACTATAACGTGAACGAAAAATTTTTCACTCCTCTGCAATTTACAAAAAATCGGCCCGGCTGATCGCCGCGCAAAACTCAGAAACGATAGTCCTCATCGAGATACATCGAAGGGCTTTTAAATTTTTGAAATCAGTCCATCCGTTTTGGAGAAAACGTCGATTTACGGCAAACAAACTGTTCACACACACACACACATACTTTTTCCAAATATGGTCTCATTCGATTCAGAATGATTTGAAACGTCGAAAAAACATAAAATTAGCGAATCGGATTTTTTTATGAAAACAAACTTCTCCTTCGGGAAGTTAATAAAATTGAGGAGGTAATCTTCATATAACATTACAGAAATAATTTCTTATCTCATTTCCTAATGCATAAATTCCACTTCTCTCCATATTTGCGTACGTCTTAAATCAGAATATTTCATGCAGCTCTGCTCAACAGCATCCGGTTGTAGTTTGGAAATTTCATTCCGGACATATTGCTCACCGAACGCGAGCAGAGATCGTCAGACGAGTTTTCCTGGCGCGAGTTTTCCCGCCGCCGCCGTACCTTGCGTTCTAAATCCAATTCCACGTTTCCTTAATATTGCATTACGAATCATCATACGTGAAGGCGCTCTACACCGGAACCAGAAAGACGACTGGCAAGTGTTCCGGTTTCGCGTGTGCCATCGATATTAAAACTGAATCAAATTATTCTACGAAAGAGAAAATATGTATAGACAAAGAGCTGGAAACTGTTTTATAACAAATTTCACAAGACGTGCCATATTATGTAAAACAATCGCTAAACTTGATATAAGTGATTTTGCTCTAAGGTGAGTTTCATCATGAGTGTAAATAGCATTTTGCCTTGAGGCAAGTTGCAAAAGCTTCCCGATATGCATAAATAATCGTCTAGATCAAAATTCTATCTATCTAGATCAAATTTTCAACTGTTTCTTTCGGAAATAATGTTTTCGCTTTTACTACAAACCAAATTATATTGTAGTCCAAAACCACATTGCAATATTGTTGATTCAATTTCTAGTGCTCGTATGTTCTAAAAGCGCAGCACATTCAACCACTTTTCCTAGGACTATAATATTTAGATCACGAACTGTCGAGCCATTGTAAGCTTAAGTAAAACAGCAAACTAGTGGTGAATGGCATCGTGCCTTAAGGCAAATTGCTGGAACTTCTCGTACCGAAAACTAATTTTTTTAAGAACAACTTTGAACAAATTAGATTTTTGAGAAATTTTGAAAAAAAAAATGACTCTTGAACAATTTGATTTTTTTGCATTTTGATTTTTTTTTTAATCGAAACGGCTAGACCTGCCTTTGCAAAAAAACTAATCAGCACGTCTCCTTATCAATAGGAATCGAATGTTTTTTGTATCAATGAAATTGGTTGAACGGTGTTCTCGAAATCGTCGACAAAAATTTGTATCCGAACACACACACACACGCAAACCAAAGTGCCAAAATGTTGTCAGAAACATCTGAATGGTATATAAAAATTATCATTTTCAAAATTTAGAAAAATTTACCCTACGGGAAGTTAAAAATTTCAATATTCACTTACGAAGAAATGATCCGACTGATTTTTATTAAAGACTAATTAGCGTAATTTTTGACTATATTCCTCAAATAAATTTTAAATTTTCATAATCGCTTCAAGATTTTTTGCGAAACCGCGGACAAAATATTTTGCACTTTTTGCAAATTTTAAATAAACGGCTGGCCCGATCGTCTCGCATAACTGCACAACGCGAGTCCTTACTCAGTTTCATCAACTGGCTTTTATATTTTTGAATTCTGTACAGCCGTTTTTGAAAATATGCCCAATTCTGGTTCACATAGAAATACTTTCAAACAATATCTCACAATTTTCGATATAACTATCAAACATGTTCGGAATAAAAGAAACTAACCGGCAATAAACGAGTACCTGTAAAATTATAATGATTCAAGTATTTTATATGAACTTCTATATTGCATTGATTTTTTATACTCTTTTTAACTACTCTTCTATGCTTGTAAATTTGTTACAAAATTTTTTTAATGGAATTATCTGTGATTTTTTGTCAATATTCATCTTTTATTTTATTATTTTCTTCAGTTACAATATTCACAAACGTCTACAAACAGATGTTGGCGTGTCATGAGATATTTATAAGCATATGAAATACGCTTATATTATTTTCATTTTGGAATAATGCGAAACATATTGAATCATGTTATGTATACGATTCCATATTTCGTTTCAATCAGGGTAAAAGACATATATCTGTATCTGCTAGAATATATAAGAATTCATGCAAAAATGGGGCATGATTATAATAATACTTATATAATAAGTTATATGATGGTATAGGAAAAGGTTGTCTTTAAAATGTAGTCATGTTTCTTTAGCATTTCATTAAATTGCATTTATTTACCTGTTATGAATTGATAAGAATCGGTTCGTTCTGACGAACTTCTTGGTGAACTGATTAATTCATAATGAGAATTATAGAAAGAGTTTGTGACCCACCAAGATGCTGCCGAAGGTCTAGATATAACTAGTTGGTTTGGTATTTAGCCTTGAGGCAAGTTACATGAACTTCCCGATATATGTAAATAATCGACTCAATCAATAAAAAATAAATTAATTTATGAGTGATTAAAAGTATTTCGAGTGGATTTATTACACATAATTGAAAACCAACAAACACGTTAATTGGAGTATTTTCTAAAGGCAAATTTTGAAAAATCAATATTTTTTTAATTGAACCAGCTTCCGTAGGACTTTAATGATTTATTACGTTTATTAAGACCAAGTACTCTATTGTTATACCAAGTGAATCGTCTAAGTTTAATTTTAACAAACGTCAAAAAACTACTCATCACAAACTTTGATGAATTTTTAAAATTAAACTACTTGTCGTAAGGCCGTAATAATTTAGT
Source organism: Ctenocephalides felis (assembly GCF_003426905.1). Classification (NCBI taxonomy): domain Eukaryota; kingdom Metazoa; phylum Arthropoda; class Insecta; order Siphonaptera; family Pulicidae; genus Ctenocephalides; species Ctenocephalides felis. Next base: position 15,278,710 of record NW_020537646.1, on the reverse strand, counting down.
AAGTTCTATAAGACCATGGTATATATCGCCAAAAAAAGTTCCATAAACATCGTCTTAACTTTTTTTTTCAACAGTTAATTACAAAAAAACGGCTCGGTAGATTTTCACCTAAAACTAATCAGTATCATTCTCAACTAATATCTTTCGAACAGTTTTTGATTTTTGAAAATCGATTCGGTAGAATGAGCTTAAATGTGGACGAAAAGTTTAACACTTTTTTCCAAATTTCAAAGAAACGGCTCGGCCGATCGTCGCACAAAAGTGACGAGCGATAGTCCTCATTGAGACACATCAAATGGTTTTTAAATTTCTGAAATCGGTTCAGGCGTTTTTGAGCAATCGTCGATGAAAAGTCTAATTTTGACAAATGCCAAAAGAACGATACTAACTTTGACGAATTTTCAAAGCTAAACCAATTGTCGTAGGGCCGTAATATTTTAGTATGATCTAGAAGACTATGGTATCTACCGTCAAAAAAAATAATCATCAAAATCGTCGAAAAAAAAATTTTTAACACTTTATTACAAGAAAACGGCCCGGCCGAATTCTACCAACAACTCATCAGCACGATTCCCAATCAATATCTTTCGAACGGTTTTTGAATTTTCAAGATCGATTCACAACTGCGGGCTAAAACGTGGACGAAAATTTTTTTACTTTTCTGCTATTTACAAAGAAACGGCTTGGCTGATCGTCGCGCAAAATTGATAAACGCTAGTCCTCATCGAGATACATCGAATGGCTTTTAAATTTTTAAAATCGGTCCAGTCATTTTTGAGAAAACGCCGATTTACGGCAAAAAATCTGTTCACATACACACACACACACATACACACACACACATACTTTTTCCAAATTTGGTCTCATTTGATTCAGAATGGCTTGAAACGTCGAGAAAACATAAAATTAGCGAATCGGATTTTTTTATGAAAACATAAACTTCTCCTTCGGGAAGTTAATAAGTGGTTACATTAGACCGATTAAAAGATGAAAAACAGCTTAAATCGTTGTATATTTAGATAAAATGATACTATATTAAAGATTGATAGATGATGTTATTTGTTTAAATGTTTAGTTAATACTTGTTAATGTTAAGTTTCAGTCGATACTAATTTACTAAGTTTCAATAATTTTATATCATTTTTCTGATTGGTTTATTTTTTGATGCGAGCGACTTCCCATTACATTCAGTAACCAATCATATATTGACCTTTGATTAGGTTGTGTCGAGATTCAAGGAATATAATTTCTTAGAAAGAAGGGTTAATGATTGTGGGACTGTTTACGGACAGATTGTTAATGGACATACGAAAAAGATTAAGTTTTATTATTGGTAGTATCCTGTATAAAGAGTATTAAAATATATTCATTTAATTTTATTTGACCAGGGTTGAGCATCAGGCGTTGACAACACCACTTGCCGAAATTATATCTATTACATTTTTTTCGCATACATTTATTTCTACTAATAATAGTACAATTCTAATCAGTTATCCATTACACCTGATATTAATCCATTATCGCCTGTAATGAAACAAAAGCAAAACGCTTGTCTTTCTACTACCAGTCAGCCGTGCCGCACTAATGTATTAATATTTGATTTGATGCCGTATCATTTTCTCCGAATGGCATCCTCAACGACGACGCGTAGATAATTCGGTTCATTTGTTAAGTAGACGGAGATCATTAATTTAATGAAGCGGCCGGAGCGAGCGCGTTGTGGCGCAACCGTCGTCACACCTTAGAACTGTTGGCGGCGATAACAGACGAATGGCTGGACTGAGTTTTACTCAATTTGGCAACGATATCATGCTCATTGGGAAAATGGTCAAATAGACGTAGGGACATAATGATAATATTTGTAAACTACTTGCTATATAAAATATTATGTTAACTTATTCAAATGCACATATTTTTTAGCTGTCTATTATTATCATTACTTACAAACATTAAATCATACTTAAAAATATGCATTAATTTGAATTGAATAAAAACTAGTAGTGTATGGCATCTATTTAAGGCAAATAGCTAGACATTTTCACACCGAAATTGAAAAATAATCAAGAAATCAGTGAAAATTAATCATTGATTAATAACAATTGTATTAACTTGTAATCTTTACACTTTTTGCTCCGTATCTTCGAAGCGGCAGGACCTTGGGGGGCTTCCATTAATCACGTGAGGTTTATTACGTAAAATTACGTAATATCACGTGGGGGAGGTATGTTTTACGTGTTTTTATTTTTTACCCAAATTAAAAACTAAAAATCTAAACATTTTTGAAAAAAAAATTCCAAAATTGTACAACTTTTCTTGTATATAAAAATACATGTTTTGTGGGAGAGGGGTGGTAATTTTAAATATTAGTAGGAGGGGGGTCCAAAAATCTTTAAAAAATCGATCCCGTGATTAATGGACGCCCCCTTGACTTTGCCACAAACTTATAAGCATGTCTCCTCCTCAATACCAATATCATATTTTTTGTCAATCATTCAATTCGGTTTATCCCTGTTCTCGAAATCTTGGTCGAAAAATTATATCCAAATATACATATATACATACTACATTCATCAATTTTCTCTAAGATATGTCTAAATGTTCAGAAGACCTTGAAACGTAAATTCATGCGAAAATTTTCATTTTCTATTTTTTGCGACTACTGTAACTTACCCTACGAGAAGTTAACACAGGTCATCAATATATTTAGTATATCATCGAATAGAATAAATAATTCCAATTAATAAAAAGCAATTATTTATGAAGTATTTTCTTTATTTTTATAAACTATATTCAGTTTTATTTCTAGAACTAAATATTTACATTTATTTTCTTTTTTTTTCACTATTATTCATAATTATTTCTAATCTGAGCTCACCCGTAAGCGGCTAGAGTTATGAGATTTGAATCTGAGGTCTCAGGTTTCATATCCGCCTTGAGCAGCCTGATATCGAGCAGTAGTGACAATAGTTTTTATTTGAAAATGTAGATCGTAACGTTTATGTGAAAATAGTACTTATCAGACGTTTGCTGCATCAATTAAAATTCATTACTATTACATAAACTGCATTAATTTTTATCACAAGAATATTTGGCATCTAATACTATGTATAAAACGACATTGTTAGTAATATGATCAAAAGAGTTCATAGAACCTCAAGTTTTTATCGCAGATCAAGCAGATAAAAGTTTTAGTATTGTAATATTTAATATTAAAATATAACTATCGTAATATTTAGCATTATTATGAAGTAAATTGGTAGAAGAATTCTGTTTATTCCAAGAAGTCTTCTTATGTAATTATTATTATATTTATTTGGAATTTATTGCATAAAAATTCTATATTTAGTTCCTATATTGAATTTGTAGGCCGAAACAGGATAGATTTCGAATGAGTAATATAAAATGCAGAATGCAGGAAAACGTAATATTATAATAATATAATTTTTTTTTTTTGCATATGTACATGTTTTATATATATATATATATATATATATATATATATTAGGGTGGACCTTAATATGGACATTTTCGAATTTTCTTGCTCCCAAGGGCTCAAATGGTTCCAAATTGATAAAAAACAATTCTCTGCAAGTTTTAGCTCTTAGTATTGTCTTTTAGATAGAGAAGTAGTTTAGATAGAAATAGCATGAAATTTTTTTCAAAAATAGCAGAGCGTCGAATTTTCAATTAAAAATGACACGAATTTTCACTATAATTCATTTGTCGCTAAGTTATACCTAAAATTTTTTTTTCAATTTTCAAATTATTTTCCATGCTATTTCCATACGAAGTTTGATTGAATTGCGCACTATCTAAAAGTTAATATTAAGAGCTAAAACTTTGAATTGTTTTTTTATTAATTTGGAACCATTTGAGCCCTTAGGAGCAAGGAAATTTGAAAATGTCCATATTTATTAAGGACCACCTCCATATTTATTAAGGACATTATATATATAATATTTGCATAATTAATTAATGCTTTGACGTATTGTTATATTTTATGAGTGTAATCGTAGATAAATGATCGATAAATGAACGAGCAGAATTAATTATTAAATTTCCATAAATATGAAAAACATAAAACGTTTTTATTACAGAAGTACCCACTAAAATATATAAAATACAAAATTAATATCACAGTTATTGTGCTTGAATGTATAGTAGTAGCTCCTGTGCAATTGATATTAAATTTTTTTCCCTGAATGATTTAGGAAAATATTCGTACCAATATTTCTGAGCCAAGTTACCATCTTGGAATAGCAAATGTAATATATTCCCGGAACAAAGATGTCGCATTTGAGAATTGAGTAAGACGCCTTAAAGCCACCGCGGCATTCAGTAAGGGTTGACGGAGTCCGACCCAGAGCTCACGGGCCGCGACGCGACGCCTCGTCAAACACTCAGGGCGGCCGCCGGGACCCGCTAAATGAATAACCACGCACAGATCTGGCATTATACGCGCATTTACTTATACTACTAAGTCTTCTTGACTTATGAAGGATTAGCCGACGGCAAACCGACATCGCCGTGTCTGGTTTAAGCTCTAAGGATTCAAATTGACCTACATACAAACGCGTGTCGGTCCTTGATGTTGCCGGCAGGTATCTCTCTAAGTACAAGGAGTTATTAATACACTTGTCATGTTACATTATATCCGATTTCGATGGTGCGAATGTAACTTAGCCACTTCGGTTTGCTTTGAAATTTTAATAAGCAAAAGAATTTACTCATCGTTTTTTATGGGAAGGCATTTATGGGAAAAAGTTTTGTATTTTACATAATTTATTATATCTATAACAATATCTTTAATAATTTTTTGTATTCAGATAGCCCTATTTTTATTCAATTCTGTATAAATTTGCCAAATGCTTCATATAAATCAGACACACAGTTAAACAGTTACCGTAGAAGTAACAAAAAAAAAACATAATCTTGCAGTAACATTAAGCAATTTCATTCATTTTAACTGCCCGTTTCCAAATGCAATTTTCAAGTATTCAGAGTTGCTATATGGCTTGCAGTAATCGAAAGTATTGCAAATTATTTAATTCCGTATAAATTTGCCTAATATTTCATATAAATCAGACAAACGGTTGCAAAGTTACAAGTGAAATAAGAAAAAAATCATAATCTTGCTATAACCTTAAGTAATTTCATTCAGTTTAACTGCCCGTTTTCAATTGCAATTTTCAAGTATATTGTGTTGCTGTAGGGTCTTGAAGTGTTCGAAGGGATTTTAAATTATTCAATTCTGTATAAATTTTCAAAATATTTCATATAAATGAGACAAACGGTTGAAAAGTTACAGGAGTGGTAACAAAAAACAACCTAATCTTGCTTAACATCAAGTAGTTTTATTAATTTTAACTGCACGTTTTTAAATGCAATTTTCAAGTATACAGTGTTGCTGTCCTCAAAGGGTTTCTAAATTATTCAATTCTGTATAAATTTGTAAAATATTTCATATAAATAAGACAAACGGTTAAAAAGTTACAGGAGATGTAACAAAAAATACCATTATCCTGCTATAACATTGACTAATTTCACTCATTTTAACTGCCAGTTTTTAAAAGCAATTTTCAAGTTTACAGTGTTGTTGTAGTTTTTTGCAGTATTCCAAGGGATTGTAAATCATTTAATTCTGTATAAATTTGCCAAATATTTTACATAAATCAGACAAACGGTTAAAAAGTTACAGGAGATGTAGCGAAAATACCATAATTTTGCTATAATATTAAGTAATTTTATTCATTTTAACTGCCCGTTTTCTAATGTAATTTTCCCAAGTATATATAGTTGCTGTAGACGTCTATATACTTAGCACCGCGATGGTGGAAATTGGAAAAACTAATATTACCTGATTTTTTGACGATTTTTTTGCTGTCGATTGGTGCAAACTAAAATTTTTTTGCTCTTTCCGTTCTCGAGATAAATGGGTGGGGCCAAATTCGGTGCTAACTATATATATAGTCAGCACCGACCCCTTTAAAAATGCAAAAAAATTAATATTTCTTTTTACTATCGTTATCAGTGATTTTTTTGCTGTCGAATGATGCAATTAATTTTTGGAAAAGTTTTGCCCATCATAGATTTTCACGCATAGGAAAATTCCCAAATTTGCCAATTTAAAAAAATTGACAATTTTGAAAATGCCCAATTTTTTTGCTCGCTTACTTAAATATAAAACAAAAAAAAATTTTTCAAAAAAAATATTTTTTCACCCCTTTTCAGAGGGGTTGCCAATTTTTTTGGGTGTCCACAGGTCACTTTTTCAAAAGTTTAAAAATTGTTTCAGAATCTGTGATTTTTTTGCTCTGCGATACAAAAAAAAAAATTCAAAAAAATAAATTTTAATTTTGATTTTTTTCGTAGTATGGAAGCGGATCGCAATCCGCTTTAAATATGCTTATTTTTTGCCCAATTAAGTATATAACAAAATCATCACCAATACCTTTACAAAAATATGTGCTCGATCGGAATTAATAGTCTCATACCATTTTTATATGAATTTGTTAAAATGTAACAGGAATCGCGGTGCATATATATAGCTGTCTCACTCGCTCAATGGCATATAGCTTTCTCACTCACTCATCTTCGAGAGACCCAGTGCGTAGCGTAGAGACTCTCTACGCCGTAGAGTCTCTCGGCGGCGGGTGGCCAAATACGCATTATTTATTTACTGAAATTACTGAAATATTGTTGACTAATTGATTCATTAAGTCTGTTTTGAGGGTAAGTAAATAAATTGAGCATCGTAGTACTTATCATGGACGCAAACTATTCGTTTTTATACTACGAAAAAATTCAAAATTAAAATTTATTTTTTTGAATTTTCCTTTTTTGTATCGCAGAGCAAAAAAATCACAGATTCCGAAACAAATTTTAAACTTTTGAAAAAGTGACCTGTGGACACCCCAAAAAATTGGCAACCTCTCTGAAAAGGGGTGAAAAAATAATTTTTTGAAATTTTTTTTTGTTTTATATTTAAGTAAGCGAGCAAAAAAATTGGGCATTTTCAAAATTGTCAATTTTTTTAAATTGGCAAATTTGGGAATTTTCCTATGCGTGAAAATCTATGATGGGCAAAACTTTTCCAAAAATTAATTGCATCATTCGACAGCAAAAAAATTACTGATAACGATAGTAAAAAGAAATTTTATTTTTTTTGCATTTTTAAAGGGGTCGGTGCTGACTATATATATAGTTAGCACCGAATTTGGCCCCACCCATTTATCTCGAGAACGGAAAGAGCAAAAAAATTTTAGTTTGCACCAATCGACAGCAAAAAAATCGTCAAAAAATCAGGTCATATTAATTTTTCCAATTTCCACCATCGCGGTGCCAAGTATATAGACGTTTGCTGTAGGGTCTTGCAGTTTTCGAAGGGATTGCAAATGATTCAATTTTGTATAAATTTGCCAAATATTTCATATAAATCAGACAAACAGTTAACTAGTTACAGGAGATGTAACAAAAAATACTACAATCTTGCTATGACATTAAGTAATTTCATTCATTTCAACTGCTCGTTTTCAAATGCAATTTTCAAGTATATAAGGTTGCTGCAGGGTCTTGCAGTATTTGTAGGAATTGTAAATTATTCAATTCTGTATAAATTTGCCAAACATTTCATATACTTTAGACAAACGGTTGAAAAGTTACAGGAGTGGTAACAAAAAACAACCTAATCTTGCTATAACATTACGTAATTTCACTCATTTTAACTGCCCGTTTTCAGTTAAAATAATATCTACCCCGAGATATTCATTACTAGTTATATTTTTTTATAGTAAACCCAAAGGCTGATTCATCCATATTTGATTATTTTATTATCAGAATTTATCTAATAGGGCTGATTGACTTGTTACACAGTTTGATAGAGCAATGCCCGAAAAGGGATGTTTTCACATAGAACATATATTTAAGATCTACATATATTTCTAAGAGAACAGTCCTGAAAAATATGTCTTATTTATAAATAAACCTGCTGATAATAATATATCACCATATATTACTAAATACTCTTGAAAATATATCACCAAATACTCTTGAAATAATAATATCTATCCCAAGATGTTAGTTCATTAGTATTCATTTTTAACAAAAATTTGAAATATTCTAGTATAATATTTATCAATTAGAACGTGATATATGTATCCTAGTAAATTTTTATTAAATCTGCGTTAAAAATTCGCGTTTGTTGATTTTTTACCCTTGATTCAAAACATTAATTTCATTCAATTATAAATATTTTTCAATTAAAAATTCCTTTTCCATAATTGCCAATTTGCCTATATAATACGATATTTGAGATATAGCCTAACAAATATTTGTAGCTTGCTCATTAATACTCCAATAATTAATTGTCACTGATTGGATATCATAATACACCGTGATGACTTTATCATCTGTCACCGTTGAAATTTGCATCATTATATTCAGACTATATAATTCTATTAAATGAAATAAATAAATAATGATTAATAGCGATGTTACGGAATATATAATTAATCTAACTATCGTATGTCCATTTTAATTAACTTGATTTATGAATGTGGATGAAAAATACTTTATATTTTATTATAAAAATGGATTTGACGATGTGATTAGAAAAAATTGGGGATTAAAGTCATGATTTCAACGTTGAATTGATTACATGAAATGTAGATTTTGCGATTTTAAAGGACCACTTAAGATTAAAACTTATCTACATATAGTTATAAAACCAATCTTGTTGTAAGTAATTCGATGAGACTTTGAACCCAATAGCCAATATAGAAAACTGGTATTTTTAAATATTTTATAGATATTTTCATACTGATGGCGTAATCCTTTATACATTTTTTCAAATTTAATTTAATTTACTTGATCTAACCAACTGTAATTTCAAAAATCCAATCACAAATCACACAAGCGTGAAGCACACAAAAGTAGTTCAGAGCCTTTAATTAAGTGCTGAATGAATGTATCTTCAGCCCTTAACCATGATAAACTAGGTGAGTTATTTTTAGAGAAACGTTTATTTATTTTACCCCTATCAGCGGCCGTTTTACCACGCTCTTATTTTGATAACGACGTTCATTTCATTTCGAGTCCATTAGCAGGTAATCGACATCAACGACATTTTTTTTTACTATGTCATGCCTTTGTTGAAATGTATTTTTAAATTTGCAGAAACTGATGAATTGTTAATGCATTTTGAACAAAATTTTTTAAGCATAGATGCAAAGTCTATAGATTAAAGGTATTTTCTTATATACACGTATAATATGGGTTTGCTGTCTAATACTCAGTCAGAAAACTTTAAAATATCTAATTATTTCATCATAGTGAACCAACTAAACCTTTGGATGGTTTCTTCATTAGTTTTTCATTTTTATGTATGTGGCGTTGTAGAAATCTATATACCTCATGCAATGAAAAAAATTAAAATCAATTGAAGAATTTAGTTATTGTTATTGCCCTTAATTTATGG
>NW_020537646.1:15241208-15268235 GCF_003426905.1 Ctenocephalides felis | reverse complement strand
AACAGCCGCTCGGAAGATTCATGCCCGGCGAGGCGAGGACTAAGGACACGCAGTGTGAGGTGACACCGGATAGAGGATTATTGTTGCCATATTGCGGTGTTATAAACTTTTAATTGATTTATAATTGCTGGACTATTGCTGGTATAGTTGGTTTGTAGTTGTTTGTTTAGAAATACATGTAAATTGTATCGGTTTTTATATAAGAGAAAAAAAATGGAATGAAGATAGAACTTGTATAGAACTAGAAATTTGATATGAAAAACTGAGAATTAAAAAAAATAAGAAGAAAAAAAATTAAGAAGAATATAGATTAGAATATATAATAGATTGAATGTGATATATATGACAGGTGTACTACAGTTTTATATTATAACTAGTGGTGTATGACATTGTGCCTTAAGAAAAATTGCTATACTTTTTCGTACCGTAATGAAAAGTTCTAGAAATATTAAATGTTTTCAAATGAATCTTTATGAATACTGTAATTATAATTTTTTGTCTCTGCCAAAAAATAAGCCTATCAATAAGAATTGAATGTTTTTGATTCATTCAAATCGGTTGATCCGTGCGCTCAAAAACTTAGACAAAAAATTGTCTACGATCAATACATACATACAATCAATTTTTTCTGAAGTATGTCAAAATGTTCAGAAACGTATAGATATGCAGAAAGATTCATTTTCGGTTTTTGGACGATTACATTAACTTACCTACCCTACGGGAAGTCAAAAATATTACTTATACACACAAATATATTCAACCAAACTTTTATGCAATGACAATTATTGTCATATGTACATTTTATCTACAGGTTTTCAAATAAATTTTTCAATTATTATTTTTATGTCTTCAACCATTTCGCTATGAGAGTCGTCCATAGACGACATCTAATCTACTACCTGTGTATACGAATGTCGTTTATGGTCTTAGAACGATATGTTGTGTGTCAGCTATTGCTTCAAGATTCATTACTATAAGTTGAACTGGTGAGAATTATTGTAAATTTTAGTTTGTTAGTAGATGAATTTGTTAATTTGCAATATATTTTTAATAATAATGATAGGAAAATCTAAAAATATGCCGTTGTCATTGTCAGTTCATCAGAGCCACTCCCGCGGAAAAACAATGTCGTGGTGAAAATGTTAAATAAAAGTATGTACTACATGTTACCAATGTAGTATGCATGTAACACTACAAGTACATTTGGCAATCAAAAGTATTTGTAAGAAGCATTTTACATTAAGGCTTGTAATATAAACTACGTACATGCATAAATAATCGACTTCATCAATTAAAGCAGAGATTTTAGCAACTTTTAAAATTCTTAATATATATATTTTTTTAATTACATTAGTTAGATTCTATGACCTATTTTGATTAATATTAATAACATTTAATTATAGATATTAGTTACCCCAGTGGGTATGTACTATTTGATGCAATTTTACTAGATCAATTTAATCGGCCATCATTATTTTAGTCTCGATTCTGGTGTGAATACCTTTTGAAAATTTGACTACTTCCAGTGAGCTTTTATAATTAAACTGTATAGTCCCATATTATTTTAATATGTTTGTTAAGACAATAAACTTTATCATCATACAAAGTTTAATCAAAATCGTCAAAGTGATTATAAATGACTTTTGAGAAAACATCGTCAAAAAGTCAAATTTTGGCTCACATACTCACTCACTACATACAAATACATGCTCCATTTTTAGTGTCAAACGATTCAAAATGACATACGGCGTCAAGAAAACATTAAATTCGTAAATTTGATTTTCTTTCAAAAATATAGTATTTATTTTCCAAATCTGGTAATAGTCCAATAATTTTCAATTCCATTTGAGGTTCCTATTTTATATAATGTATAATATAAGATATACATATTAATTTATATTCTGATTTCACATGCTAAAAATGTTTGTTTAATTTATCTCATATAAATCCTTTACTCAACTAATCGTAGTTTCAATCTGTTAAGAATAATCTCGGAAACATCTTTTATTCATTAATTATTTACAGAATATCAGCAGCTGGTACTCATTTCCTTCTTTGTTTAATATTACTCTTAAATCTTTGTGCTTTTATCTTGAATTTTAATTGTTATTTCCACTAAGAAAAATTATTTTATCTTTGATACAATGAAGGATTTAACCAGAATTCTGCTTTGCTCTATTTGTATTACTTATCAAGTTATACTGCGATTACTGCAAAACGGTCTGAAGACCTGTATCAGAAAACAATAATTTGTATAACATCTTAAATAAATACGTATATTTTGTCTAAGTAGATAGATGGTAAAGTTTCATAATTTCTGTACTTTTGAAATGTATACTATAATGATATTTTTCTACTTGGAAATTTTCTGTGCAAACCTAAATTGCCAGCGTAAGTATAGCTTTTTATTTCTTCCAGTTGCACATGCAGAGCAGAGAAAAGTCAACATATTATCATTTTTACATTTCAATTATAAAAATGTCTATATTTGAGATCACCTAAAAAGTATCTTTAACGTGATTATAAACAAATATATGCCTTGAAACTCATATTAGAAACATACGAAATCCAAGATCACAAGATCCAAGTGCAAGATCTGTAACTCTTGTTATCAAATTTGCCTCAACACATATCTATTGCTCGCATTTACACCCATGTGCCACAAGTGCTTTAGAGGTTTCGTGGTCTGATGTCAATAATCAAGTCAACTGCTAATTAAAGCAGTGATCCGTCAGTCCCGAAACTTGACTCGCAGGTGACCACCTTTTGGCTTATTAGTAACTTTGTAATGTTAACCAAAATCGCATTAGGTCCTAAGCACCCTTTCGACGCTTACGTAAGATCAAAGACGACATTCTTGATTAGCCACAATTATTTGACAAATCAAGCTTAAGTTTCTATATGTCTTCAGTACATTTGCAAATTATATTGTATTAGTAAAATATTTGGGTAGGATATTTGGGTAGTTCAGGTATTGTGAATTGCCAGTGCATATAAAACTTATAATGCCGTTAGATATTTTTTTTATTGTGATATCAATTTTAAGATATCAAGAAATACTAAATAATTATCATTTCTATTATCATATGATATTTACCAAACGAAATGTGTGTGGAAGTGAGTTATGTATATGCGATTCCAATGAACCATAGTGAATTCAATTCATGATCTAAGGTCTAGGCTCAATTTCTTTTGTGTCAGCAATAAACACTGAAGTCTGGGTATACAAAATGGGTATACCAACAGAAGTCCGGTGTCAGTAGAGTAAATGGGTTAACTCGCACGAACCCGAGGACTTATAAGTAGTAACGGCAGACCAGTGATTATGGTGCTGCATCAAAGTCTACATTTTTTAGAATTTCCGATTCGTGCTCCTTCTCTGTCTTCATCACAAACGTCGTAGGTCACCAGTGTAGGAAGTAGTTATGAATATAAAAATATAAAATCCATTGGATATAAATATAATCAATTTATTAGTTACAAAATTTTATGATAAATAAAATGACCAATCATTTTGTTTTTCCTCAATGTCTAGCCTGCTTGATTCCCCACATGTGTATAATCTCTGCCACTGTTACAAATCTACATTACTATTTCAACCTACGCAATTTACTGCATATTTAATTCAAGTCTAAAATTTTAATTCTTAAAGTAATTGTGTAGTTTCAGAGTCTTAAACTATTCAAGTTTATTCTCCAGTGTAGTTGCGCTAATTCCATGCTTAAATCTAAATACCATCCTTGGCAAGATACAAGTAAAATGTAACATTTATTTCTTACAGTAGAAGAATCCTATCCTGCTGCAATATATCACCTTGATTACATAAATAATTCTTCGCTCCGAATGTAGCTTCCTCTGCGAGTAATTGTGTTTTCGTTCTAATTAAGCCATGTCATTTGTTTATGTGTGTACTTTGCAGAATATCAATATACTGCAGACAATTTTCAGATTAATGGTATTTGTTCAACTAACCAACAAGAGTTACATTTTTGCATATTTTTGCCATCACTATGGGTTTAAAATAAAAGAAAACAATATTTCTGAAACCTTCAAATGAGTGCTATTTCGTAAAAATGCAACCAAATTAATTCCTTTGGGAACTATGCTCCAGCATCCAAAATTCTACATTTATCAATATTTTATGATATTTATATAATATAATTACGAAAATGCATGTATAATAGTATGTTCAAAATGTATAGGAATGTAATTAGTTAGTCACAAAGTCGGAAAACATGATGTTAATATCATTATGAAGGTATATAATCAAAACATATTTCCTGCCATTTTAATTACCTGATAGGTACATGAAGCATGCACATTCATTATTCATTTCCAAGTTAATTATTCATTTTAAATTTTATACATGAAGCGAAATGTAAGGTCTAGTAATTATGAAGAACAAAATTATGATAAATAACGTTTTAATATTTTATTTGTGGATGTATGTGTATGGGCATGATGTATAATGTATGTATGTATGTTGGGATACAAATTTTCATTCAGGATTGCGAGAGCAAGAGTTTGAATGATTCAATAAACATTCGATTCATATTGATGAGGAGACATGCTGATTAGGCAAAGGCAAGTTCAGCCGTTTCAAAAATACATGAAAGAAATTAAAAAAAATAGTAGTTCCAAATCTGAGAAAACGCAGGGTCTGATTAGAATTATTCAAAAAATATTTTATTTGTACTGACGAAATAAAGAACTAACTAAATATTTGGAAAAGCAGGTCCAGCGGTTCCGAAGATCCTGTGAAAAAAGTAAGAAAAAGTGTTATTTGGAGGTCAAAAATGATCATCAGAAATATGCGCATCAACTAATCATCAAATAATTTATTGAGATTTTAATCATAAGAACAAATCAGTAATCACAGTGCTGATCAAGCTTTCCGACAAACGCAAGAATATATCAATAAACTACAAATGTGGCTTGCCAAATGGAAGATTTGCATAAATAAAACCAAATCAGCTCATATCATATTTACCCTGAGAGAGGGTACGTGTCCTCCTATATATTTAAATAACGTCCAGATTCCGAAACAGAACATAGTGAAATATCTTGGTCTTCATTTAGACAGCAGACTTACTTGGAAAAGCTACATAAAAACAAAAAAGCAGCAAATAAGGATCAAAATGAAAGAATTTGATTGACTACTGCGTAAAAAGTCTAAGCTATCTGTTGAAAATAAGTTGCTGCTATATAAATCAATTATTAAACCAATCTGGACCTACGGAATTGAGCTCAGAAGAACTCAGACAAAAATTTTACGTACAATTCAAATCTCCGTGGTACGTGACAAATGAAACCACTCACAGCGACCACAACATGAAAACGGTGCAATTAACGTTCAAAGAAAGCCTGAAATAATATTTATTATTATTGATTACGGCTTGCTTATGAATAAATTCGTTCAAAAACTGCCGTTTTTTGCATATTTAGCTCGGTATCTCCGAAACGGTTGGACCTGCCTTTGCCAAAACTTAATCAACACTTCTCCCCGTTACTACAAATTGACGATTCGATTTTTAGATCATTGGAATTGGATGTTTTCTCAAAAAGTCGATTTCTATTTTCTGCACTCTTTGCTTAGTATCTCCGAAACGGCTGGACTTGCCTTTGCCAAAAACTCATCAGCACATCTCCATATCAATAAAAATCGAATTTTTTTGAACCAATCAAATCGGTTGATCCGTGACGAAACATTGTATCCATACATACGACCACACATACATTTTTTCTGAAGTATGCCAAAATATTTAGAAACCTTTGAAACGCGAAGAAATGTAAAAATTTTCAATTACGATTTTTGGACAATTATAATAACTTACCCTACGGGAAGTTAAAAAAAATACGGTTCGGGAAGTTCAAGATATTTGCCAAGGCATGATGCCATGCCCCACCAGTTCAATAATAATTTTAATTAAAGCTAAAAAAAATAATTTTTAAATCCTTCTTATTCTTCTATTGTATGTTATTTTTACCATTTTAATTGAGTAAAATTCCAATCGACCGTAGTGTATAGGTGTTTATTTGCGGCCGTTTATACGTGGGTGACGGCAGCAACGCGAAGGTATCGAGATATGATACAGCGAACCGGAAATTGAGTACGCTGTTCCGCTCGATGTTGGCCGAACAACAAAACCGCCGACGCCGCCAACGCTCGCGTTGCAGCTACAATGCCAGTTTGTTGATGGCCAGTCGATGAATCGGCCATAATATTGCCGGAATGTATGCGGTGAAACGTTATTAACCGACTGGATGTCAGATATAGGCAGAGATTATACGACATTGATAGGATCGACATCTCACCAAAACTTATCACATATTTTACACTTTACAGAAAATGAGTGATCTCTAATTATAAACATATTTTCATATACTTGTAATATGAAAAAGTAATTCACATTTTCAAATTGATCAAAATTTCAATTGTTTTAGGAGATCTGTTTGACCTCGATAATCCTACTCTATTTCCTTCCTTCGCGAAATTTTAAACATGCTTTTCACTAAGCTGTCTTATTTATTATATTTTTTTAACTCTGTTTTATTCAGCAATCAGAATTACATAAGAATTCCTATAAGCTAAATTGACAGTAATTGAGAGCGATGTCTAAGAAGAACTCCAATGAGATCTTCTTAGTTTAACAATTAAAAAGATAACGATATATTGAAGCTAATCTAAGACTAAATCTAAAGGCCATTGACATTTTATTCTTCTTACGCCAAATGGTTGGATAATGTCGCCTATTGATAGGTTTGAATGTGATTCCAGTTTACGTTTGTACTTTTCCTTAATTTTTTTGAACGTTAATTGCACCGTTTTCATGTTGAGATCGCTGTGAATGGTTTCATTTATAACGTACCACGGAGAATTAAGTATTGTACGTAAAATTTTTGACTGAGTTCTCTGCATTATAGCTATATTTGATTTGTAAGCACATCCCCAGAGCTCAATTCCATAGGTCCAGATTGGTTTAATAATTGAATTATATATGCTGTCTTATTTGATACTTAAAATAAATTATTTCAAATTCTTTTTATATACTTTTAATGTAAGTTAGTTAAAAGATTGCAACGGGCAATTGCTTATATATTTTAGAATAATGCTCGACACCCTTGCCAGATCGAGGTAGCCGGTTCGAGTCCTGTCACTGTGTCTAAAATTGATATACTTAAAAGGATCTAAAATTTTGGAAAAAGCAATTTTATTTTTCTTCTTCTTATATTTATTAGTTGTAAATTTTTTGTTGCTAATTTGTAAAAAAAATTAACTTGCCTTAGTTCAAACGATTGAGACATTACTCAAGATTATTTGGAGGGCTGAAATCATTAATATGGTCAGATCCCAATATTTTATCATCTATAATAATTAAAACTTCATGATTCATTTTCTCCACATTCTCAAAACATTAAACAATAACATTAATAAAAAATATCATGAAAATGTTGTTTGCTTTTTGGCTTTATGGTTTATGGCTTTCCATAAATCGTATAAAATTCACACATTTAGACCAAAATACCTCCTTAAATTGTAATATTGAATTCAAATTATAATATTGAATAGATATGATTTATTAATATAAAGTAAAACACTTAAATTAATAGAAATTTTCAAAATAGGGTCATTATCATAAAAATGTTTGAAGAATGCAATGGCGCAAATAAAACCTCGTATCGAAAAATTTCTTTCCAAGCATAGTTGCTGAAACAAATTGTTGGCAAAACACCCTGCAAATAACTTCCATGATTCGATAACTATGTGTCTCGAAATAAAACTTTTAGTTCTGCGGTTACGTTATTGTCAGTTCATTCGTTCTGGTGACAATCCATAAATTTAAACCATTATTCCATCAGTATCAAGGACAGATTTAGATAGATTGTGAGCATACACCTATAGAACGCAGATAAAGAAGTAAATTCTGTAGAATTAAGGCTTGGTAAGTTGTGTTTTGTATCGGAAATTTGGCAATATTCAAAATACCCAGTTAAAAAAATGATATTTGGTTTCTTAGATTTCTAATTAATTTGATGGCATCAATCATACCTACACAAAATGATCGATTACATCATTTACTGAGATCGTTAATGATTATGACAATAAAAATAATTATGATTACAATCAACTGTCATTGCATCCTTGACTATCTTTACAGTATCAGGATCTAATTTCAGTTGGTAAATTTGAACAACTGACAATAGTCGATATAGATACCTCGGTACGGTTTATTATTAGTTTGAATGCATTAGAACTAATATCCATCCGCGGTTGGAACATAACATGTATGATTAAGAATCGATATTCCATTGTAATTAATCGCAAATATTATTTGGAATAAATATTGTTCTGATCCATCTAATACAGCATTGCGTTACAACAACATGATAAATAATTAGCTTAAAAAAATAAGGTAATGAATTTAATAGAAATATTGAAGATATGTAGCTGTAGTATGGGTGAACTAGGGGCTTGTTGTAATAGGCTTTTTTGAAATTGAAATATCTCGAGACCCACTGATTATATTTTTCCGAAGTAAGGATCGATCGATGCTGTAGCTATTCTTCTATCGAATCAAGTAAAAATAATTACATAACCATTGTTCATTATTTCACAATCAGTCATTTTATAGAAAAAGTTACAACTCATTTCGATAGTCGTGAATTAGCCCCAGGTGCGATTTTTTGACATTAACCCACGTGTGATTTTTTTACATTAGCCTAGATGTGAATTTTTATATTAAGCAACACATCTCTTTACACAATTTCGCAATCACAAAAAATGTTACACACAAGGATTGATCAATTTGAAATTTTTGAAATGAAAATTTTATGATATTTATCAAAAATGACGGACCTACACAATTCTGTTCACTTCGTCAGCGTGCGGGACAGTAGCTATGATAATATTGTGCAAGACATTTTACATATCTAATCGAGATAAAAAATATTATAATATAGTTCATGATCCTGTTGACAAACGCCTGTTACTACTTACTGCTGTTACAATAAGCTCGTAGCCCTCCTATTAATATATGATTTTGTTTAAATAACACCATAAATATTGTGATACAAATATTATAAATATAAATATGTATTCGTTTACGTGTATAAACTTTAAACATCATAAACAGGTAGTTGTTTAAAATATTTGATACTATGTCTTATATCAAATTGCTCGCTATCATCATTTTATTTTATATAAACAAAGCTTGTGTAAATGTCAAAGACCATAAATACGCACATGACGAAAATAACTATATCGTCTGTACAATATAAATGAACATTAACCCTTGAAAACGATGTTATGAGCTATAATTACCGGTGGCAGTGTAAAAACAATCTCTCTGTGTTTACATTTACCCGGTTTCGGTTTGTTTGATCACAAGACCTTGCAATTAATTATGAACCGAACAATACGTGCAGAGCGCGTGTACGCCTCATTTAATATGTACTGCGACCTTTGTTGCCTGGCGAGGATTAAGAATGAATATCGCGAGACAAACGCACCTAGCCGGATTACAAAGAGCGGAGGATCATGGCTAAAAACCTTAAGTTGGTTAAATATAAGATATAAATAGATACAGCCATGTATTTGACTGGCTTTGATGAAACAATGTTTGTCATCCTCGTAAATGTGAAAGCCAATTCATGAAAGACACCACCAATGAAAGATGGGTAGTTACGCCCATGGGTGCAAATAACATATTCCAGTTAGAGATGAAGCAAAAATGGTCAATTTGTCTCTTGTTTTAAAAAATATAGAAATATGTATTTTAAACTTTATCAAGTAAGGGAGCTAACACACACACACACACACACACATATATATATATATATATATATATATATATATATATATATATATATGTATATTAAACTTGCTCTGAAGTAGATGAGCCAGAGGCTTATTCTAACATGGATAACTAGTAACAGTAAGTCAATAGGATCTTACAGATTTTAAAATATTGTTTTTGTCCCGATTGGATATGTAAGTCCTTTTGTATCATGTTGTCATAACTACTGGTTGTCCCCGGTGTATAAAAAATGTGCAGCAGTGTCATTTTTGACTGGTAATATATAACTGTATTATAATAAAATTTCGGTCTGTGTTATAGTCCAGTCACTTGGTGCAAAAAAGGCTATTGCCGGTACAGTACTTCGAAAATTTTGAAAATTGCTAATCTTATAGATTTCGAGGTGTTATTTACAAATTTCAACTTTGCCACCTCGAATTTTTACGGCGAATCGCCGCCATATTGGAAAATGGCGTCAAAAAACTGTTTTTTTTTAAATATCTCCTTTCCGGCTCATTCTACGATAGAAGAAGGTATTAAACTAGATAAAATTTCCTACAATTCAAACCGTTTTTTTGTAAAATCAATAGTTTGAAAGTAAGGGCGTCTTAAAATATTTGCTGCTCTCGTCATCATATCGGATCTCTCCAAATTTGACAGCTTTTTAAACTTGACCAAATTCTCATAATAAATATGTATTTTTAATGTTAAAATAGACCAATAAGATCCAGAAATAAAATATTTCAAATATTTTTCTGATAATTGAACATTTCAATGGCAAAATAACTATAATATTTTCAATATCTTTCACAGTCCATACTGAATATCAAACAAATTCTTATAAGTTTGTTATACTAAAAACTGATATTCTAAAACAACTTAAAAGAAATTAATTTAAAATAATGAATAATTATTATCATCGACTCATGTTAAACTTTTCATGTCAATCTGCTTTAGATTTATTAATTTTTGATAATATGTAACCTTTTTTGTGATTGCTAAATTGTTCAAATAGTTATCTTGATAAATGTAAAAAATCACATCATAAAACCTTGGAATTAGTTGTAACAAACAAGAATTATATTCAGATTCAGTTGATTAGGTGGATTATATAGTTCGTAAGTATAATAAGATTCTTTATACATTCTGAATATATTATAGTTCTATTATTTATAGTTTACGTTGATTTATGAAAAGAATAATTTAGAAATAAGTCAATTTTCTTAAAAGTAAGCAAAGAATAAATTATGATAAGTATTATTGCCAGTTTTTGGTCATGACTTGCCCCGGTAGATGTTACAACTAGCAACAAATACAGGGTTAATTCTAACACCGCACTTTTTCTAGAAATTCATTAATTGTGAAATAATAAACAATAATTATAGAGTTATTTTTATTTGATTCAGGAGAGGAATGGTTAGAGCATCTATCAATCTTTATTTGGTATAAATAAAATCAGTACTTATCATGTTATATTAAATTTAAAAAAAAAAGCTAAAATAAGCTTCTAGCTCTTTTTCGGTAAATAAAGCCTGTGATTACAAAAATGGCTGCAAAAAAATTACCCTTCTATTTCTAATAAAATTTTAAAACCTTTTTCTGATTATATGCAACCAGTGAACACGATCTAATATTTTTATAAAACTAGAATAATTGATTAATTTATTGTTAGTAACAAATTCAGCACTCTTATTATAACTAACTGCTGTTTTCATTACTTTCACATTTTTTAAATTTTTACTTCAATTTTCGCAAACTTCTAGTTTTATTATACATGAGAACAATCAGTATCATGCATTCTGTATATCGATTAAATCCAAAGCAGAAGTTATCCAGATTTCGCCTATCTCAACAGTATTTTCGAACATATAATACGGTTTGCAACAGGTATTTATGTTTATTGCTTCCGCGCGTTGTGTTCCGTAACTACAAACTCAGTACAAGTGCACTTCACACAATAGTTCTGTAGATAATTTTCTGTGAGAATTAGTGCACCTTTAATACTTCGAAAATCTGCTTCTCTATCCAAACTCACGTTAAGTATATTTTATTGAAATTTAATCTAGTGGACGGGTCGTGAAACAAAAACTGAAGTAAAAGATAATATTATTTAAGCTGGATTATTCAAACTTGTTTTTATATAAAACTGGCGATAAGCTCCTGCAAAGCTTTGGTTCATAGTTTTAGAAGTTCATGAAAAATAACGATCGAATAGAAATCGAATGCATAATTCACCATGTGTTTCTAGTTTTAAATTATCATACTACTTGAACACTTAAATCTAATATAGAAATAAATCTAATATAGAAATAAATCTAATAAAGAAATATCTGAAACAAATGTTATATAATATTTTTAAATCAAAGTTAATACTAGTGGGGCGCATGGCATCGTGACTTAAGGCAAATTGCTGGAACTTCCCGTACCAAAAATATTTTTTTTTAAAAGATTAACATTTTTGAAAAAAATAACTCTGAAAAATTAGATTTTTGAGAAGCTATAAATTTTTGCCAAAATTTACTTTTTTTTGAAAAAAAAATATTTTGAAATATTTTGGAAATTCTGAACTTTTTTTCAAAGCAATCGTACTGCTTTAACTGCATAGAGACGAAATATCGAAGCGCGTAAGCGCCGAGTCGCCGTCTAACGGATAAACATTGGTACGGTACCCATAGAAATGTGAACAAAGTTTATACTTATTAATTATCTCTATAAAATATCTGATAATTTGATGTGCATATGTCTAATGATCATTTTTGACCGCCAAATGGCATTTTTTTTACTTTTTTTACTAGATCTCCGAAACCGCTAGACCTGCCTTCATGAAAATTTGATCAGTTCTTCATCTTATTAATACAAGTAAAATGTTTTTCGAATTATTCAAGTCGGACGCTCCGTTCTCTTAAAAACTAAGTTACCGTTTTTGGCACTTTTTGCCCCATATCTTCGGAACGGCTAGACCTGCCTTTGCCAAAAACTAATCAGCACGTCTCCTTATCAATACGAATCGAATGTTTTTTGAATTATTCAAATCGCTTTATCCGTGTTCCCGAAATAGTCGACGAAAATTTGTATCCGCGCACACACATACACGAACATACACACACACACATGTATACACACACACACATACATCTATTTTTTCTAAGGTATGTCAAAATGTTCAGAATGTTTTGAAAAGTAAATATAAAAATTTTCATTTTCGATTATTTTGCGATTACTATAACAAACCTGCGGGAAGTTAATAATTATTTTGTTTACGACTATGAGGTGTTAATATCAGTCCCAAAAAAATTCAATAGTGACCTAAATTCAATGCTTCAAAAAATTGTATATTACTAAATTTTAATTAATATATTTCTAATAATATTAATGTATCTGAGTATAATATTCTGAAAGCCTAAATATTGAAGCGGCCTTAATTGAAAATGATTTATGTGATATTGTGCCAAGTAATAAATTAAAGTCAAAACTACACCAAACATGAATCCTCTTTGAAGAAACTTCTTGTTTGCACGGAAGTTTATTCAGGGTAGTAATCCTTAAATGAGGTCCATGTTTATTTAGGATATTTGGCATCACATTAATTTTTAACGAATTACGTCTTTGTAATAAATACTGCCATTTCATAAAACTGACGCTGCGGTTTCTAAGATAATTAAAAATTTACACAAACCAAAATAATATAAATTTACCTCAAAATATTATCATAATTTTAGAACTTTTACCTATGTCTTTTACTTTTATTTTGTTGTATTTTTAGCGATTTTTTAGGTGTGGCAAAAAGTACCTAGAGATTTCTTAGAATATCGAATGAATATTTGCATAAACCTTTGGCGGTATTTACATAGGATAGAAGCAGGATTCTGATTTTACTTTTTTTATAGCAAACATCTGACCACCTCTATATTTCACAGAAATATTAAAATATGGAGCAGTATAAAAAGTAAACTTTATTCTTAAACTTTCCCATATAACAAATGTAAACTTTTAGTTCCGCATATCGAGCAGTAAAAGGCATGAAATGAAATGTGTGTAAAAGTTGTTCAAACGTGTTGAAGAGAAATCGAAAAACTCTTTTTAAAAAAATTTTTTATTGTTTATATTGTTAGTTGTATATAAAAATTACTGGAATTATAAATATTAATTCAGAAAACCATTTTAAAATTAACAATCAAGCAAAATTTTTATCACACTTCAATTAGAATTTACAGCAACTACACTACTACTAAAATTTAATATCAAAATAAATAAATCTCACTTGAAGAAAAGTTATTTATCAAATGCGCAGTGTTTGTCTTGGTTATGATGAATCGTTAATTGCCATCAACATAAGTGCTTAAGAGCTTTATTGTAAAGATGAATATTCAGGTGCAACAGCAACTAAGCCTGGCTTTATTTTGTATTTATTTCTATATATCCCAATAATACTACACAAAAAGCCAAATAGGTTAAATTATTCCGCTTGTTTCTTTGTTCCGTAAGGAACAAAGTGGGAATATATCGTTATATGTCTTGAGGCGTACATGTCTATCTTAAGAAATATCTCTTGGTATCTTCTTCGCAGGGATTGTGATTTTGGAGAGAGAGGGCTGGTGTTCCAAATATATTTTGACCATCATTGTAAGTTATAAGTGAAAATCAATAAAAAGTGTATAATTTGCAAAACAAAATAAATTAATGACATTGTTTTATTTTTTACCGCAGAACTTGGAAATGCAAGAATGTAAAATGTATAGAACATGTTCCTAAATAATACAAGAATAGAATAAGTTCAAATGTAAAAAATAATCACAAAGTTCAAGACAATCATTGGTTTTGTGTCTAAACTACGCATTTCATACAAAAATTGCTCATTGGTATTATTTTATACTAAGCAATGCCCAAAGCTACAGAGAAATTTGCAATTTACCTTTTGAATTATATTATCAATTCTATAGTATTTTAATTCTAATACTGATAAAACTATGTACTTACAAATATCTATTTTAACAAGCTTAAAAAAATCCTGCTATATAATATAATAAAGTAAAATCTCTCAAAAGTGTGTATAAAGATAATCCTAGAAATCAAGTTCAAAGTCTATAGGCGACATCCACATAATTATCAGTGTGTACAAGTGTTGCCTTTAGACGACATCTGAATGATAAAAGGGACACGTGTCGCTCATAGATGACATCGAATGTGCTGACCATTTATTGCTTCAAGATTTATCAATAAGTATTAAATTATTAAAAATTCTAAATGGCTATTGCAATGCTCGATTCTTAAGAAATGTAATTTTTAAGTTTATTTTTATTGATAAATATTGAAATCGCTAAATCTAAAAACCTTAAAATATGCGTGTTGTGTCTGGTTCGCTTAGTAGCACTACTGGGTTGATCGCTGTTCGTACAGCAGTGTGATTCCTGCGGTAAACATTGTCTTAGGAGGCGTCCATTAATCACGTGTAGTATTTAGAGGAGGGTTTGACAAAAAATCACAAAATATCACGAGGAAGGGGTATAGTAAGATATCACGTGTATTTATTTTTTATATGAATTTTGTTGAAAAAATCCAAACATTTTAAAAAAAATCAGAAAATTTACATTTTGTCTCATAACTAAAAATATACGTGATATGTGGAGGGAGAGGGGGGTAATTTTCAATATTACCACGTATCACCAAGGGAGATGGGATTACAAAAATCCTTAAAAAATCTATCACGTGATTAATGAACGCTCCCTTAGCGAAAAGTTTAGAGTAAATTACAATTACGAAATTATTATTCTTGAATCACTAAAACCTGTCAGATATTTGCAAATTCTATATTCATCATATATTTATCATCTCTGGTATTATAAAAGTATGAAACAATATATGGTTATTTTATGTAGGTTATAATAAAGACCTTTCAAACAAAGAAAATAAATGACGGTTTTCAGAACTTTTTTATACTTCAGCCCTAAGACTATCTCCAAAGGGACCCCGGCAGCGCTTATCGGCACAAATGAAAACTGTTTTCCGTTTCCAAATCAGAAACGCAGCGCCGCGTCTTGTGTATATCCAACAGCGCGGAAACTCGGCGACAACTTGGGAACGAAGCTTATCTTCCAGAAGTAGGACTGATAGGAAAAAGCGTCCTTTTTTAAGCCCACCTTACGTGGTTCTGTACGATAGTGTTTCTCGACTAACGAAATAAATCATAGGTATAATACAGGGATACTTTAGAACGGTACAATAGCGAATTTTATTTTTAACAGAGGATATATATTCATTTTAAGAAAGACCATCATCATTAATAATCTGACATAACATATCAAAGAAACTTTTCTGATTTCTGACTAAATAAAAAATTGATGAATAAAATTTATTATCTATGTACTTTATCTCAACAATTCAAAATAAATCTGAATTACAAATTAAATCTTTTAACAAAGCCATGCTTCTCGTGATATGAAAAAACGTGTAAGAGTCTTATGCCGTGGCATTAGATTTAAAATTGTTCTTTTGTGAGCTTTTTTCCGGCACATTAATTTTTTCTTGGTTGGCGTTTTATGAGGCGTAAGTATGTTATAAGAACCCGTATGGCCGTGTTTGTATCAATACATTTGCTTGACCACGCTTATTTTATATCAATAGCAGCAATAAGACGAGGTTGATATGCTCTTTAAATATAATGTTACATATATATTGGTTTGTCACAAAAATTTCATTATGATTATTGGTTTAGCACAATTGGAACTGAATATTTGATAATAATTTTCTTATAAAATTTCAAATTCATATAAATGTATATTATGTATTAAACCTGTCCTGTTCAATTTGTTCACTTATAGGGTAGGTCGACGCTTAAAGTTCCAGTTTGTCTTTCAGGTATTATACTGTCTAATCCAAATAATATAAATCACAACACATAACACCTATCAAACGAACAAGTATCAAACTACGTTCATTAAAATTTCCAACCCTAATTGTAAAAATATATTTTTTAGCTGAGTTTCTAAAATTTGTACTTTTTTACTCCATAGGCAGGATAGAAAGAGTCAGCCATAGGGCAAACAGATACAATGTCTTATTTTTAACTTTAAATGAATGAATAAATGAATTACAAAATAATAGCTAAAATATTAAACAAATGCGGAATAAAAACTTCATGGTAACATTTTTCACAAAGATTACACAGTATATAACCTTGATCTGGTAATTCGTCAAACTGTTCAATTCAATTTATATCTTGTAAAATTACTTAAGTTGATTTACTCTTTTATATACTATTTTGTGATCGTTTACATCTTTGCCAGTGTAAAAATTTAGTTGGTCTTATTTACCTCACCCACATGCTGGTTTTTATAGAGATTTTATATAAAAAAAACTGTTGAATTTAACTTCAAATAATAATACATCTTATAAAGCAATTTAATAACGTATACCTAAAAATTATATGCAGGTGTAATCAACTAAATAAAACAGCTCAAAATTGAAAAAAACTACATAGGAAGCAAAAAACTTGATTACATAGAAGTTTATCTCCTGATAGCGACGTCGTAAGAATCAAGATAATGGCTAGTTATGTCTTGCCTTCTTTTTTAAAATAGTATCATTAAAAACTCTATATTTAACTTGTTTTTTTTTCAGATAATTAACTGTAGACCTGTTTACCTGCGTACCCTTAAGCCTCTAATGAGAATTAACGCTGATAAGATAGTAGTGTAGTGTAAGATTCCTTTATGAAAGTTACAAATTGAATATAAATGCCTGCCTGTAAATGTGAGGTACAAGCCGAATATAGATTAACTATTAGATTAAATGTTCCAAATACACTAAAACTATTATCAATTTAAGTTGATAACGTTCTCGTACTTCTACCGTAATCGCTCCGCACCCGTAGAACGTGAGCGCTTGCAATTACACTTCCAGCTTCTACAGCGATCGGCTAGGGTTAAACTTTTCTTTAATAGATTATTAATTTATTTTTCGTGATATAAATTATTGGTTATGTAAGAGAATTGTTTTCGTGTGTCAGAGGTTGAAGATAAGAACCAAAATTTAGTGCACTTGTTCCAAAACACTTCAAATAACAAACTTAAAAATTAAGCAATTGTCTTATCCCATGATCACCATTATTTTAAGTCTTAAGCGAAATTGGTTAAGGGGGCGTCCATTAGTCACGCCAACAATTTCTAAGAATTTTTGGACCTCCCCTCCTTGGTGATATTTAAAATTACCACTTTCACTCAACAAACATCACGTGTATATTTAATACCTAGATTTTTTTTAATATTTTTAAAAAAACGTAGATGTGCATAATTTTCAAAACAAAATAAATATTTTTTGCTCTTCTATTCTTATTGCTTTCAGAACAAAGAAATAGTGATGGAAAAAGAATTTATATGTTTATAAAAAAAAAAAAAATTTTAGTTCAGTTTGAAAAAATAGTTACTGAAAACATTCCACTTTTTCAAAATATTTGTAATTTGAAGAGATCATTCATAATTATTTATATACTATCTTGTCAAAAACATGAAGCAAAGTTTAAAATATTTATTAGTTTTGGATCTGAATTATACTGCCCAAAACTATGCAAAAAACTTGCGATTTTTAGCGTTGAAGCTATTTTATCAATTTTATGCTATTTTCTTTTTAATCCTGATATTATAATAAATTTTCAAAGATAAAATAAAGAAATTCGAAAATGTATATAAAAATTATCGTAGAAAACAAACACAATATAATTATCATAGAAGTATTATATTAATTTTATTTAATTTTTAAATTTGTCAAAATCGTCTTGATGATAATTTTATTGGAATCCTAACAAATAACTAATAAATAATAATTTTATGTATAAATTATTATTGAAAAATTATTTTAAAATGTATCATGAAAATATTATTGAATCAATAAATTTTATAAAAACATAATATCGTTTGTGTATTTTGATTTTTAAGATATTTTCATGAAAAATAATATATACCTAATATATATGATAATGAGTATATAGTTTTATGAACTATATATTTACTTTGTAAATGATTAAAAACACAATTTATCCTTGACGAAGAAAATAATAACATTTAAACTTTCGAGATCAAAACAATATTTTATTAACATATATATTAAAAGATGATTAGGTTTACTACGATCACTTTCTTGTTCCTTTCATAATTATGTCTAGATGTCAGGGGACGCCATAAGTATCTTTAAAATGGCTAGACCTGCCTTTACCAAAAACTAATCAGCTCACTACCATCATTAGGAATCGAATGTTTTATGAATCATTCAAATCGGTTGATCCGTGCTCGCAAAAACGTCTGTGAAAAATTGTATCCGCACATACATACACACACACATACATCCATTTTTCCTAAGGTATACCAAAATGTTCAGAAACCTTTGAAACGTAAAGATATATAAAAGACACACAAACATCCATTTTTGTAAGGTATGCAAAAATGTTTAGAAACCTTTGAAACGTAAAGATATATAAAAACACGCATACATAAATTTTTTGTAAGGTATGCCAAAATGTTCAGAAACCTTTGAAACGTAAAGATATATAAAAAACACTCATACATTCATTTTTTGTAAGGTATGCCAAAATGTTCAGAAACCTTTGAAACATAAAGATTATAAAAACACACATACATCCATTTTTGTAAGGTATGCCAAAATGTTCAGAAACCTTTCAAACGTAAAGATATATAAAAATTTTCATTTTCGATTTTGGGCGATTACTATAACTTACCCCACGGGAAGTTAAAATTAAAAATAATCTTCTTCAATTTTGAAACTTTTCCGTGCTGGAAATATATATCTAACCCTGTCCGTGCAAAATGTGTCATGATTTAATGGTGCAGCTCATATAAAGTGATCACATATCCAGGGGCGTAACTACCGCCGTATCAGCCGTATCAATGATACGGGGCCCCCGGGCCCAGGGGGCCCCCAACGAGCGTTAAAAGAAATTGAGAAAAACTTTTTATTAATTTCACAAACGACAAAGTCAAAGAATTAATTTATTTTTATTATCGGAACAACCTACATCGATTATTGGCATGTTTGGCCTACGGGGTTTCCGCGTTTAACCCTCAATAATCAATGAAAAACCATCAATAAACAATGCACAGTTATGCGTATCCAAAATACAATGATATGTTGACAAGCGACGAACGAACAGCAAGGATTTCTTTTAATAAGTAATATTATTTACAACTGACCCAAAATGGACAAGAAGTACAACATTTGGTACAGAAAAAATACAATCATACGATAATTGCCAGAGTTAGTCGAAGGTCTTATATATTGAAAGACAGCGGGGGTTATTTACATATTTCAGTTGATTGTGAATTATTTTGTATTACAATACAAACCACTAGTGTTTTGGTTTAGTGATGATTTGTGGAAAAGTGTTTGTGGTGATTTAAAGAAAACAATGAGTGAAAAGAAAAGAGATTACGCCAGCGAAGCTATGAAACGAAAAATTCAACAAAAAAAGATGAAGTCATAAAAAAAGTGCCAAAAAATTTTTAAATCGAAAAAATATACACTTTTTTTTGGCAATAGCATACAACCCTGGTCAATGCTAAATCAAGATTCTTCCGAGGAATAT
Source organism: Ctenocephalides felis (assembly GCF_003426905.1). NCBI lineage: Eukaryota > Metazoa > Arthropoda > Insecta > Siphonaptera > Pulicidae > Ctenocephalides > Ctenocephalides felis. The sequence goes on along the minus strand of NW_020537646.1, from coordinate 15,247,847 downwards.
TTAATAACACTTAAAAGGGTATGCCCTACCAGATGGTCTTCAAGGAACGACTCCTTATTAGCAATAAGCAAAAACTATTCATTAATAGTAAAAACTCTGTATAAATTAAATTTAATGTCTAAAAAAAAGATGAACGTGAAGAATGTAAGAATTTAATTAACCTTTTAGAAAGCTATGATTTTTTAGTGCTCGTAATATTTTTTTCTTTATTGTTTCAAATTATTAATCCAATTTCGAAAGCTCTACAGGATGTGAGTAATAACTTACAACAAACTAGCATACTATTGACTTACAACAAACTAGCATACTATTAAGAAATCTTTTAAAGAGTCTGCGCGAATTTAGGTATAAAAATTCATTCATTATTTTGTTAAGGAATACTAAGGATTTAGCAAAGAATAGGAATATAAAAACAATTTTTAAAAACAAGAGACGGAAGATAACAAAGCGATTTTTCGATGAGTTATCACAAGACGAGAGAATTTTAGACCCTGAATCATATTTTAAAGTAAACGTGTACTATTGCTGTTTAGATATTTTAATTTCTCAAACAAAACAAAGGTTTCAAAACCTTTGTGACGTAAATAATATGTTCAGAATATTGCAACCAGAAAAACTCATAACTTCTTCAAATGAAGAAATAATAATTGCTTCCGGAAAACTGACGACAAAATACTGCAAAGATCTATCAGTTAATCTTTGCGATCAATTGATAGCTCTAAAAGCATGCTTAAAATCAGAAATCGAAAATATTCATTCCATTAAGGAACTCGCTGAATTATTAATAATAAAATTTAATAGTATTGCATCCAGTTTTCCGGATGTAATAACAGCTTGCATTTTATTCTTGACCCTTCTAGTTACAACCGCAACCGATGAAAGGAGTTTTTCAAAATTAAAATTAATCAAAAATTACCTCAGAACATCAATAAAACAGGAACGTCTATCAGACCTGTCTCTATTGTCTATAGAGGCAGAAACATTAGAAAAACTAAAAACATCATCAGCTATAAATGACTTAATAAATCAGTTTGCTGATAAAAATACAAGGAGAGTAAATATTTAATTTTAGTTATTTGTAAAATATTAAAAATAATATTCGATGTATATTTGAAAATTTGATAAATATATGTTCTTTTAATTTTATTAAATGAATTTATTAATCTTTTTATGTTTCTTTGAATTATGAATAATCTTTAGGGGGGCCCCCAAACCGATTTTGATATGGGGCCCCGCCAAGGCACGTTACGCCCCTGCACATATCTGAAGTAGTGCTTAACTAGATCCTCCTTAAAGCGTGCACCATTTATTCGGTGTGTAAGCAGAAATGCTCTGAAGCCATTTTAAAAAGCGTCCACTGAAATACCCCATCAACTTTTATGATATTTGAAAACCTTATAACTTCCACAGATGTTAGTATAGTAAATTGATATATTGTTATCGATCTATAAATGCGCTTATTATGCTTCATTAGTCCCCGCAGTAGAGGAAATGATAGTTTAAGTTTATAGTGGCAATATCATAAAATTGCCACTATAGTTGTCAAATTTTAAAAAAATAATTTTATGTGAGATAAGTAAAATTAAATTATAGTGAAAGTGCTAAAATATTCACTATAGCTACTAAAACTTAGTATAACATAGCGTTGCCATATCAGAGCTAGGTTATAGTCTCTTTTTGCGGAGAATTACTCTATAAATAATGAATAATATTAAATGGTATCACTTGTCTATAAAAATCCATAAATCCGTTTTTCGTTTATACTTATAAAATCACATAACAAATAACTATTTTTGAAGGCGTACTGAAAATTAAATAAATCGAGGCCAACAGTGCATTAGCATAATAATAGCCGCTTTCTTGTGTTTATATATTCCGTTTAAACCGCAATATTTTTTAAGAAAAACGATTTATTGTATTTTCAGCAGCATGATTTCAATGCAAACACATAAATATGCAACAGCAAAGCAGAGCGTGCTTTCGCCTGCATGTAAATACATTATGGCTTTCGGCAAAGTAATAATTTTTAAGCAGGCGCAAAGCGAAATGCCTACGGTCTTGCTTTTTATTAGGGATTATTTCGCATTTGCAGAAATGAACATAAAATAGTTCTCTCAAAATAATTTTTCAAGGAAAAATGGATAGATAATATGAAGATTTATAACATACGTTTAGATTAAATATCATTATTAAAAATAATAAAATATCATTAAAGTCGGACTAATTTATATTTTAGAGGTACTTCCGTGTTAGGATGTACGACAAAAAAATCATATGTGTATTATTACATTTTTTTCAGAGATTTCAAACTTCGAGATCGAATTAAACATTTTTCTGCACGTCACCAATTACACTCTTTTAACAAAAATTAGTCTGCTAATTGCTTTCGCTTTTAATTTTGGATTTCAACTATTGAAATCACTTCTAGCATGAACACCTACTAATTTAATTTCAGTTTCTATAATATTTTTAATGTTATAATGAATAGCCTATATATAAGCTAATAGTCTACTCGTTTAAGCTTAAATTAGGAATCTCGGAATTCGAGATATCCAGCTGTATGTCTGTAAATACTTGTATAGTATACTTTTATCGAAACCTACATATGGTAGGGTGTACGTACCATATGTAGGTTTTGAGACAACTTTTAGGGTGTCAATATACAAGTATTTACAGACTTGCACAGCTGGGTATCTCGAATTCCGAGGTGAACTTACTATAATGACTGGATTACAATGTATTAGGAATAGTAGAAAGAATCATTTTTAATATACTTTTATAATTTTAATATTTTTAATCTTATGGTGAATAGTCAATATATAAGTCGCTATTTTAGAAATAGCAAGAAGTATCATTTTTGGAACAAATTGATTAACTTAATTTTAACTCAGATACTAACTTTCTATTAATATGTACCTATCTCTAGAAATACTAAATAATTTAGATAATAATAAAAATTAATTTGTAATACAAATTATAAGATATATATCCATTAAGAAATTGAAAAAGCAAATCGATAATTTGAGTTCAAAAAGATAAAAAATAGTTAGGCATACAATGATTTCAATATTTAAACTGTAAATATAACATATTAAAAATATCATATGATTATTATTTATATTTTTTTTAAATAGTCGATAAAATGCAACTGCACACTTTCAGAGCCCAGAATAAACATTTTTCGTCATAATACACCATTTAAACACAAATTATTTTGTTATTTGCAAAATTGGTTTTGCTTTTAATTTCAGATTTCAACCATTGAAATCACTCCTTAAATATGTCATGATGTTCATTTTTGAACAACTGCTAACACATTAACCAAGTATATTTCATAATAATATTTCGAATAAATAATTTTTCCAATACTTTAAATACTTCAATAATCATCTATCATACTTATAAGATGTTCAAAATTCATATTTAACTTCCACAATAACCAATATTAAAGGATTGTCTATTGATAGGCAAAATGAAATAACTTAAGCGAATAGATTAGGAATCTCAAAAAATCATATAAAATTTCTTTATAAACTTTTCACAGTTTTTAGTACCAAGAAACAAGTATAACGTAGCGTTGCCACAACAACGCTATGTTATCGTCTATTTTACTGGATAATTGGCACCATAGGGACCACATCTAAATGAATAACTCCATAAAAAATAAATGATTTTAAATTGTATCACTATAAGTGATACAAAGTCAATAATAATCCATTAATCCGTTTTTTTGTACCAATTTTTTTTTGTATGAAATAAGGAGAATAGTCAAATATTATTAATGTGAATTATTTTATAGGTGAATAGTTGAAACAGTTTATGATTTGAATAGTTCAGAGATGAATTTAGCAACAATGCTATTACTAAAATGAAATAACTTAATTTAGCTTCAGTTCTAGTTCATTTCCTCCTGGGAGTAAATTTCGAATGTAAATATAGTTCCGGTTTTCGTTGTCTACGATGTCAGGCATGTTCCGGTCGCAGAACACGATGTGACATGTATAATGTGTAAAGTTCCGGTCTAGTAATTTAATATGAACTTCTTAACTGTGATGAGATGCTCTGGACATCGAATTTCGAAGACATTTCAAACTGTGACGAAAATAGACTCAGGACTAAGAACATTTCAGGAAACAATTTAAAAATACAGTGTTCGATGATAGAATAGATAATTATGCTAATGTCCTTCGCTATTTCAAACAGAAGATAGATGGTCCCAAATAACAACATGGTTTCGATACTTTTTGAATACTTCTTAGATTTTTTTCTATTATTTCTGTATAATTACAATCTGCCTGGTAAGGCATTCAGTAATTTTGGTGACAAATGTGTAGATATTCAAGTGTTCAAGTGTAGTTTTGTATCCTAATTTCCATGTCTCCTAATTTCTTCTGTTCCTTTAAACATATTGGAGTCCTGGTGGATCAGCCAATTTTATAGCATACTTGGGAGCCTCCAGATTTTTTTAAGAATTATATTTTGTGACATTTGCAAAAAGTTTATGTTGGTGTGCCTAGCACTACCCCAAAGCAAAATACCGTACGTCCATACTGGTTTTAAGACTTTAGTTAGATGAGACTTCGAGCCAAGAAGTCAAAACAGTTTTAATCTATTTGAAAAGACTTTATCATCAGATTGAAGTATGAAATAAACTCAAGTCTTACTTGGCAAATTGACTCTTACTGATAATGGACATTATGATGTATAATAATTCATTCAACTAATTAATAGATAGTCCCAGGTAAAAGCAAGAATTCGATACTTTTTAGATACTTTTCGATGTTTTTTCTAATCTTTTTTCTATTATTATTATTTCATAATGACAATCCAACTTCTCACATTAATTTTTGAATACTGTAAAAAATTTTCAGTGTTATGATAGTATTTCTATAAATGCTTTTTGCGTTAGTCTTAATTTTAAACTGTCTTATCTACAATTATGTCACATTTATAATACTAAGCAAGTGTTATAAATTGTAATAAAGTAAAATTACCCCTAAACAGAGTATGTGACCTTTATATTCATAGCAAATTAGGAGTTTTGTATTACAAGGCGCGAAGTCTTATGAAGGTACGTGCTTGTAAAAGTAATAGTCGAATGTAAGACTGCTATGTATGATATTGAAGAACCAACTACACCAAATCTACAGCTTATACAAGTATGAAATATATATAAAAATACATTGGCAGAGAAAATAGACTCCATATTAATGAGAATGTAAATGTTTTTTTTTGAAATCTTGTTATTCATATAGATTGAAAAAAAATGTTTATTTAATTGGGAGTTATATTTCAAACGCATATTGTAAAAAGATGGTACAAAATATTTAACCACATCTATAAGATATTTTAATCATATGTTTATTTCCCATGATTTTATTATTCTTACTTCGTGCACCATCAGTCTCTTGCACGTAGTCAGTTATCATAGTTATAATTTTAAGAAACCCATCCAACTTCTAGAAATTTAAATCTAAGCACGTCGCCTTTATGTAATTAAACAAAACATATAATACAAACATGAGAAGATGCATAAATTCGTGTCATTTCACGTAACATGAAGTCCAAGTTCTTAGCATGTAAACTTCATCAACGGAATAGTCTCCACGGAGAAGTAGAACAGGGCCAGACACACTTTATAAAAACAGATGGAAAAAACTTTTTTCTATTGATAAAGGAATTACTTAAGATAGTTCTTACAATATTTTTTGGTAAAAATAAGGCAGTCTTAGATATAATAATAATGATTTGAAATCTCCTAATCCGAATAAGTCTATGGTAACATGGACAAATATGAATTATCCATTGTTTTAAGATATGTAACAACTTCAAGCATTACAAAAGAGTAATTATATAAAATTAAAAATGATTCTGTAACTAAAATATAGTAAATTCATTGTCAGGGTCCCTTATGTTCATCTCTGCCTCCTTTTAGTCTGTTAAGTTTGTAAGGATACAAATGGGTCCTGTATGTTTCAAGAGAAATATATCCTGACTACAGAACTATGTCCGGCCATAGATATGGGCTTTATCATGCCCATATTGTGGTGTAGTAAATAACTTCATAATAAATACCTGAACATACTTTAGAGATTAATGTATCATTTTTTAAAATAATTTAATTCCTCGGGTCCTAATTTTCGAAGTCGTAATCTGGCAATATTCACGAATATGTAAAATTATTTGGGGGATAATAAAATTATATATAATATTTAATAATTTTTACTTATAAAAATGTGATAATGCTAGAAATTACATTAAAAACTTGCAAACAAGCATATAAGCCTGAATCAAAGTGATAAATATTTGGGCTTACAACTATACTTAGCAATTGCAAATGCACAAACATAAATTATTGGAAAGTAAAACATCAAACTTTTTTTAAATTATATTTATTTATTTATTTATTTTATTTTATTTTATTTTATATAACATCAAATGAAATCATATTTTCGTTTGATGTTATGTCTTTGTGACTCGTTAGAAAAAAAACTTCATATGATGATTTTAATATGGACTTTTTAGAGGAAGGTATAAGATTCAGCAATTTACATCACTTTTAGAAATTAGAAGATTATCTTAATGGTATACTTATTAAGATGTATTAATATTTTCGAAATAAATTCTACAGTTTTTATA